>NC_079194.1:154928523-155256961 GCF_029499605.1 Hyla sarda | reverse complement strand
CCGGAATGATGTCCCGTCTCGGAAAACCAGTGTTTTTTAGATTGAAACAGCACCTGGCACAGAATTCCTGGTGCTGCACTGAGATTGTGGGGGATTCTAGCAGAGGGACCCCTGTAATCAGACATCTTATCCCCTATCTTTTGGATAGAGGATAAGATGTCTAGAGCCGGAGTACCCCTTTAAGAGGATCTGCAGAGAAGAATGGCAAAATCCAGGTGTGTAAATCAAGTGGTATCATATCCAAGAAGACTGGAGGCTATAATACAACATTTTGAAAATTTCAAAAATACTTTGTTAAAACTCCATGCTTTTAAAGGGAACCCTTCACCTAACAAATTGCTGCATTGGTTACATATGGATGCTGTGTGACTAGCATTACCTTTATTACACTTCTCTGTGGATGAAATTCAATAAAAAAATGCTTTTTATTTTTGCTATGAAGTGTCAGAGAGGCATGGCTAATGCACTTAAATGCTCAAAAACGTGCGCCAGGAGCCTCCATTTTTGCCGTGTTCTGAAGTTTTTATCGGTACCATTTTTGTATTGATCGGACTTTTTGATCCCTTTTTATTCATTTTTTCATGATATAAAAAGTTACCAAAAATATGTTATTTTGGACTTTGGAATTTTTTTGCGCGTACGCCATTGACCGTGCGGTTTAATTAACGATGACGATTTTTATAGTTCGGACCTTTCCGCACGCGGCGATACCACATATGTTTATTTTTATTTACACAGTTTTTTTTTTATGGGAAAAGGGGGGTGATTCAAATTTTTATTAGGGAAGGGGTTAAATGTTAACACTGCACACACTGATCTCTTACCCTGATCCCTGCAAAGCCATAGCTTTGCATGGATCAGCGAGATAGGGGCTTGATTGCTCAAGCCTGTAGCTCAGGCTTGGAGCGATCAGACGCGACAGAGCAAGGTAAGGGGACCTCCGCTCGCGTCCTAGCTTATCGGGACATCGCGATTTTATCGCGATAGTCCCGATCAGCCCGACTGAGCTGCCGGGAAGTGTTTACTTTCATTTTTAGTCTAAAGGGTTAATAGAGCGCGGCACAACGATCGGTGCTGCACGCTATTAGCCCAGGGTCCCGGCTATCGTTAACAGCCAGGACCGATCCGGTGTGATGCGGGGTCATGGTGTGACCCCGTTTTAAACACCGGGACCAGGTGAGGAGCATACAGGTACGCCCTTCGTCCTGAAGGAGTTAAGCTTCTGAAAACAGACACTAAGTGTATCCATTCACAAGCAGCAAATAGAGATGGCAAGGAAGGAAAATTGAGAATGATGAGAAACTGAACACAAAGTCCACTGGGAAGTTTTAAAAATGCACCCTGACCAAAACTGATACCCTGTCTGTGTTCTGCCTAGTGCAGGGCCTGAGAGGGCGGTAGATTATACAGAACTGCATAAAGGAGACAGAATGCCTGTGTCATTCTCTCCCTGCGCTGGTACTAACACCTTGTATCATGTTACCTGGAGTGGTATTGACATAAAACTAGAAACCCCCTCCTTTACTTTCCAAATCAGGTTTTCCAGAAAACAAAGCCTCTACATTCAGACTGTGATCTCAGCCTTTTCCCATGAGACAGTCCTTCACCTCTTATCCAAATTGAAGACATTTTCCTGGCAATTTCCCGGAGCCGCAAACTCTCTGAATCCGGGAGAGGAGAACAAACTGCGGAGAAGCCGCTGATTCATTGAGCCATAATTGCCTGGTTTCCAGCTATAATTGAGCTTGTTACCCGCCTGGTGTCAGGTTCCATCACAAGCAACTGGTTGTAAATTCAGCTGAAGTCATGGAAATATGATGTAATGAGGGAAGTAATACTCTGTTATTATTTGTCTTATTATTATAGCTGATTATACAGCGCCAATAAATTGTTGATGATCATCATGTGTCCAGGATGGTAAATATCAGGGTTAAACATTTTTACTTGCGGAGGACATGGCAAGAAAAAAGACCAATTACATTACAGTCAGATTATGTTACACCAAGAGAATATTTATAAACAACTGCAGATGGAACATCATCCCTAAAATGCCCTACAAATCTCTTCCAAGCCCTTTCTATATGTTCCTCAGTTCCCATGAAATATATAATACTTGGTGACCACCGCTATTACAGAAGGGTTGTTACCCAGTTAATATACAAAGGTGCACTCTTATCCTTATTTGCCTGCTATTCTGCCTCTGTCCAGCTACTGCAAACTACAACTTCCAGCATGACCTGACAGCTGTTGGGAGTTTGATTTACAACAGCTGGAGAGCCACTAGATGGAGACCACGTATATGGGGAGAACAAGTATTTGATACACTGACGATTTTGCAGGTTTTCCTACTCACAAAGCATGTAGAGGTCTGTCATTTTTATCATAGGTACTCTTCAACTGTGAGACGAAATTTAAAACAAAAATCAAGAAAATTACATTGTATGACATAAGTATTTGAAACATCAGAAAAGCATAACTTAATATTTGGTACAGAAACCTTGTTTGCAATCAAAGAGATCAAAGTTTCCTGTTGTTCTTGACCAGGTTTGCACAAACTGCAGCAGGGATTTTGGCCCACTCCTCCATACAGACCTTCGTTACGTTATGTGCTCCGGCCACACATGCTGGCCGTGAGCGCATGGTCCTGTTACCTGCTGCTGCCAGCGGGTCTGGGGCTCGCATTGCGGGATGCGCCTGCATGTGAGCCCCAGTCCGTCACTCACCTGGTGCTTCTCCTGCCTCAGCCTCTCTTCTCCGGCACGCGCGACCCTGTCCCCTAGGGCACGCGCGTGCCGGAGATTTAAGATTTAAAGGGCCAGTGCACTCATTAGTGTAATTCACCTGTTGCTCATTGATAAATTCCTCCACCCTCCTCACTTCCCTGCCGGATCTTTGTGGCCTTGTGCCTGAGAGAAAGCATTCCTGAGAGTTGCCTTACCGTGTATCTGATCCTTTGCTCTGTGACTTGACCTTGCTCCTCTGCTGCCTGCCTACTGACCTCCTGCTACGTCCTGACTATGCTACTGTCCCGCCTGCCTTGACCTTCTGCTATCCTGACTACAAGCTGCCTTATCCCTCCTGTGCCTTGCATCTCAGCCGCCTGTGTGGTTGAGCCGTGCCAGGGGTAGCGACCTGGGTGCCACCTGCCGCAGCAAGTCCATCCCGCTTTGCGGCGGGCTCTCGTGAAAACCAGTGGCACCTTAGACTCCGCTCCCTGGTATGGTCCGAGTCATCTGCTACTCAGGTCCAGCAGATCCACATCCACCGGAGTTCCTGTCTTCTGAAACGTGAGTGTTACAGTAAGATCCGGCCATGGACTCCCGCTGAGGTATCCCTGCCTGAAGTCACGGATCTTCCCTCCATTGTGGTACATCAGTCACAGCAGTTCGTCCGACAGGCGCAGTAACTTTCGGCTATGATGCAACAGCTTTGGGCCTTGCAACAGCAGCAGGTACCGCAAACTGGCCCACTACCACCACCAGCTCCTGCAGTGTCTTCTGGCTCCCAGCTACATCTGCCTTTACCTTCCAAGTATGATGGGGATTCCAAGTCATGCAGAGGCTTTGTTACACAGTGCTCCATGCACTTGGAGCTCATGTCTGAACTGTTTCTGACGGAACGTGCGAAGGTGGCCTTTGTCATTAGTCTACTGTCCGGAAAAGCCCTGACCTGGGCTACACCCCTTTGGGACCACGGGGATCCAGTAGCTTACAACTTGACTGCTTTTCTGGCAGAATTTCGCTGTGTCTTTGAGGAACCCGCACATGCCTCTTCTGCTGAGATGGCTTTGCTGAACCTATGTCAAGGGAATTCTTCCGTTGGTGACTACGCGGTTCAATTCCGCACTCTAGCCTTAGAACTAGCATGGAATGATGAGGCCTTGTGTGCCACATTCAAAAAAGGACTGTCTAGCAGGATAAAAGATGCCCTTGCTGCACGTGATCCTCCATCTTCTTTGACTGAACTTATCCACTTGGCCACACGTATTGATGTGCGTTTTGCTGAACGGCAGGAAGAACTGCGCTTAGAGAGGGAACCTGCCCAAACACGGTGATATTCTCACCTGGCACCTGTGTTTCAATGTCCACCTCTACAGTTTCCTGCGCCTCTTGCCGAAGAGGCTATGCAAGTTGATCGTTCCAGTCTTACGCAACAGGAGAGATCTCAACGACGCAGTGAAAATTGCTTGTATTGTGCTAGCCCCGAACACTTCCTCAAAGACTGTTCTGTTCGTCCACAGTATCCGGGAAAACGCTTGCACCTAGGGCATGTAGGAGAGGCGTCCCTAGGTGTGAATACCATCTCTTCTCGCTTAACTATTTCTGAGTCTAAGTCTTCGCTTCTACCAAGTCTTCCTTCAGTGCTACAGCATTTTTGGATTCTGGGTCAGCAGGTGACTTTATTGATACTTCTTTGGTCCACAAGTATCATCTTCCTGTCACTCGGCTTGCCAAGCCCTTGTTCATCTCCTCTGTTAATGGACAAAATCTCTACTGTATGGTTCACTTCCGTACTTCTTGTCATGCAAGTGGGCGTATTGCAAATAGAAAAGATTGAATTCTATGTACTGCTACACTGTACTTCAGAGATTCTTGGGTGCCGCCTGCTGCAGCAAGTCCATCCCGCTTTGCGGCGGGCTCTGGTGAAAATCAGCGGCACCTTAGACTCCGCTCCCTGGTACGGTCCGAGTCATCTGCCACACAGGTCCAGCAGATCCACATCCACCGGAGTTCCTGTCTTCTGAAACGTGAGTGTTACAACCTTCTCCAGATCCTTCAGGTTTCGGGACTGTCGCTGGGCAATATGGACTTTCAGCTCCCTCCAAAGATTTTCTATTATGTTCAGGTCTGGAGACTGGCTAGGCCACTCCAGGACCTTGACATGTTTCTCACGAAGCCACTCCTTAGTTGCCCTGGCTGTGTGTTTCATTGTCATTCTGGAAGACCCAGACATGACCCATCTTCAATGCTCTTACTGAGGGAAGGAGGTTGTTGGCCAATATCTCATGATACATGGCCCCATCCATATGGTGCAGTCGTTCTGTCCCCTTTGCAGAAAAGCAGCCCCAAAGAATGCGGTTTCCACCTCAATGCTTCATGGTTGGGATGGTGTTCATGGTGTTGTACTCATCCTTCTTCCTCTGACATGAGGAGTGGAGTTTAGGCCAAAAAGCTCTATTTTTGTTTAATCAAACCACATGGCCTATTCCCATCCCTCCTCTGGATCATCCAAATGGTCATTGGCAAACTTCAGAAAGGCATGGACAAGTGCTGGCTTGAGCAGGTGGACCTTGGATGCGCTGCAGGATTTAAATAACTGACGGCGTAGTGTGTTACTAATGTTTTCTTGAAGACTGTGGTCTCAGCTCTCTTCAGGTCATTGACAAGGTCCTGCTGAGTAGTTCTGGGCTGATCCCTCACCTTCCTCATGATCATTGATGCCCCATGAGGTGAGATCTTGCATGGAGCCCCAGACCGAAGGAGATTGACCGTCATCTTGAACTTCCATTTTCTAATAATTGCACCAACAGTTGTTGCCTTCTCACCAAGCTGCTTGCCTATTCTCCTGTAGCCCATCCCAGCCTTGTGCAGGTCTAAAATTTTATCTCTGATGTCCTTACACAGCTCTCTGGTCTTGGCCATTGTGGAGAGGTTGGAGTCTGTTTGATTGAGTGTGTGGATAGGTGTCTTTTATACAGGTAATGAGTTCAAACAGGTGCAGTTAATACAGGTAATGAGTGGAGAACAGGAGGGCTTCTTAAAGGGAACCAATCATCAGATTTGACCCTATATAACGCTTGGCAAAGTGTTATATAGGGTAAAATCTTTATTTTCGCCATTCCCGGGGCACGCTCCTGCCCCCAGGGATGGTGAAGATATGAAGTTATAAACTAGTCACCGCCGCCGCCGTAAGTAGTCACCTGGGCGGGGAGCTCCTCTTACCTACTCCCGTTCTTCAGCCGGCAGCGACGCCCCCTCAGCTTGATTGATGGGCCGCGTCATTGTTCCGCTCACTGAACAGACGGAGCAGAGCGATGACGCGGCCCGTCAATCAAGCGGAGGGGGCGTCGCTGCCGGCCGAAGAACGGGAGTAGATGAGAAGAGCTCCCCGCCCAGGTGACTACTTACGGCGGCGGCGGTGACTAGTTTATAACTTCATATCTTCACCATCCCTGGGGGCAGGAGCATCCCCCGGGAATGGTGAAAATAAAGATTTGACCCTATATAACGCTTTACCAAGCGTTATATAGGGTAAAATCTGATGATTGGTTCCCTTTAAAAAAAAAATAACAGGTTTGTGAGAGCCAGAATTTTTACTGGTTGGTAGGTGATCAAATAATTATGTCATGCAATAAAATGCAAATATGCAAATACATTATTTATTTATTTTTTTAAACCATACAATGTGATTTTCTGAATTTTTGTTTTAGATTCTTTCACAGTTGAAGAGTACCTATGAGAAAAACAACAGACCTCTACATGCTTTGTAAGTAGGAAAACCTGCAAAATCAGCAGTGTATCAAATACTTGTTCACCCCACCGCAGGAAGGCCAGGTGAATGCTGTATTGGCAGATTTTACTCCTGAATGCAGGAACACTGGTTAAACATTACTTTATCCTGCCTAGATAGGGAAGAGCTATGTCTGCTAATTTCTCTTCTGAACCTGGAAGCTCAGGATGAACAGTTCTCTATGTCCTGACCAGATAGGGATGTACTGCATGTGCTCTAGAGCAGTGCATTATGGGAGCTCACATGTTAGTTACACAGTATGTAAACACTCATGGGGTCATGTATCATCAGGGAGGTTTCGGCACACATTTTTATGCATGTCACATCTGGTCGGCATGTATGATGATGATTTGTGCCTTTTAATACATGCTGGCTAATGTTAGGGTATGATTTTAGGTTGCCCAGCAGCCATGATAAATAG
The DNA here is from genome assembly GCF_029499605.1 of Hyla sarda. Taxonomy (NCBI): domain Eukaryota; kingdom Metazoa; phylum Chordata; class Amphibia; order Anura; family Hylidae; genus Hyla; species Hyla sarda. The sequence goes on along the minus strand of NC_079194.1, from coordinate 155,250,030 downwards.
ACTTAGTCTGCTGAACATGATGAATAGTCATTTAAAATTGTGCATCATTTATCTGGTGTGCACTTTAAAGTCAGCTTGGCATGGCTGGCTGCATGTGGTTCTGGGTAGAATGGTCTGTGTGCAAAACTGTGCGACTAAGCCACACATCATACATGAGGCGATAATCTGTACACCAACAAAACTAAACCCAAATCATGTTCAGTGGCCTGCTGGGGGCAGAAAGGCATTTGCACCAGCCAAATTTACTTTTTTCATGAGACAGCGCAAACCACAAATGTGTACCAACTGACCAGGCACACAGGGCTGGATACATTAGCCCCTACATGTTTAGGTCCATAGTCTGATCCCCACAAAACCTTGTTTTTCATGCTAGAAGACTGCTGAAATTTTTTGGAGCCATCATTTGTATTTGCACATTTTGGGGTGGATCCACAGTGTATCCTTGCCATATCAATGTACCCTAAAAGATTTGTTAACTGCTAAATCTTTAATGCAGTTTTAGATATGAATGGCGTCCAAGACGAAATGTCATTGTTAAAGGAAAACTCAGCTTGTTCCCCCGCACTAACCAGCGGTACTGGCAGGTAGTGCGGGGGACGCTGATCAGTTTGATGCCTACCGTGTCTGGATTCGCCTTGCCTCCCTCCGCCTCTCCCTCTTCACCCTGCTCTGTAATGAAGAGGGAGAGGCGGAGGGAGGGGAGGAATAAGGATGAGCTGGGAAGCGCTGCGGCCAGTGGTGCTGACGTTAGAGTGCCAGTTAGCCCAGTCTGTGCCAGTTAGCACCAAATTAGCATATACCAAAAATTTAAAGAAGATTATGGCCGAACAGCGGGGCGGATCCTGGCACGGTAGGCATCAAACTGATCAGCGTCCCCCGCACTACCAGCCAGTACTGCTGGTTAGTTTGGGGGGAGCAAGGTAACAGTTTTCCATTAAACTTGGCATTTATATAATTTTACTTTGTGAAATATTGCTATAACCTACTTGTAAGGTTACATGTATTCCAAAATGCTCTGTTATACTGAGAAGCATTGCTTGTTAAAGAATACAATTATTGTGACATGTTGGAAAAGGAAGTCTGTTTTGGAGAGACAGAAGCAAAGGTCACTTGACTTTATGGAGAAAGAAAAAGGAAATTCTCTTTTGCTGAGAGATGTTGATTTGGGGATTAATCCACAATAGCAGCTAAAAATTAGGAAAACATGTGAGCATTCCAGAACTACTTTCAGCTCTAGGGAATCGCACAGTGACAAAGAGTCCATGTTAGCTAGGTTTGCCTGTAAGGTTATAATGAAATGTATTGGCATTTTATACATAATTCTGTACCTGGGGTCCCAAATACTTCAAGCTACACTACTACTAAAAAAATGCACCGGATTCCTAACAGAAAAAATATATAAAGGAAGGATTATGTCTTTTACTTTTCCTGAAAAGAAGAAACCGCTGTTAGGGAATTATGAGGGAGTAAAAGGAGGACACAATGTTCTAGACTCTCATCTGTTAAACATAGCAGGGAGCAACACAAACGTCATGCATTAAACAGCCTATTGATTTATGTAAGGACCATGTAACGCTTCATTTTTCCTGTGGTGGTGCTGTAGGTGAATTCAACTCATCCAGCAGTGTATTATCAGGAGACTCTAAACAGAAAGGGATTGAACAAAGCTGACAACTCTTTAAATAGACACAAATAATAGGGTCCTTTTAATACCCATACCTATAATAATCCCAAAAAGCCCCAGACCCCTGCTCCAGGTTCCAACCTTTGGTGAACACCTACATGGTTATGTAACCTTTAGCCACATATAATTGGAGGTGGGAGGGATGCCAGATATTAGTGCAGGCTCTCTGCTGATTTCTAATCCCGTTTCTGCCTCAGTGCCGCCCCATGTCACATTGATCACATCACTAACTGGTACCTACTATTTCAAGTCTGCTGGAGAGTTAACTCCTTCCTGTCTCTTAAATTGGGCCTATCTCATATGTCCCTGTGACATGCACTTTATTTTGGGCCTTTACTTTATCCCAGTGACACTTAAGAGGTTCTTAAGAGGGTGCAATTGGGATTGGGAGCCTGTGTTGAAGAATTATCCTGTGTTTAATATGATTTAAGTTTAGCCTACGTTCATCTTTTAACACTATTTTAAGTGTACCTACAAAGTTCAGCTCACACTCGATCCTCACATCAGCAGCCTAGCAAGTTCTGTTCTTGAGTCCGCATAAATGTGAAAGGGCTTGTGTGCTGAACTCGATGGGCGTCATACGATTGCCTGGTTGCTGGAATACGAGGTAGGCCCCTTTCACACTGTCATTGCTCCCCGTCAAGAACGGCCGTTAAAGTCTGTTTTTTTTTTTGTGTGACTTTAACGGCCATTCTCGTGTCGGGGACCAACGGGCAACAATGGGTCCCGACAGCTCCCATTTACTATTATGGGGACTGTCGGGCACTGATGTTTTTTGACGGGAATAGCGGGAGAAAAAGACGGCGCAGGCAGCATTTTTTCTCCTGCTATTTTCACCGTTTCCCCTGACGGTTGTCACACTGCCGTGCCATAACGATGTGAAAGAAATAATGTGAAAGAAGCCTTAAGGTTTTCCTTCACTGGAACCATGGGGCCTAGGACAAGCCCCGGAAAAAAGCCCTGTAGTAGTACCCCTCCTCTACCACACTTTACAGATGGCACAATGCAGTCAGGCAGGTAACATTCTTCTGCCATTCACTTGGTTAACATGCTATGTTTTTGCTAACATGCTTTTTTGCAAGTGATCAAAGTTAGTTTTACCTGCAGTTATTTCCGTACATAGCACTGGAGCAGAGTAAGCACAGCCAAGGGAAGAGGAGATAAAAGCAACCACAGACTTTAATAACTGGAACTCAAGACAAAGAAAGAAGTGTTTTCACTCCTGGCTGCAAGTGTCATCACTATGCCCCCACTGTGCCCAAATCTGTGTCTTCCAGAGCCTCCAGAGTCCTAACACAGTTCTTTTACACTACTTAATGTGGGCAATTCATACGCTGGTATTGCTGAGAAGTGCACTTGTTTTGGCTGCAACAAATTTTATATTTATATGAATAAATATATATTTTAACACAAATCATCATATGACAATATACCGTACTTTGTTCCACTCCCAACAATGGGGAACTGAAATACGTGCTCGAGTGTTACAGAGTTCAGGTAACTTTGTGGCCACTTACGTGGTTGCATTCAGCTCTATTATCTCTTTGTTTTTTAGGCTGGGTATATAAGATATAACTAGCCATAGAGACATACTGTACATGGGCAGAATTGGCATTGTTATGTACTTGTACTTTGTTTTAATTACATTTGTCTGGCAATATCAATGCATCGATTCCATATGTATGGAATTCCATTGATATATTTATTGATTTTGCACTTTATATTAGGCTGGGTTCACACTACGTTTTGTCCCATACGGGAGCGCATACGGCAGGAGGGAGCTAAAAGCTCGTGCTCCCGTATGTCACCGTATGCGCTCCCGTATGTCATTCATTTCAATGAGCCGACCGGAGTGAAACGTTCGGTCCGGTCGGCTCATTTTTGCGCCGTATGCGCTTTTACAACCGGACCTAAAACCGTGGTTGACCACGGTTTTAGGTCCGGTTGTAAAAGCGCATACGGCGCAAAAATGAGCCGACCGGACCGAACGTTTCACTCCGGTCGGCTCATTACATATGAATTTATGAATTTATTTTCTGCATACTTATCTGCTTGACCCCTGTATTTTCTGTACTACCTGATCACCTCCTTCTTCCTTGGAATTTTTAATGATATTTTATGGTCTTTTTTCCAGAATTTGAAATGTATACCACCTAAGTATTGGATAGATTTCAGGCATAAATTATAGTATGTCAGATGTGCTGGTTCCTTCCACAAAGCTGCCCCACCCATCTCCCCACCCAAAAGGTATGAGAAAGGTGCAAAGAAAAAAAAAAAAAGTTGTCTTGTCAGTCAGTCAGTAATTGGTTAAGTGAGCAAGTCCTGCTCTAACGTCTCATCTTGGAAACAGCAACAAGTGTGGAGGAGTGGGGAATCCGATGGCACAGTAACAGGAGCAGCCAAGGACTGAAGTAGATGAGTACCTTTACCTCTTTCCCCCAGCAACATATCAACATTGATAATGAAATTGCTAAGGTTATCTTATTGGATAAGATGTCAGATCGCCGGGGTTCCGCTGCTGGGGACCTCCGGGATCTCCGCTGCGGCACCGCACGAGTTCGCTCTGTGCGTAATGATGGGCGATACAGGGGACAGAGTAGCGTGATGTCATGGCTCCTCCCCTCATGATGTCAGGGCCCGCCCCCTCAATACAAGTCTTCTATGCCATAAACTTGCATTAAGGGGGCGGGCCGTGATGTCACAAGGGGCGGAGTCATGAAGTCACGCTGCTCCGTCCCCTGTATCGCCCGTCATTACGCACAGAGCAAACTCGCTCTGTGCTGTAATGATAGCGCAGTGCCCAGCAGCGGAACCCCGGCGATCTGACATCTTATCCCCTATCCTTTGGATAGGGGATAAGATGTCTAGGGGCAGAGTACCCCTTTAAAAGTATCCCTCTAATTAAAGAAAAAAAGTATTGATCAGTCGTGTCTTTGTGCTGAGACCCCCTCTGATCAGGAGAGCAAGCCCTTCACTCCCTGTCTCCCAGTGATCTCCATCCTGCAGTCCCATAAACTTATTATAGGGCTGCAGGACAGGGATCGCTGCAAGTTGAGGATTAAAGAGTAGTGCCATGCTCTTTTATCTGCTCCTTCTCCTGATGACTGGGGTCAGCACTGAAACCCTGACCAATCGACACTTTTGACATGTCTCTGTGACATCAAAGAAAAAATCCACCAGAGAGGGCTTCTTCTCTTAACTACTATGAGGGACATTTATCAATGTTTGCTTATGTATTCCTTTTTTTAAGTACTTGTTTCTTTACTTTTTTTTTTGCTTATGTGCGACTTATTTATCAACTGGTTTCAGCCTGTTGATAATTTTCTTTCACGTAAGCAATTTTTTCTTTTTTACTTTGGTAGTAGCTTTTTCTGCTCCATGTTTGAGCTGGAGTAAATTTAGTAAATTTTTAACCTTGTTGTGACTTTTTCTACGCAGTTGCGACTGTCGCAGTTAATAAATACCAGACTACCCGTAGTCCATTTTAAAATTATTACTACGTAGTTAAGTTTTGGAAAACTTGCTTTTCTCGCTTTCCAGTCAAAATGTCGCATGAAAAATCACGTAATCGCAGGCACGACATTTGTGCGACATTTTTTGTAAAAAAAACTAAATCGCTTGATAAATGCCTGTCTATGTGATTACAGGCACGCTACAGATTTTTAATTCTGCATTGTGCCTTATTTGTTTCAAAAGTACAGTGCATTATTATAAGGGATATGGTGGGGTTTAGAACAATGCCCATTCTACAGTATAACATATTTTTTTTTTATACTCTACTTACCTATAGCGCTCCCTCAGTGCCACCGGTGTCCTGCTTCAGTCCCCGGCTGTGATCCTCTTCTTGAACTGCAGTGTAATGATTGGGCAGAAGCCCAATACTACTGTCATACTGCTGCTCAGCCAATCACTGGCCAAGGTGGGACATCGCGAGTGGCAGTATGACACAGTAGGCCCTGGCATCACTCCGGGCCCAATCGTCACGCTGCAGCTTAAGAAGAGAATCACAGCCAGGGACCGGAGCAGGACACCGGAGGGACTGCATGAACACTGGGGGTAAGTAGAGATTTATTTTTTATAAACTGTAGAATGGGCATTGTTCTAACTCCCCCACCAACGGGGGGGTAAAATCTTTGCAAAATCCACAACAAAATCCATGTAAAGCATGTATGTTCTATTGCAGACTGGTTCCAAAGCATACTGCTTGTGAAGCTACCAAATATTTTTGCACCAACACTAAAGTATCTTTAGCTCAGAATCTGTGAAGCTGTTTTTGTATTTTGTAAAGTAAACAGTGCAATGAATGTGCAGGCAGTAACCTTTCAGTGTGATTTCACAGTAAATTGTCAGTATACTCATTGGAGGGAATTTACTAATAGGGGTTGATGTGAGCCGCTTTGTTTAGCATGTTTTCTGGTTAGATATTTTTGTCTGTTGTGCACCGAAGTAATCTTTTTGTTGCCTGGCATGTAGTAACTTTGACTATTATAGCTTTCTGGAGTCAGCGCAGGCAATTTTCTAAGTGTGGTTGGAGGTTGCGTGGGTTTGCGACCAGCTGTATTGGCAAAATGCAACTTTTTGAAAAGTTGAAGATAGTAAAAATATTACCACCGCATAACTCCTAACTAAACACAACCATATAGTCAAGGCTTCTATATGAAACGTCGCACACTTTTGCCACAGAAAATGACTGCACCAAACCATTGTGAGAAAAAAAAAAAACTCTCCAAACATAATAATAAATTCCCCCATTGTCGAGAGTAATCCCTCATTCTGCAGTACAAAAAACACAATATAGTACTAGTGCATTTACGATTATAAGAATCCAGAAAATTACATTCTGACAACACAATTATAAAGTAGAAACATTTACACTATTGCTAGTTTTCTATTTCCATTTACTATTATACATAAACATTTTGTTATGCTGCGGTTTTAAAAAACAAAAAACAACAAGTTTCCCCTATGATTCTGCACTCAATATCTCATAATGACAAACAGAACGTTCGACATCTTTGGTAATTAAGAGTTTTTAGATCCTTTACTTAGTACCTAAATGGGTATTCCAGGGAACTCAACTTATCTCCTATCCACAGGATAGGTGTCTGATCGTGGGGGTCTGACCGCTTGTGTCTGATCTCCTGTACAGGGGCCCAGCTCTCATGCTGAGCTTACCAAACTCCTGAGTGCTCCGGCCCCCATAGACTAGCAGGAGTGATAGCCTGCTCAGCCGATCACCGACTGAGACAGGACTTTCAGATGGCTGTCACTTCTGCTCATCTTGGAAGGTAGGGACCAGAGCACTTCAAAGGACTAGTGAATAGTCTGGCCCTGTACAGGAGATTGTGTGATCAGACCCCCATGATCAGACACTTATCCCCTGCTATGTGGAGTTCCCCGGATGACCTCTTTAATTGAAGCACCTTTTGCAGCAATTAGAGCCTCCAGTCTTCTTGGGTATGATGCCAAAAGGTTTGCACACCTGGATTTGGGGCAGTTTGATGGCATTTCTTGACGGGACGCAGCAGCAACAGCGGGGCCTGATGGACCCCATTTTGATGGGGGGGGGGCAAAGGGGCAACAGCAGGTCCCAATGGACCCCATTATAGTCAATGGGGTCAATCAGGCGCCGCTGTTTTTCAGCGGGAGTAGTGGGAGAAAAAGACAGCGCAAGCTGTATTTTTTTCTCCCGCTATTTTCCCCAGTGGCCCAGACGGCCATCACACTACCGTGTAATAACAGTAGTGTGTAAGGGCCCTGAACATAACAAAATATGAAAAAAGTGAAAGGGTCTGGAAACTGACCGACTAGCTGTAGATAAAATTACATTAAAGTAAACAATAAGCTTGCTAACGTGCTCATTTATGATTTTGGGAGGGTAGTTTATATGAATGATTGTACCCAAGGTAAGGTGCTGCTGACAAACAGTACTCTTTGTGCTCACATAACATACGCGTTAAGCAAGAAATGTGCATTTAAACCTTTGTTGTTTGACTGCTGGGCGTGTTTACACTAAGCAATGATTGGAAACAAACCTTACAAATGATCAACGCTCATCGCCCCTTGTAAAAGGCCATCAAGAGAGGAAACCCAACCCATGCGTCATCCAGTGTGACACTCACAAACATCTGAGGACAAACACCACTTGTGCAGTCTATCATTTTCCTGACCCATACATTATAGAAGACGGGGGTAAGTTACCAGGTGCACGGCTGTGATCTCTGCCTCTCCTGGCCTGTGAAGTGTATATATACAATGACAACATTCATAGAGAGGCCCAGACCACCACCCCCAGAAACAGCTGCTCAGATCATCAAACACTTCCAGTCTTCACAACCACTAACAAATAGATTCTCAAGGAACCCTGCAAACTACAACTTACTGTGCATATAATGCATTTGTGGGGGATTTTTCTCAACATGAAATCAGTCTTCAATGTATAGATATATGCGGAACACTACAAGACATTACACTTTATTAAGCCTAGTAAAGGATTCTGGGCAGAATCTGACAGTGGTGTTCTCTAAATCCATATGTCATGCTCTACCCCCTCAGGCTTTGCATCAAGTGCAGTATTGCTCAGAGCGTCCCTTTAAAGGGAACCTGTCATGTCTTTAATATTAACCCAACAATGAGTCGTTAGGGCTGTGCCCAGCTGCTTCTCTCCATCCCACCAGCCCTGATTTATATATCTCTTTCTGATTGGGTATAAGGAGAGATCTATGAATCAAGGCTGGTAGGGCACACAAGTTACCAATGACAAGTGATGGCTGGAACATGTTGGAAAAATAACAAATAATACGGCTACTATCATTCTATGATCAAGTACTGGGTCCCAAAAGTGACAATGGATAAGAGCAGAAGATCTGGTGGAGTCAGCTGTTACTACGCAGCAGCACAACATTTTTCTATCACTGCGGAGCAACATACAGTGCTGCTTAAAGGGGTACTCTGATGAAAAACATTTTTTTTTTTAAATCAACTGGTGCCAGAAAGTTAAACAGATTTGCAAATTACTTCCATAAAAAAAAATCTTTACCCTTCCAGTACTTTTTAGCTGCTGTATACTACAGAGGAAATTATTTTCTTTTTGAATTTCTTTTCTGTTACCTCTGTCCGTATCAGGAACTCTGTCCGTATCAGGAACTGTCCAGAGGAGGAGAAAATCCCCATTGTGAACCTATGCTGCTCTGGACAGTTCCTGACACGGACAGAGGTGTCAGCAGAGAGCACTCTGGACAAGACAAAAAAGAAATTCAAAAAGAAAAGAATTTCCTCTGTAGCATACAGCGGCTAAAAAGTACTGGAAGGGTAAAGATTTTTTTAATTGAAGTCATTTACACATCTGTTTAACTTTCTGGAACCAGATGATTTAAATAAAAAAAAATTCCACTGGAGTACCCCTTTAACAATTGTTCATTACCAAATAGATTAAAGGGGTTATCCAGGAAAAAACTTTTTTATATATATATCAACTGGCTCCAGAAAGTTAAACAGATTTGTAAATTACTTTTATTAAAAAATCTTAATCCTTTCAGTACTTATGAGCTTCTGAAGTTAAGGTTGTTCTTTTCTGTCTAAGTGCTCTCTGATGACATGTGTCTCGGGAACCGCCCATTTTAGAAGAGGTTTGCTATGGGGATTTGCTTCTAAACTGGGCGTTTCCTGAGACACGTGTCATCGGAGAGCACTTAGACAGAAAAGAACAACCTTAACTTCAGAAGCTCATAAGTACTGAAAGGATAAAGATTTTTTTAATAGAAGTACTATACAAATCTGTTTAACTTTCTGGAGCCAGTTGATATATATAAAAAAGTTTTTTCCTGGATAATCCCTTTAACTAATTATTGAATAATTACAATGGAAAACTAAAGTTCTGAACAAAGTTTTCCCTTAAAAACCTAGACCTGAGGATGAGTAAATCATGTCTTACCTATTGATTTCAATACCAGCAGATCGTAAGACTGATATAAAAAGAGATTATAATGCAGCAGGGAGTTTTTGTAATCCTAATGGACATGATGCAAATGACACTATAAGACAGTGGTCTTCAACCTGCGGACCTCCAGATGTTGCAAAACTACAACTCTCAGCATGCCAGAACAGCCTTTGGCTGTCCGGGCATGCTGGGAGTTGTAGTTTTGCAACATCTGGAGGTCCGCAGGTTGAAGACCACTGCTATGGGAATTAACAGGATCCATCAATGTGTCAAAAACAACGTAAACATAAAAAGGTTAATGTGAAAGTGGCCCAGTACTGTAACTATCAATCTATACAATTTACATAAATAATACTGTAGTGGTCATTCTGCACGCTATACATTAATAATAGTACTGTAGTGGTCATTCTGCACGCTATACATTAATAATAGTACTGTAGTGGTCATTCTGCACGCTATACATTAATAATAATACTGTAGCGGTCATTCTGCACGCTATACATTAATAATACTGTAGCGGTCATTCTGCACGCTATACATTAATAATAATACTGTAGTGGTCATTCTGCACGCTATACATTAATAATAATACTGTAGTGGTCATTCTGCACGCTATACATTAATAATAGTACTGTAGTGGTCATTCTGCACGCTATACATTAATAATAATACTGTAGTGGTCATTCTGCACGCTATACATTAATAATAATAATGTAGCGGTCATTCTGCACACTATACATTAATAATAATACTGTAGCGGTCATTCTGCACGCTATACATTAATAATACTGTAGCGGTCATTCTGCACGCTATACATTAATAATAGTACTGTAGTGGTCATTCTGCACGCTATACATTAATAATAATACTGTAGCGGTCATTCTGCACGCTATACATTAATAATAATACTGTAGTGGTCATTCTGCACGCTATACATTAATAATAATACTGTAGCGGTCATTCTGCACGCTATACATTAATAATAGTACTGTAGTGGTCATTCTGCACGCTATACATTAATAATAATACTGTAGCGGTCATTCTGCACGCTATACATTAATAATAATACTGTAGCGGTCATTCTGCACGCTATACATTAATAATAGTACTGTAGTGGTCATTCTGCACGCTATACATTAATAATAATACTGTAGCGGCCATTCTGCACACTATACATTAATAATAATACTGTAGTGGTCATTCTGCACGCTATACATTAATAATAATACTGTAGTGGTCATTCTGCACGCTATACATTAATAATAATACTGTAGTGGTCATTCTGCACGCTATACATTAATAATAATACTGTAGTGGTCATTCTGCACGCTATACATTAATAATAATACTGTAGTGGTCATTCTGCACGCTATACATTAATAATAGTACTTTAGCGGTCATTCTGCACGTTATACATTAATAATAATACTTTAGCGGTCATTCTGCACGTTATACATTAATAATAATACTGTAGCGGTCATTCTGCACGCTATACATTAATAATAATACTGTAGTGGTCATTCTGCATGCTATACATTAATAATAATACTGTAGCGGTCATTCTGCACGCTATACATTAATAATAATACTGTAGTGGTCATTCTGCACGCTATACATTAATAATAATACTGTAGCGGTCATTCTGCACACTATACATTAATAATAATACTGTAGTGGTAATTCTGCACGCTATACATTAATAATAATACTGTAGCGGTCATTCTGCACGCTATACATTAATAATAATACTGTAGTGGTCATTCTGCACGCTATACATTAATAATAATACTGTAGCGGTCATTCTGCACGTTATACATTAATAATAATACTGTAGTGGTCATTCTGCACGCTATACATTAATAATAATACTGTAGCGGTCATTCTGCACGTTATACATTAATAATAATACTGTAGCGGTCATTCTGCACGCTATACATTAATAATAATACTGTAGTGGTCATTCTGCACGCTATACATTAATAATACTGTAGCGGTCATTCTGCACGCTATACATTAATAATAATACTGTAGTGGTCATTCTGCACGCTATACATTAATAATAATACTGTAGCGGTCATTCTGCACGTTATACATTAATAATAATACTGTAGTGGTCATTCTGCACGCTATACATTAATAATAATACTGTAGTGGTCATTCTGCACGCTATACATTAATAATAATACTGTAGCGGTCATTCTGCACACTATACATTAATAATAATACTGTAGTGGTAATTCTGCACGCTATACATTAATAATAATACTGTAGTGGTCATTCTGCACGCTATACATTAATAATAATACTGTAGCGGTCATTCTGCACGTTATACATTAATAATAATACTGTAGCGGTCATTCTGCACGCTATACATTAATAATAATACTGTAGTGGTCATTCTGCACGCTATACATTAATAATAGTACTGTAGTGGCCATTCTGCACGCTATACATTAATAATACTGTAGTGGTCATTCTGCACGCTATACATTAATAATAATACTGTAGTGGTCATTCTGCACGCTATACATTAATAATAATACTGTAGCGGTCATTCTGCACGCTATACATTAATAATAATACTGTAGCGGTCATTCTGCACGCTATACATTAATAATAATACTGTAGCGGTCATTCTGCACGCTATACATTAATAATAATACTGTAGCGGTCATTCTGCACGCTATACATTAATAATAATACTGTAGTGGTCATTCTGCACGCTATACATTAATAATAATACTGTAGTGGTCATTCTGCACGCTATACATTAATAATAGTACTGTAGCGGTCATTCTGCACGCTATACATTAATAATAATACTGTAGTGGTCATTCTGCACGCTATACATTAATAATAGTACTTTAGCGGTCATTCTGCACGTTATACATTAATAATAATACTGTAGCGGTCATTCTGCACACTATACATTAATAATAATACTGTAGCGGTCATTCTGCACGCTATACATTAATAATAATACTGTAGCGGCCATTCTGCACGCTATACATTAATAATAATACTGTAGCGGTCATTCTGCACGCTATACATTAATAATAGTACTGTAGCGGTCATTCTGCACGCTATACGTTAATAATAATACTGTAGTGGTCATTCTGCACGCTATACATTAATAATAGTACTGTAGTGGCCATTCTGCACGCTATACATTAATAATACTGTAGTGGTCATTCTGCACGCTATACATTAATAATAATACTGTAGTGGTCATTCTGCACGCTATACATTAATAATAATACTGTAGTGGTCATTCTGCACGCTATACATTAATAATAATACTGTAGTGGTCATTCTGCACGCTATACATTAATAATAATACTGTAGCGGTCATTCTGCACACTATACATTAATAATAATACTGTAGTGGTAATTCTGCACGCTATACATTAATAATAATACTGTAGTGGTCATTCTGCACGCTATACATTAATAATAATACTGTAGCGGTCATTCTGCACGTTATACATTAATAATAATACTGTAGCGGTCATTCTGCACGCTATACATTAATAATAATACTGTAGTGGTCATTCTGCACGCTATACATTAATAATATACTGTAGTGGTCATTCTGCACGCTATACATTAATAATAATACTGTAGCGGTCATTCTGCACGTTATACATTAATAATAATACTGTAGTGGTCATTCTGCACGCTATACATTAATAATAATACTGTAGTGGTCATTCTGCACGCTATACATTAATAATAATACTGTAGCGGTCATTCTGCACACTATACATTAATAATAATACTGTAGTGGTAATTCTGCACGCTATACATTAATAATAATACTGTAGTGGTCATTCTGCACGCTATACATTAATAATAATACTGTAGCGGTCATTCTGCACGTTATACATTAATAATAATACTGTAGCGGTCATTCTGCACGCTATACATTAATAATAATACTGTAGTGGTCATTCTGCACGCTATACATTAATAATAGTACTGTAGTGGCCATTCTGCACGCTATACATTAATAATACTGTAGTGGTCATTCTGCACGCTATACATTAATAATAATACTGTAGTGGTCATTCTGCACGCTATACATTAATAATAATACTGTAGCGGTCATTCTGCACGCTATACATTAATAATAATACTGTAGCGGTCATTCTGCACGCTATACATTAATAATAATACTGTAGCGGTCATTCTGCACGCTATACATTAATAATAATACTGTAGCGGCCATTCTGCACGCTATACATTAATAATAATACTGTAGTGGTCATTCTGCACGCTATACATTAATAATAATACTGTAGTGGTCATTCTGCACACTATACATTAATAATAATACTGTAGCGGTCATTCTGCACGCTATACATTAATAATAATACTGTAGCGGTCATTCTGCACGCTATACATTAATAATAATACTGTAGCGGCCATTCTGCACGCTATACATTAATAATAATACTGTAGTGGTCATTCTGCACGCTATACATTAATAATAGTACTGTAGCGGTCATTCTGCACGCTATACATTAATAATAATACTGTAGCGGCCATTCTGCACGCTATACATTAATAATACTGTAGCGGTCATTCTGCACGCTATACATTAATAATAATACTGTAGCGGTCATTCTGCACGCTATACATTAATAATAATACTGTAGTGGTCATTCTGCACGCTATACATTAATAATAATACTGTAGTGGTCATTCTGCACGCTATACATTAATAATAATACTGTAGCGGCCATTCTGCACGCTATACATTAATAATAATACTGTAGCGGTCATTCTGCACGCTATACATTAATAATAATACTGTAGCGGTCATTCTGCACGCTATACATTAATAATAATACTGTAGTGGTCATTCTGCACGCTATACATTAATAATAATACTGTAGCGGTCATTCTGCACGCTATACATTAATAATAATACTGTAGTGGTCATTCTGCACGCTATACATTAATAATAGTACTGTAGCGGTCATTCTGCACGTTATACATTAATAATAATACTGTAGCGGCCATTCTGCACGCTATACATTAATAATAGTAGACAGGAGGTAATACTGTAGTCAGAACTGTAGGATAATGAACACTTGTACAATGCTACATTTTCATGCATACTAATTTTAATGTGAAATATCTAAGGATTGATAGGGGGTGACTAGCTATTGCATTCTCAGCATTTCTATCACATTTGTACCACTCACAGCGACAGCTTTGTAGATTCTCCAGTTTGTATCCAGGCAGCCTCCAACTCCTGATGTTCCCGCGTAGCCAAGACTTTAGGAAAACTCTGTATCCTGATATTAACTCAGCGGCTGAATGACTGCAGAGGAAACCTCCTCTGGAATAATTGTAGCTCGGACATGAATCAGAGTCAGCTTGTGCTTCCCCCTTATCCCCCCTCCCATCCTTCATCTACATATGCAGCTTATACTCCTGGCTTCTGCTTTGGCTGAGTACATTGCAGGAGCAGAGCGTCTCTGTGGGTGCAAACAAACATAGAAGTAAAAAAAACTCTTACAGACAAATGGGGAAAGCAATTCTGCATTGATTATGCGAATAGTTATTAAACATTGAGTTTCCACCAAGAAAAATCTTACTTTATTAGAAATTCATTGAAATCTTATCCACACAGTACAGACAGTCATGCAGGTCTGACGTGTTTCGGTCAAGCCTGACCATAATCAGGGCTCAAGTTCTGTAGGAACGCATGGGAACTGATTTCCTGCACTTTTTCCACAGCAGGAGTCTTGCAGGATCGGCCCTTGAGTGGAAATCTTAGGCGAGTTCCCACACTTTTTTCCCCCCAGGACTTGATCCTTGACCTTAATCATAGACCATGTCAAAGTTTACAGTGAAAAAAACAATTACCTCAATCAGACGTCCGGATCATCATTTCCCGGCTGGTTTCTATGTACCTGTGTGCATTTGTTACTTATTTTAATAGTTTTTAAATGTTGTAAGTACTTCCAGTTCGTGTGCAAGGACGGGGAGTTGTCCAGAATTGAGAATCAGTAGTTTTGTAAATTGTAATATATTCTAAGGAGTTCTGTAATTTTGTAAAATACTTTGGTTTCAAGATTTCTGCTACCTGTCAGTGAATGATAATTTATTTTAAAGGAGTTGTGCTATAATGACAACTTATTACCAATCCAAAAGGATAGATGATAAGAAATAGAAGAGATCTGACTGCTGGGATTTCCACTAACAAGAATGGGGGTCCAGATTGACCCTGTGTGAATTGAAAACAATTTGGATATGTAACTGTGCTCAAGTCAAACTTTATTAGACTCGTGAAGATAGTGGAGTGCTGTATCATTGGCTGTCCCATAGAGTCTGAATAGAGCAGGTAGGTGGAGTGGATGTGTATAGGTGATAAGTTGTCATTATGGCACAACCCATTTTGGAGGGTTGTGATCTTGTCCTATAAGAGCTGTCAATCAGCCAGAGTGAAACATTTCTGCTGCTGGTCTGTTCAGCACAGATACAACTGACTACACTAATACACTTCAAGCTGCATAACCTGTGTCTTTTCTACCACCAGGTTGCTGACAACAATTGTAATATGTGACCTCTTGTTCTTTTTACATAAGGCACAGGGAGCCTTTTGCTGTCCAAAGGATATGTATGTAACCCTAACAGGAAATACTCTTGTAGCAGCAGGCACTGCAAGGCACATCTCAGGGACTTTATATATGGTATGGTCTCTTATGTGTGCAACAAAATGCTTTTGTCTGGAGAACTGTTATACTAGACATCACACTGGGATATTTCATTTAAAGGGGAACTCCGGTGGAAAAAAAAATGTTTTCAAATCAACTGGTGCAAAAAAGTTAAACAGATATGTCAATCACTTATTTAAAAATCTTAACCCTTATAGTACTCATCAGAAATTTGTGAAGTTCTTTCCAGTCTGACCACAGTGCTCTATGCTGACACCTCTGTCTGTGTCAGGAACTGTCCAGAGCAGGAAAGGTTTTCTATGGGGATATGATTCTAATCTGGACAGTTCCTGACATGGACAGAGGTGTCAGCAGAGAGCACGGTTGCCAGACAGAAAAGAAATTCACAAATTTCTTTGTTTTATCCCGCAGCTGATAAGTACTGGAAGGATTAAGATTTTTTAATACAAGTAATTTACAAATCTGTTTAACTTTCAGGCACCAATTGATTTGAAAACATTTGTTTTCTAGTTGTTTTCACCGGTGTTCCCCTTTAAGTAGGTGTTAATGCAATAACTAAAGACGCCCAAAATCCTTGCAAGAGCATAGTCTCATGTAGGTCAAACACTCTTTGTATGTTAAACATTAGTGCTATGCCATTTTGGGTATTATATCATGAATTTCTATTACTTTTGTTGTGAATTTGGTGTTCCTTTAGCCATCAAATGATGTGTACACTATATACTCTATCCCTTTGACTGACAGGTCAAGCTTACAAGACAGCTGCACAACACCCGGCCTTTGACAGTCAATGACACGACTCCAGAGACACTCCAGGGAAGCCCATGCTGGCTACACAGAAGCTGAAGCAATCACTTTCTAGTCTGGTTTTATACAAGGTAAGTGGCCATTTTATGAGCGGTGCTTGCAGACAGGACAGATGTGTTTGCCATTAAACCTGCAGCAGAGGGTCAGTCACTCGGAAACAATGAGGGTAATAGGAATCTTGTTTCATGACTTCTAGTAAAATGATCTTTCTTTCAGTCACAAAAGGATCCTCCTTAAATGATCCCACACTTCAGTGAATCTCACGTTTAGAGTTACCTAAAAGAGCTGTAGAATGAAGTTTGTTAGTAACAGGAGTGAAGGGGGTTCATTTGCTATTGACTCTCTCTCTCTCAGCCAGAATGTAGAGCTGGTTTTTGATGTGTACAATCCAGAACATCCACATATGATTTCAATTTATTTCGATAGCCTAATACAGGAGAACTAAATGTAAAAAGGGATGTTTTCTACCACATAGGCTATATAACAGGGTCCAACAGGGGACCTTCCCTACAATCAGCCACCATGGAGAGAAGGGAATGCTGGATAGAGGTGCTTCAAAGTGAATGTTACTCAGGAAAACAGCAACACAGGACGAGCTGAAGTCATTATACAGGGCACCCAATAGTTTTGTTTCTAAAATACAAATATGTACAGAGCCTGGAGTAAAGACAACACTTCTCAAAATACAAACACCAGATCAAGTACGGTCAAGTACAGACTTATATCAATCGGTGTACACTACAAGCAAATACAACCAATAATAAAACAATACAATGACCATATTGTGTGCTACACACACTGGTGGGGGAGATTTATCAAAAGCTGACCAGTTGCCCATAGCAACCAATCAGATTGCTTCTTTCATTTCTTAACCCGTACAGGACCCAGGGCGTATGGATATGCCTTCTGTACCTGGGTCTTAAGGACCCAGGGCGTATCCATACGCCCGTGGGAATTTCGGTCCCCGCCGCGTGCCAGGCAGGGACCGGACCGACTGCTGATATCGATCAGCAGGCACCCCGCGCAAATGCTCAGGGGGTCATCAGACCCACCCATGTCGGCGATCGGCGCAAATCGCAAGTGAATTCACACTTGCGATTTGCGCCGATTCCGGGTCATACGGGTCTATGGTGACCCGGAATATATAAAGGGGATCACGGTTGTCAGGTGCCACCCCTTCTATCCCTGCTATTGGTGGTCTAGACGCGACAACCAATAGCAGATCGGGGGCGGCGGGGCTAACTTTCGTTTTCCACGTTCTGCCCACCCACAATAGGCGGGGCAGAATGGGGAACTGAAGGGGACCGGGCGCCAAAGATCCACTTACCTGTCAGTGGAGGCTGCTGGACGCGATCGGCTGCGGTGATCGGCGCAGGCGGCATGTCGTGCGGCAGAAGAGGACGGCTCCCTGGATCCGACGGAAGCCAGTAAGTTGCCTAGCAACATCTAGAGGGCTACAGTCTGAGACTGTAGCCCTCCAGATGTTACAAAACTACAACTCCCAGCAGGTCCAACCAGTGTGCCTCCAGCTGTTGCAAAACTACAACTCCCAGCATGCAGGGTCTTTCAGTACATGCTGGGAGTTGTAGTTTTGAAACAGCTGGAGGGTTGCCCCCCCATGTGAATGTACAGGGTACATTGACATGGGCAGGTTTACAGTAAGTTTCCTACTTCAAGTATGAGCTGCGGCAAATTTTTCGCCGCAGCGCAAATTTCTAGCGGGTAAACCTCTGCCAGTGTGAGCGTACCCTAAAAACACTACACTACCACATAATAAAGGGTATAACACTACATATACACCCCCTTACACTGTCCCCCCCAATAAAAATGAAAAACTTATTGTACGGCAGTGTTTCCAAAATGGAGCCTCCAGCTGTTGCAAAACAACAACTCCCAGCATTTCCGGACAGCCAATGACTGTCCAGGCATGCTGGGAGTTTAGCAACAGCTGGAGGCACCCTGTTTGGGAATCACCAGCATAGAATACCCCTATGTAATCCCTAATTTAGTCCTCAAATGCGCATGGCGCTCTCTCACTTCAGAGCCCTGTCGTATTTCAAGGAAACAGTTTAGGGGTATTTCTGTACTTGGGAATGCAAAGGAGAATAGGGTAAAAGGCGGCAGCGCCTCCACCAAACCGCCTTTTTCCCCATTCTCCTTTGCATTATCTATACTGGTTACCTTTGGTTCAACCAGTGGCGGTCGAGAGTGCGGCAGCACATTTGCCTTTACCCTATTTTTAACAGCAGAAAGTGCTGTTGGTTCATGGTCACCCTACAGTAAACCACCTTAAGGTCAGTATATCACTTGGGTGTGGTGGAGGGCACACACCTTTTTGATATACATTACAAGGGAGCGACCCCTGCTTTGTCTTTTTTTTCTCTTCCCGACTGTCTGTACTTGGGAGAAATTGCACTACAAATTTTGGGGGGCTTTTTCTCCTTTTACCCCTTATGAAAAGGAAAAGTTGGGGGCTACACCAGCCTGTTAGTGTTAAAAAAAAAAAATTACACTAACATGCTGGTGTTGCCCCATACTTTTTTTTTCACAAGTGTTAAAAAGAAAAAAAGACCCCCGAAATTTGTAACGCAATTTCTCCTGAGTAGGGAAATACCCCAGATGTGGGCGTAAAATGCTCTGCGGGCGCACAACAAGGCTCAGGAGTGAGAGCGCACTATGTACATTTGAAGCCTAAATTGGTGATTTGCACAGGGGTGGCTGATTTTACAGCGGTTCTGCCATAAACGCAAAAAAATAAATACCCACATGTGACCCCATTTTGGAAACTACATCCCTCACGGAACGTAACAAGGGGTATAGTGAGCCTTAACACCCCACAGGTGTTTAATGAAAATTCTTCAAATTTGGATGGAAAAATGAAAAAAATGCTGGTGTTAGCAAAAATGTTTCATTTTCACAAGGAAAAATAGGAAAAAAGCCCCCCAAAATTTGTAACCCCATTTCTTCTGAGTAAGAACATACCCCATATGTGGATGTAAAGTGCTCTGCTGGCGCACTACAATGCTCAGAAGAGAAGGAGCACCGTTGGGATTTAGCAGAGAAAATTTGTCCGGAATTGAAGGCAGCGTGTGTTTACAAAGCCCCCATAGAGCCAGAACAATGGACCCCCCCCCCCACATGTGACCCCATTTTGATAACTATACCCCTCATGTAATGTAATAAGAGGTACAGTGAGCATTTACGCCCCACAGGTGTCTGACAGATTTTTGGAAGAGCGGTCCGTGAAAAGGAAAAATGTAATTTTTCATTTGCACAGCCCACTGTTCCAAAGATCTATCAAACGCCAGTGGGGTGTAAATACTCACTGCACCCCTTATTAAGTTCTGTGAGGGGTGAAGTTTCCAAAATGGGGTCACATGTGGGGGGTTCCACTGTTTTGGCACCACAGGGGGCTTTGTAAACGCACATGGCCCCTGACTTCTATTCCAAACCAAAAAAAAATTTTCCATTTACACATCCGACTTTATCAAAAAGTCGTCAAACACCTGTGAGGTGTTAAGGCTCACTGTACCCCTTGTTGCATTCCTTGAGGGTTGTAGTTTCCAAAATAGTATGCCATGTGGTTTTTTTTTTTGCTGTCCTGGCACTATAGGGGCTTCGTAAATGTGACATACCCTCCAAAAACCATTTCAGCAAAATTCGCTTTTCAAAAGCCAAATGTGACTCCTTCTCTTCTGAGCATTGTACTGCGCCAGCAGAGCACTTGACGTCCACACAAGGGGTATTTCCATACTCAGAAGAGATGGGGTTACAAATTTTGGGGGGCATTTTGTCCTATTATCCCTTGTAAAAATTTAAAATTTGGGGGAAAACTAGCATTTTAGTGAAAAAATATATATAATTTACACATCCAACTTTAACAAAAATTTGTGAAACACCTGTGGGGTGTTAAGGCTCACTGGACCCCTTGTTACATGCCTTGAGGGGTGTAGTTTCCAAAATAGTATGCCATGTGGTTTTTTCAGAGAAACTCACTCTCCAAAATCCCACTGTCGCTCCTTCCCTTCTGAGCCCTCTAGTGAATCCGCTGAACACTTGACATACACATATGAGGTATTTCCTTACTCGAGAGAAATTGGGTTACACATTTTAGGAAGATTTATCTCCTTTTACCCCTTGTAAAAATTCAAAAACTGGGTCTACAAGAACATGCCAGTGTAAAAAATGAAGATTTTGAATTCTCTCCATCATTGCTGCTATTCCTGTGAAACACCTAAAGGGTTAACAAACCTTTTGAATGTCATTTTGAATACTTTGAGGGGTGCAGTTTTCATAATGGGGTCATTTGTGGGGTATGTCTAATAAGAAGGCCCTTCAAATCCACTGCAAAACAGAACTGGTCCCTGAAAAATTTCTTTTTCGAAAATGTTGTGAAAAATTGGAAAATTGCTGCTATACTTTGAAGCCCTCTGATGTCTTCCAAAAGTAAAAACATGTCAACTTCATGATGCAATCATAAAGCAGACATGTTGTATATGTGAATCAATATATAATTTATTTGGAATATAAATTTTCCTTATACGCAGAGAGCTTCAAAGTAAAAAAAAATGCAAAATTTTTTCATCAAATTTTGGAATTTTTCACCAAGAAACAATGCAAGTATCGACAAAATGTTACCACTAACATAAAGTAGAATATGTCACGAAAAAACAATCTCGGAATCAGAATGAAAGGTAAAAGCATCCCAGAGGTATTAATGCTTAAAGTGAAAGTGGTCAGATGTTCAAAAAATGGCCGGGTTCTACAGTGAAAATTAGCTGGGTCCTTAAGGGGTTAAAGGGCTTTAAAAAAAAAAAAAAAAAATGAAGCAATCTGATTGGTTGCTATGGGAAACTGGTAAACTTTTACTCTGCACAGGTTTTGATAAATCTCCCCATGTGTCCTTGAATATAACCACATTACACATATTGCCCCTAAAACAATGACAGTGCTGCACAGAGTGTTCTTGAAAAAAATATAGGGCTACATAAGTGGTCCAAAATCTGACAATGTCTATGCTCCCTAACTGTCCTGATTTAGGAGGGACAGTCCTGCTTTTGGGAACCCTGTCCAAAGTCCCACTTTCAGCCGCTGTGTCTTGCTGCCAAACTCGGCCAAACTACTTGCACGTCTCCTTCTCCTCACTGCAGGCTCTGAACTGTTCCCCCTGCACTGTTTCAGGCAGCGACAGTGTCTGGTGCATCCAGTAGGGGTCGCACAAGGTCTGCCTCTTTAAGAACCTGTGTGCGCCTCTGATTCTGCTCCCCCTCCAATCCCTGACTGGCATCACCTATTTAAGGGTGTACCGCCTTCCTTTCCTTGCCTGAGCAATATTGTAGTTTTCTACAAGCAAAGAGGTCATTGGTTTTGTTCCTGTGTACCAGTTTCCTGACCAGCTTCAGTTCCTGATTTAGTCTCTGCCTAATCCTTCTGCACCTGTTTAGCCTCTCTTGTGTTTGACTACACCTCTCTCTGCCAGCAAGCTTGTTCCACCCAGCTGCACCTGAGCTATTCAGCCCTGCTGTTATAACAGCTCCAGCTCTGCTAAGCACCTGACCTACTGTGTCTGACTCAGCCTGCTGTGATCTCCCATCTCCAGTGTCAGCTCACTCTCACCTCCCTGTGTCCCTGCTTTAGGGTGTTCTGGCCAGCTGCCGTGACCATTCTTTTTGTAGCGACCTGGTGTTTTTCAGCAGCTAAGACCAGCTTTTGCATCTTAGAGCAGGATAAAAGGTGAAAACCGGTTGAACACTTAGACTCCGTTCCTAAGTTTGGCCCTACGCCAAACCGGTAAGTAGCACAGGGGGTCCACACCCTTTGGGACATTACAAGGGGATCTGTCTGCCTACTGGAGTGACCTAACTATCTATTGGGGGAACCTACCTACTCTTCCCCAACCCACTTATCTACCCACTCTACTGTGTGGGACACAAAGCCTGTTAGTCTATAACCTGTTTATAGGAGATCCTCCTAAACTCAGGTGAAAAACTGTTAAAGAGGTATTCCCATTCCACATGTGCAGGTGTAGCTGAAGGTGTGGTTAGAGGTGTGTTTGTGGGCATGGTTAGGACATAGTTAGGATTGTGGCTTGTCCCTCTTTGCTCTCACCAAAAGTTAGGAGGTATGCAATGTCCGTGCTCCTTTATAACAAAAAGTGCCACACAGGGACCCCTAAACACTCAGACGGTTGGAGAGGGCCACAAAAAAAGACAAAAAACATATTCACTTGTCCCTGCTAAATGCAGCTCTGCAGTACAATACAGGTTGTAACTCAGGATCAGTACAGGATAAGTAATGTATGTACAAAGTGACTCCACCAGCAGAACAGTGAGTGTACCCCTTGACTATAATATAGGCTAAGTGCAGGATAAGTAAATATAATGTTTGCACAGAGTGACTCCACAAACAGAATAGCGAGTGCGGCTCTGGACTTTAATGCAAGCTCTAACTCAGGGTCGCTACCAGATAAGTGATGTAATGCACATACACAATTACTTCACCAGCAGAATATTGAATGCAGATCTGGAGTACAATACAAGCTATCACTCAGAATCCATACAGGATAAGTAATATGATTGTAACATCCGTGCTCTGGCCAGACACGCTAGCCGTGAGCCCTCTATCATGTCCCCGCTGCCGGTGGGGTGGGATTCGCATTGCGGGACGCGCCTGCATGCGAATCCCAGCCTGTCACTCACCTTTCTGTCCTTGCAGCCTCGATGCGCGTGCCTACGCCTCCTAGGGTGCGCGCTCGCCGGAGCTCTCACTCTCAAAGGGCCGGTGCTTATTATTTAGTGAAGTGTCTACACCTGCACCCTGGTCCTTAAATATCAGCTCTTCCCTTGATTCCTGGCCGGATATTTGGTTGTCTATTGCCATAGTGAAAGTTCTGTGACTGTTTCTGTGTACCTGTTCATTTCTACCTTTCTACCCTGCCCTGACCTGCCATCTTGCCACGTCCTGCCAGTCTCCTTCTGTGCCACGCCATCTCCCAGCTACCTGTGTGGATGAGTGGTGCCAGGGGTAGCAACCTGGGTGCCGCCTGCCACAGCAAGAACATCCTGCTTTGTGGCGGGCTCTGGTGAAAACCAGCTGCACCTTAGACTCCGCTCCCTGGCACAGCTCACATCATTATCCACACAGGCCCAGAGGATCCACCACCCGCCGTGACCATAATAATGATTATACAAATTGACAACTCCAGTAGAGGAAATAGCAAACTCCTGGCACATACCAATAGAGTGGGGAGTGACTATTAAAATGTAACTTTTACTTCTTACCAAATAAAATATAGATATGATACACATCCCATTCCTGGGGAACAAATGTAAAATCAATAGTCCTGCCAGACAAATAATCAGATAAATAGTGACCCAGATTCACAAGCGAACTGCGATCACCAATATAAGTACATATGGAGAATACACTATAAACACAACTGGTTCAATAATTACTCATGCACTGTACACACAGCATGTCATGGGTGAACCCATGACCTGTCTCATTGGTTGCTCGACACGTTTCTGCCAAGATGTAACAGCATCCTCAGGGGAAACCAGAGAGGAATGTTGCATAAAGTACAGTTTGCATACTATGGTGCAATTATAGTGCAAATCAAACATAGCTATATCCTAAACAGCCAGATGTGAGTCCGTTACTTATAATGTCAAGTATGCCGATATAGTAGACCTCATGCTGTGGGAAATAGAAAAGCCGCAAGACTCCAGGTACCTAAAAAATAAAACAGACATAGGGTGGCGGAGACAAAGGACATGATAACCTCTAGAGTGGTGTCCCTCTAAAAAAAATAGAACATGTGTCCCCCAGTAACTCTACTCACACACAGTCAATGTTGCAAAGGTGTACCTGCGGAGAGAAATCCACATTGACAAAATGTTCCTGTAAAGCAAAGGGGGAGAAAGGAAACTTTGTTTCGCAAAGCGGATTACTCATGGTCATTTTGTCTGGCTATTTGCTTAGTTGGTGGAGTGCATGCCTGCATTGGCAGGGAGCTGTGGCATCTGGCTGCGCTGTACACACCATGTGAGAGCGGCTTCTGACGTTACATCCGGTCGCCCATGCAGACATGTCAGAATGCCGCGCCCCTGTCTAACGCCTCTAATGGGCGTGGCTAGGATAGACTATGCACGTGCGCTAATGCGCTGGAGGTCAGACAAAAACACTAAGTGTTGTATGTCTTGGAATTGCAGAACTTTTCACTGAACTATTCCAAATGTAAATAATCTAAACAAAGATAAAGCCTATATTTAAAGCAAGGTGAGTATTGTATGAATATAGTGTGGTGGCTCAGTACGGTTATGTACTCTCGGCAAGGACAAAAATAAAGATAATAATGTTGTATATCAAAAGATGCAGTTTCAAACATCCATGCAGGGAAGAAGGGGCAATAATCAAATATATTGTGCAAAAATTCTCAATCCTTTACACAACTATAGACACACACTCCACGTGAGACAGACACAGAAGTATCTTCTGACACCGAAGCAGGGGACTGTGATAGGTCCACTAAGAGGCGGACGAGGACTGGTAGTTATAGAAATAGGAGAAATAGAGGTGCAGCCCGTAACAGGGGAGATTCCAACAGAAACCAGTTCAATAATACAGAATGGACTGGTGGCACGTCTTCCTCACAATCTCCCTCCTCCTCTTTTTTAGGGAACAAGGACCCCTATTCCATTCGGGTCAGAGAGGGTCGTCACAAATAATATCCACAAATAATGAGAGTACCTTAAGGATTGTGAATTTGCCTAATTTTTCTATTTCCGATACACAGATGCGGGTCTTGAGTCGTGGCCTCTCATACATTCCAACTACGCACTTTGATGTGTTTATTCTTCCATCTTCATCAGGAATTTAAAATGGAAGAAATTCTTCAAGCAAATGGATAGGAGAGAATGCATGGCATGAGGTATTAATGAACTCCCTGCTGCAAGAGATTTGACTTGGAGTCTTTCCGCACACATGGAAAATTGCCATGGCAGTGTCTGTTTTCTGGCAATTTTTCTGGTGTACTTTCAGGTGGAAAAATGCAAGAAAAAAAAAAACTGGTGGAAATAGCCTTAAAAGCCTTGTTTTTCATGTAGGCAGGGTCATACAAATCTCTTGATCGTTCACGGGGCCCTTTGCTTCCATCATTCATCGGACATGCATTCTCCTGTATGATAGGTGGCTCTTTAACCTGCCAAAAAGAAGCAATCAGCCTTTGCACATTCATCAGCTGATCCCACTATTACACAGGGCCATATCAGCCTGTTCAGCTGACAAACTCCAGGTGTAATAGGGCCCTTAGACCATGTTCACACGTCAGAATTTCCGTGCAGGATTCCGCATTAGAATCCAGCACGGAGATTCTGCTGCAGCAGAGTCCTGTTGAATTCAACGAGATTCTTCTGCATTGTGCACTCAGCAAAATGATTCCGGGAAAGAAATTCTGATTTCCATGTCCGCAGAAAGAATTAACTAGTTCATTTTTACTGCGGACTTGGTTCGGAATACATAGCAGTCTATGAGATGGTGCATTCCTGTGGGGTCCTAGCGCCAGCATATTTGTGATATTCCGTAGTGTGAACTCCGTAGTGTGAACATAGCCTTAGGCTCACGACAGGATATATAACTTAATGTTCGAACAAAGTGATTCCAGCTCTGGAGTATAATATATGATGTCACTTAGAATTAGTAAAGGATAAGTGTTGTAATTATTGTGTACACTGACTACACCTACAGAAGCATATGCGCAGCTCTGGATTATAATACAGGCTATAAATCAGGATCATTAGAGCTTAGTATAAGGTATTTCCAAAGTGACTTGCTTTCAAATGTTGATTAACTCGGAATATAATTGTGAATTTCTATTTGTAAACTGTATCTGGAATGCAAATTGGAATCAAAGCTTTGCTTACTGATCACACGTTCCTCTTAAAACCTAGGACTCCCCTCCCCCAAAAGACATAATCTGGAGACCTGCACTAGTGTAATCCATAGCGCACAGCTAATCCATAGCGCACAGTACAAACAAAAGTGTGTGCACTAGTCAAGTGCTATGTCTGCAAGTAACCTGATGTCCACTGTTGTCCTTACAGAACATTCTCGGACCCATTTTACTATGCAACCATTTAAAAAAAAAAGTGTAATAGGAAAAAAAAACAAAAAAAAAAAAACACATCGGCCCACATTTATCATTGTAGGTGTAAGTGAAGCATTTATCATTGTAGGTGTAAGTGAAGCATTTATCATTGTAAGTGTAAGTGGAGCATTTATCATGCTGGTAATGTGTAGGAGCACCAAATTTATTAAATGGCCACAGAGCATAGGATAAATTTTGTGCAGGTCACATTTTCTGAAATTTCTCTCTTCACATACTCCAAAAAGCTAAGCTAAGTCTGGGCTGGTCTAGTTTTGGAGACTTCTCAGTGGCTTTGCGCCTTTTTTGCTCCTTTTCATAAAAAGGTTGATAAAACCCTTCCATATCACGTGTATTGCCAAAATCAGTGGATTTCAACTCAAAATCAGCAGAAATGTGTAAACAAAAAGGGGCAAAAAAAGGTGCAAAAAACCCTGCTTGATCCTTTTTGCCACTTTTTTAGACACAAAAAACTGTCTAAAGACAATGATAAATGTGGCCCATCAAATCTAAAGTTCTAACCTTCACATTTTTAAACCCATAGAAAAGAATGGGATCAATTAACAGCTGTTTTTCAATATTTAAGAACACGCAGGTTAAAAAAGTTAATGAAAAGTATTTATCGACCAAAAAATACTGAGTGGACAAATGACGACATGTCAGTGAATGGAAATATTCCTCTTGAATCCGGCGGCAGAAAACCTGTACAGACCTACTACTGCTCAGAGCTGAGGGATTTTTGTTTAGTGTAGGCAATACTCTTATACTTTAGACATTTTACCTGCACTGACACCTGTAACAAACTGTTGGAATAGGATAGAGATTAGTGCTGCTAATGTATTTAATTCACAGTATAGTCTAAACCGCTTACTATACCGATTTTAAACTCTGATGTGAACAATAAATATTCCCTTTGATATTAGGAGAGTTGTTGGGAATAATGAGTTTAAAAACACAATATTAGAAAGTTACGGAACAGTTTATTATATAATAAAAGATATGGATCCTACCTCTAATGATAGCAGGTGAAATGTATTCTCAGCCCTTGCACATCTGAAAAAAAAGAGTTGATGGAAAGGATCCCAACTTTGTAAAGGCTTCGCTGCTCAGTTCTAAATGTATTTTCAGCTACTGTATCACTTAGCTTCCTAGAACAAGGAGGGGGGGGGGGGGGTTGGTCAGGCTGCCCAAGTCAACACTGCTGCCTTTGTGCAGGTGGTGACAAGGTATTTAACAAGTCCTATAAAAGCTTGGGATTTATAATCACTCACAAGGATTCAGGAGAAGGCAAGAAAAACAAATAAAAATGTTGCACAACACTGTAAATTGGGCACATCTACTGACAGCTTAGCTTTATCATATACAGTCATAACCGTAAATATTGGCACCCCTGAAATATTTATAGAAAATGAAGTATTTCTCACAGAAAAGGATTGCAGTAACACATGTTTTGCTATACACATGTTTATTCCTTTTGAGTGTGTTGGAACTAAACCAAAAAAGGGAGGAAAAAAGCAAATTGGACATAATGTCACTCCAAACTCCAAAAATGGGCTGGACAAAATTATTGGCACAATTAACTTAATATTTGGTGGCAAACCTTTTGGAAAAAATAACTGAAATCTGTCGTTCCTATAACTATCAATAAGCTTCTTACACCTCTCAGCCGGAATGTTGGACCACTCTTCCTTTGCAAACTGCTCCAGGTCTTTCTTATTGGAAGGGCGCCTTTTCCCAACAGCAATTTTAGGATCTCTCCACAGGTGTTCAATGGGATTTAGATCTGGACTCATTCCTGGCCACTTCAGAACTCTCCAGCGTTTTGTTGCCATCCATTTCTTGGTGTTTTTTTTACGTATGTTTGGGGTCATCGTCCTGCTGGAAGACCCAAGATCTCGGACGCAAACCCAGCTTTCTGACACTAGGCTGTACAGTGCGACCCAAAATCTGTTGCTAATCCTCAGATTTCATGATGCCTTGCACACATTCAAGGCCCCCAGTGCCAGCAAAACGACCCCAAAACATCATTGAACCTCCACCATATTTCACTGTAGGTACTGTGTTCTTTTCTTTGTAGGCCTCATTCCATTTTCAGTAAACAGTAGAATGATGTGCTTTACCAAAAAGCTCTATCTTGGTCTTGTCTGACATAACGTTATCCTAGAAGGATTTTGTCTTACTCAAGTTCATTTTTACAAAAATTTAGCTTTGCTTTTTTATGTCTCTGTGTCAGCAGTGGGGTCCTCCTGGGTCTCCTGTGATAGCGTTTAATTTCATTTAAATGTCGACGGATAGTTCGCACTGACACTGATACTCCCTGAGCCTGCAGGACAGCTTGAATATCTTTGGAACTTGTTTGGGGCTGCTTATCCACCATCCGGACTATCCTGCATTGACACCTTTCATAAATTTTTCTCTTCCGTCCATGCCCAAAGAGATTAGCTACAGTGCCATGGGTTGCAAAATTCTTGATAATGTTGCGCACTGTGGACAAAGGCAAATCTAGATCTCTGGAGATGGACTTGTAACCTTGAGATTGTTGATATTTTTCCACAATTTTGGTTCTCATGTCCTCAGACAGTTCTCTTCTCCTCTTTATGTTGTCCATGCTTAGTGTGGCACACACAGACAAACAATGCAAAGATTAAGTGAACGTCTCTCCTTTTTATCTGTTTCAGGTGTGATTTTTATATTGCCCACACCTTGTTACTTGCCCCAGGTGAGTATAAAGGAGCATCACATGCTTGAAACAAACTTATTTTTCCACAATTTTGAAAGGGTGCCAATAATTTTGTCCAGCCTATTTTGGAGTTTGGTGTGACATTATGTCCAATTAGCTTTTTTTCCTCCCTATTTTGGTTTAGTTCAAATACATACACAAATGGAATAAACATGTGTATAGCAAACATGTGTTACTGCAATCCTTTTCTGTGAGAAATACTTCATTTTCTAGAAAAATTTCAGGGGCGCCGACATTTACGGCCATGACTGTACATGTGAAATATGTTAAAGCCATTACACAGACACTAGGAATTCATAGAACACAAAAAGGGACTGGTGTTTTTCCTGCAAGTGTGTATTAACTGGCTTCCAATAGTGATAACTTATAACAGGCTGTAAAAGATGTGGCAGATTTATTAAGAGGCAAACTTTAAAATCTGCCATGTCGACCACGTTTTTGCCTGCGGTCGGGAAACCGCATACGGCCGAAAAAGCAGCCAACCGGAGGCTGCGGTTCACTCCGGTCGGCTCATAGACATACATTAACTACGGTTCCCTATACGGCTGAGTGCGGGTGCCGCGATTAAGCCCCGCCCACCCCTCCTCCCAGCCGTATACGGGAACCGTAATTACAAACCGTAGTGTGTACCTAGCCTAAGCTAGTGGACATAGCTTAACATCATTGATGGTTCCAATATATTGCACAGAAAAAGAGAAGATTCTGCGGCCTATGTCTCTATGGCAAACCCTCAGAAGCAACAGCATGGAGGACATTAGAAAGCAGTAAATTATTGACAGTGTAAGCTGTGAATCAAGCCCTGTGGTGAGATCTAATACTTACTTTAAGCTCCTGTAGCCTTTCTTTGGTGTATCTGGTCATTTCTGTCTCTCCTACTACTCTGCCTCTCCTCTTTTTTATTTTTATTTGTATGAGCAGCATAGTCCGTCTTGCATCTCAGGCCTGATTTGATCTGTTTTTTTCAGAATGAATACTGAGAGTAAGAAAGCGGAATAAGGAAGGAACTGCTAAGAGGAGAAAGAGCTCTTTTCAAAACCTGGGGTGCACCATGGCTCTGCGCACTGTGGCTCTGTGACACAACCCTGGCTCAGCAGGATGATTGACAAGCCAGAAGCCTGCACAGAGCCCTGCTTATCCCACCCTCACTTCCTGTATTTTATTTCCTCACAGAGATACACAGGCAATAGCTGCAGGGACAGCATTTTTTCACCCCAAAATATACATATTTCTTAACCATGTATATTACAAATATACATATAATGTTATGTACATTATATAACAAGTTTTTGCAAATGACCCGTACACTTTAATAGCCAACAACAGTCTTACGTGACAGAGTGAAAATAATGTATGGCTTGCTCACTTTAAGGGTCTGTCACATGTACTATATTTGCTGCAGAGTTCATGCTTCAGCTTTTAATGCTAAAGATTATCATTGATTTACTTGCATAAAAAGCTAAAGAGAAGATCAAATCTCCAAAATTTAAAACATGGGCAAGACTCATTGATAAAACAAGCTATAGTAAAATCGAGACCCCAGTACTCACTTGTAGACACTAAACACAGGTTAATACAGCTAAAAATAGCAGTTGTTTGTTAATATGATTATCACCCTCGTACTCATCTATTTGCAGACATCCTGTGACGTTGAACAAATATTTGACGTAACCTTTGTTTACTAGTTTATGTCACAGCACCAAGGACAATTGTTTAAGCAATTTTTTAAAGCAAATTACTAAGACAGGACAAAAAAAAAACTAAAGAAAACTGTACTTATCTTCTCTGATCCCCTGCCAATGCTGTTCTGATGGTCCCTGGTACTGCTGCTCAGTATGTCCTGTTTTTTGTTTCTACACAAGGAATATCAGAAGCTGACGCAGGACAAAAATGCACGAGTGGTGACTTCCTCATGTTGAGACCGAAACAGGGGAATCAGGCAAGGAAAGTACAGGTTTCTTTGGTTTTTTTTAAAGCACTGTCTGAGCCCATTTGCTTATAAAAATTGTTTCCAGACAACCCCTTTACATATTTCACAATGATATTTTATAACCCAAGAGGCGCTTTCTTCTACGTTCACCAGCGCACAGTCAATCATAGATGCTTACAATTGTCTGGATAAAATGCCTAATAACAAAGGGTCTTGAGTCTACTTAATGATTTAAATAGCAAATGAAATGTAGAATTTATAGGATGCATATAGTAAAATAACACATTAACAGTTTTCTGTACATAAACAATAATTATAGATGCCTGCAGAAAGAAAGCAACAATAAATAAACAGCTCTTCAAAAACAGCACATAAGTAAATGCGCCAATCAACCATAACATTTAAACCACAAGAGGAAGTAAATTACAAGGATATCTCATGACAGTGGCCCCCGTCAAGGGTGGCAAGAAGTGGAATTTTAGTCAGCAACTAACTAGGCAGTATTTGAAGTTGATGTTCTGGGTGTAAGGATCTCAGTAACTCTGACAAAGGCTAAATTGTGACAGCTGGATGACTAATGGGTCAGAATTTTTAAAGTGGTCACTGACACTTAGGATAGGGGATAGGTTTTTGTATTCCGGAGAACTCCTTTAAGACTCAATGATGCAGGTCGGGAGAAAAGGGTAGCCTGTCTGGTCTCCTCCAACAGAAGAGCGCAATTTGTTAAAAAAAGTTAATGCTGGCTATGACAGAAAGGTGTCAGAACACAGGTTGCTGCTTGTAGGCTTCATAGCCACTGAACATTCAGACAACCAATGCTAACCACTGTTTAACATTGATGGATTCTACAAAAGCCATGTGAGCATTCCATCAAGGTCATGAAACAATGGAAGAAAGTGGCCAAGTCAAATGAATTAGGTTTTAATTTACATTATGTGAAAGGCTGGGTGCATGTTTATCTTTTACCTGAAGAAGATTTAGAATCTAGATACAATATAAGGATAAGGCAGACCAGTGGAGGAAGTGTGATGCTATGGGAAATAATTGTGCTGAGTAATCTTAGGACCTGGTATTCACATGGATGTTACTTTGACATGTATCATCCACCTAAATATTATTGTAGAAGACGTACACCCCTTCTCTAATGGTAGTGGCCTCTTTCAGCAGAATAATGCTCTCTGCCAGACTGCAAAAATTGTTGAGGAATATTTTGAGGAATATGACAAAGTTCAAGCTGTTGACTTGGCCTCAAAGTTTCCCAGATCTCAATCCAACAGAGCATCTTTTGGTAACATTTTGAAGCCAGAGACCACAGGACACCTTCAGATGTATGTTATGAAGTCTATGCATTAATGGTCAAAGCTGGAGACCTACATGATATTAGACAAGTGGTTTTAACAATATGGCTGATCAGTGGAAAACATAGAATTGCTGGAATTGTAGCAATAAAAATAATAACTATACAAAATTGCAGAGTATATAAAAAAAGTCTCTATAAGTCTTTAACATCTATCATTTGTCTTGATAACCTTATCTTCTGAAAGGCTGGGAGATTATAAGGTAGAGACATCTCCATGAATGGACATGTATGTTTGTCCACATACATCAAGGTGAAAACAGGTAAACAATTAAAAGCAAGTAAAGGTAAAATGAATTAAACATGGCGGCTGGGTGCTCAGTTTGGTGGAATGATAGGCAATACAACTTGATTGAAACACTGTCCTGCCACTGAATACAAACAGTACCACATTTCTATGTTTGCATGTTCTCCCCATGTCCATATTGATGCATACTAATCTTTTCCAGGAACAGCTATGTTTTAAGAGGACATTAACAATATTCATTTTGCTTTCCAATTAAAGTGAAAAGCAATTTAAATGTGAAACAAAGCTGTAATAACAAGTATAAGAATGCCATCATCGTACAAGGATTTCTACCTATTCTGTGCACTTAATTACAAACCTTGTAAAAAAAATAGCTAATAACATTATCTCTGCGCCCATCCTAATGAAATGTACTATGCACACCTACTGTACGGTGACAAAGTAACGTAAATAAGCATTGCATATGCTAATGAAGCCACCTTAGCTTGCTTTCTCTGGCATGTTGATGTTCCATCAAAGCCTTTTACAATCAGAAGAATAAATGTGTAATCTTGCCTAGATTCTAGTATAGGAGCCAACCCCTAACCAAAGCCAGCTTTAGATTTTAGAGGTTCGATGAAGCTGCAATCGTCTTTTGTTATTGCTTTGTCTAGTGGACA
Source organism: Hyla sarda (assembly GCF_029499605.1). Classification (NCBI taxonomy): domain Eukaryota; kingdom Metazoa; phylum Chordata; class Amphibia; order Anura; family Hylidae; genus Hyla; species Hyla sarda. Next base: position 155,215,840 of record NC_079194.1, on the reverse strand, counting down.
CAGGACTCAACCCATAAACTTCCCCTGGGGACATTAAAGGTTGGAGTTCTTGTTGCTGGGTGTCTGCAGAACCTAAATGACTTCTTATACCTTGTGATGGGGAACTAGTGAAAGGAAAACAGCTACAGGTTTCCGGCAGAGTCTGGAGAACAGGTGGACTGAAGATATCCTGCCTTAAACACTTAGATCCATCCGAGTTGGCATCAGGAGCTGGTGGAGAACCAATACTCTCAAGAGAGGAAATGCTTTGCTTCCAAGACTTTTGCAGATCCACCGGGACTATTTTTGTAGTCTCTGAGGAGATACAGACTGTGTTTTCATCCGGTTCCCCTTTCCATGGAAGAACTTTCTCAGCCATAGTTGGTGATGGTGGAACAATTCGAGGGCTTTGACAAACTCCCAACATTCCTGTGGATATAAGATTTTGAGTTTATGACAGGGTCATTTATTTGGTGTGTTTTCAAACAACTTGACTGCATTGTATAGAAACTTAAAGCAAATGATACACAGATGGAAATGGATGTGACTCACAAGTATATGAGGCAAACATGAAACCTATTAAAGAGTTCCTTCACATAGAACATGAGTCAGAACATCTTCTGTGTCTAACATATTGGTTTGTATAGAATCTTGCTATCTGCCTCTGCTCCCTGTTTGGAGATCAAACATATGTTTTACAAGTGACAAGTACTTGGCCAAGTTGTTCATGTTACATCCGTGTGGGGGGGGGGGGGGGGGGGGGACTATATAAGAGTCTACCATGTATGCTTGGCAACACTCACCTGGAGAAACAAAGTAATAGACATGTAAAAATCCAACCTTTCTCATTCCTGCTTTTCCTCAACATCTATAGAAACATTGGGCCATCTGTATAGACATGAGAAGTATGAAGTCTTACCTGAGATTTTAACACTGTGTAGAATTTCATCTGTTGCTCGAGCAATAAACGTTATACCCTCATCCTCTTCTACCTCGATTTCTGCACATTCCTCTTCTGAGTCAGGAGTGACAATAATAGATGCTGATAGAAGGAAAACATTTATAAATATTATTTGCAACAAAATGCTATACATGTGCATTATGAATAAGCAATATTATATGTTAATTTAAGTTCATGCATACCTACTAGGTTCTATAGAAGAAGTTAAAGGGGTACTCCGGTGAAATTATTATTATTTTTTTTTAAATCAACTGGTATCAGAACGTTAAACAGATTTTTTAATTACTTCTATTTAAAATTGTAATGCTTTCAGTAAATTACTTCTATTTAAAAATCTTAATCCTTCCAGAAAGAACAGAATAGTTCACTGGGGACTGCAGATATCAATTTTACCCGCAGTCAAACTGCGCACCTCTGAGGTGCTCAATAAGTGGGAGGAGAAACCAGCCACTTTGCTCTGTAAAATTTTTCCAGATTCTTCTAGAAGAAGAAAAATGCAACTTTGAGGTCTCTGGCAGAAAATTCAAAGAGCAACAGGAGGTGATGGCTAGATTCAGGGGTGACCCTAAATTTGCCACCAAAGAAAAATCAACTCCAGAGCACAATCAAAAGATTTTTCTATCACCTCAAAAAGCAAAAACATACGCAATTTGTAAGAGACCTCAAAGATTTTCTGGACAATAAACCATATACTGTCCTGGAAAAAGTAAATTTGCCTACTCCCTCCTCCTCTTCTTTTTTAGACTGGGAGAATCCATATCTGCTCCGACTCACGGTGGGCCAGGGAAAGTCGTAGCTACCCCTAAAATCAGGTGGAATCACCCCACAAATTCTTAATCTTTCTGACTATCCACTGACAGGAACTCAAACTTAAACCCTAGGTAAGGGCCTGTCTTTCGTCCCTACAATTAATTTTGACCTCTTTATTTACCCGCAAATTAAGCTGGCACAAATTTTTCAAAAACATTGACCGTAAAAAAATGCCAGGATTTGGGGACGAACTGGCCACAATTAGGCACCTAACGGACCTTTTAGAGACTGGAGAGAGGGATAGAGATGAAGGCCCTTTTACAGATTTGAGACACAAGAGTAGAGCAAAGCTATCGATGGGTTATATATCCTGCATTGAGATCTTCAGTGAATTGGTGACATGTGATCTTGGCAGACTGCAAACTAGTAGATTTACTTTGAGAAATAATCTTTCACGCCAGGAAAGAGAGGCAATAAGGGAACTTGAAAATAATAACATACTGGTCATCAACCCCTCGGACAAGGGGGAAAGCATAGTGGTGATGGGAAGAGACCAATATAAAGAAATGTGTTACAAAATACTTAATGACAGGGAATCCTACGAGATCCTACCGCATGACCCTACCACTATGTATAAGGATACATTGATTAGGACACTCCAAAATGTCAGATTGAATAGACTTATAAGGGATAAGGAATTGGAATTCTTGTCCCCTGTTGCTCCCATTTCCCCCACGTGCTATGCATTGCCCAATATACACAAAGGCATAGTACCTTTGAAAGTGAGCTCTATAGTGTCTGGCATTGGGGGCATTGCACAGAACGTGGGGGCATATCTTGACAAGGTCTTGAGGCACTTTGTCACGTCATTGCCATCATATACTCGGGATACCATGGATTTGTTATCCAAACTAGATTGAGGACACTGTGTTGTTGAGAGGAGTCGATGTGGAAGCTTTGTATTCCCCCATTCCACACGACAAGGGCCTCAAGGCAGTTGCATATTTTTTGTCCACACGGCCCACCTATATGCAAAACGATAATGCATTCGTTCTTACACTCATGGACTTAATTTTGCATCACAATTACTTTCTCTTCGACGGATACATTACCACCAACTCAAAGGGACTGCCATGGGCAGTCCCTGTGCATTAACCTATGCTAACATCTTTTTAGGTTGGTGGGAAGCAACTATGGCGTTCGTCGAGGAGACAGAACATTTTAGTGATCTGGCCCCCTTATGTATATAGATGATGTTTTCATCCTGTGGACTGGTACGGCATCTCAGTTTAGCCAATTCATGGAGTCTATCAATTCCAATCACATAGGCCTCACCTTCACTTACACATTGGACAGCCATTTCCTAGCGTTTCTTGACATGACCATCACTAAAAATGGACAAGGGGTGCTTAGTACTAATGTGTTCCATAAGACCACTGCGACGAACAGCCTCCTAGAGGTGGGAGAGTTGCCATCCAGGACCCCTAAAAAGGAGGATCCCCAAGGGGCAATATCTCCGCTTCACGAGTAACTGTTCAATGAAGCAGATTTTGCTGTACAGGCAAGGGAATTAAGAGGCAGATTTAGAGAAAGGGGCTATCCTGATCACGTCCTTACACCAGCATATAGGATAGCCCAGTCTATTCCGAAGGAACAATTACTCATCCCCAGAGAACGGACAGAGGAACCTGTAGGATCATAGGGACCTATGATAACATGTCAGACCAGTGAGGGAGATTTTCCAGAGGCACTGGAGCATTTTACTTATGGATAGTGAGGGGAATATATAATTGTATACAGAGCTTTTTTGGTGTATTTTTTTAACAAAAAAATTTGCGCAAGAGGTTTTTTTGCGCATTTTTTTTGTTCAAAATCTGATAGAATTCTTCATAGCCATGTCTACGGTTAAGTTAACCATAGAGCACTTTCTACTGTAGAATCAAATTTATTAACTGCGGGTTTTTTTTTACGCAAAAAAATGCGCAAAAGCACTTTTCTTGCGCAAATATACACCACCTCGGAGGACACATACCAAAGTGTCTATTTTGGGACAGTTAGGACTACTTTTCCCATCATGGACAGACTCTGCCCATGATCGGAGTTATAGTCCAGGGGCTGAGGTGCAGATTGCAGCAGGTCATTATCCAGAGACCTGCTGCGATATGCATTTATTAACTGTAAAAGCCGGCAAGAACAAGCGGCTACACTGCGCTGCCCACCGGCTCCTGTAAACAGTGTCAAAATTCGTAATCCCCATCAACGGAACAGAGGAGCTCTGATTGGTGAATAGCTATCCACCAATCAGAGCTCCCGTCTCCCGGTGGGGATTATGAATTATAAGAACTGTATATGGGAGCCGGCGGGCAGCACAGTGTAGCCGCATGTGCCACCGGCTTTTACAGTTAATAAATGCGGATGGCAGCGGATCTCTGGAGAACAAGTCGGCGGCACATGTATACATTGAGACGTGACCGGGACCATGCGATCCCGTATCACGTGATCCCCATACACCGGAAGGTAGTTGGACCAGAAGCAATTGTAGGATGCACGTTGTATAACAATAGGAGGCGTGGAATGGGCTCACCTGCCAGGTATCACCTCAACTAATATGTATATATATACTGGATGTGGGGAAAACTTTAGCACAACACCCCTGAGGAACACGTGGGGCTCTGGCGTGACCCCGTCCTTGCTTATTGGATTTCCATTTGTGTCTCTTGCCTAAGTATCTTTTAGGAACACCTTTATTTTTGTACATTTGATTATTGTGATGCAAGTTAGGTGCTTAAGAGGCAGCATAATTTTGTACATTTTGTGGATATTCTATTACTGTTTGCTTATATTGGACGCGGTCACTTACCTGTGGGAGGGGGTTCATGGCCCTTCTCCAGGGTTGTGCTATGCTCTGTTTGAGCAGTTTTAATTGTTTTTAAATATCTCCAAGTACAAGTTATTTGTATGTTGATTGTATATGTGCCCTAATAAAGCTTTTGTATTTTTGCAATACCCTAGTGGTGTACGCTCTTTTGCAGTGATTACTTTGCTCCAATAGTGGAAGAGAAAAATTGATGAAAGGTGTCAACGCAGGATAGTCCAGATGGTGGATAAGCAGCCCCAAACAAGTTCCAAAGATATTCAAGCTGTCCTGCAGGCTCAGGGAGCATCAGTGTCAGCGCGAACTATCCATCAACATTTAAATTAAATGAAACGCTATGGCAGGAGAGCCAGAAGGACCCCACTGCTGACACAGACATAAAAAAGCAAGACTACATTTTGGCAAAATATACTTGAGTAAGCCAAAATCCTTTTGGGAAAACGTCTTGGACAGATGAGACCAAGGTAGAGCTATTTGGTAAAGCACATCATTCTACTGTAAAAACAGAATGAGGCTTACAAAGAAAAGAACACAGTACCTACAATGAAATATGGTGGAGGTTCAATGATGTTTTGGGGTTGTTTTGCTGCCTCTGGCACTGGGTGCCTTGAATGTGTGCAAGGCATCATGAAAACTGAGGATTGCCAACAGATTTTGGGTCGCACTGTACAGCCCAGATTCAGAAAGCTGTGTTTGTGTCTAAGATTTTGGGCCTTCCAGCAGGACAATGACCCCAAACATACGTCAAAAAGCACTCAGAAATGGGTGGCAACAAAGGGCTGGAGAGTTCTGAAGTGGCCAGCAATGAGTCCACATCTAAATCCCATTGAACACCTGTGGAGAGATCTTAAAATTGAACTTTTTTTCCTCCTTTTTTTGGTTTAGTTCCAATACACACAGAGGGAATAAACGCGTGTATAGCAAGACACATGTTACTGCAATCCTTTTCTGTGAGAAATACTTCATTTTCTTGAAACATTTCAGGGGTGCCAACATTTACGACCATGATTGTATGACTAAAACACAGACAGTCAACGTAAGATATAATCGTGTCTATAGGATCAAAGGCTTTATCAATTGCAGTACTATAGCTGTAATTAAGTCGCCAACTTCTCATGTGGCCTCAAATACGTAGGAAAAACTGTACACAAAAAGCGTAGGAGGGTCCTTGAGAATGTTGGCGATGTTAAAAATAAACGGGACACAGCCATCTCTAAACATATCCATGAGGTACATGGCGGGGACAGATCTCATCTGAAGTTCTTTGGGATTGAAAAGATACTCCCCTCAGCGAGGGGCAGTGACCTGGATAATTTATTATTATAACGGGAGGCGCGGTGGATATATACCCTTGATATAGTAACACCTAGGGGACTTAACAAGCAACTATGCTTTACTAGCTTCATCTAGAGCTCTTTCACAGGGGGCTCCCCTAGGGGTGATGATTAGGTAGCTAGTGCAGGCTATAGTCAGCTCACCGGTTGGACCACCCCTTATATAGGATGTACTAGGGCTTACTAGGCTAGGTTCCTGTGCGGGACCACACTTGTTAGGGCAGCCACCCCGCCTATGTCTAATTATTTCTTACCAGTTATCCTGGGTGCATTATAATCTAGGATACCACCATCACAAACTTATTCTTGAGCATGCATCTGTACTTTAACTTTTTTTTGCCAGCTCTGTAACTTGATGTGGTATAGACTAGCCATTATGCCTTGTCCTTCTTGTGATTGAAAGCCACTTCTGCGGCCATCTGAACTGGTCCGGAACGGTCACGGATGGGTTAATGACATGCTCAGCTCCTGCTCAGTTATACTCAGGTAGCAGCAGTCATGCCTCCTTGCCTTGGTGTCGTGCTGTGGACGCGTCATTCACCGGGCGTCGCCGTCCGCCCGGAACACAGATATTACGACAGACGCTGTCTGTTTCCCACATGTGCGCATAGTAGCCAGCCACATCGCACGGGTGCACGGAGGAAACATCGGGACACCTTAACAGTGAGCATGGTATCTTACTTTGCAGGAATCTTCTTGTAGTGTTGAACCAGCTCTGATTACCTGCATAGTATATTGTTTTTCTTTTCTAGGATCTACAAGGATCTTGATGTTACCTGCTCCCTTTTTGTTTCTAGGTTCCTGCTGCTCCCAATCTGATGGAGTGTTTTGGAGCCGATTAATACATGAGGGCCATGTCTGTATTGGCAGTCCTTATTATTTATGGTTTCACATTGTAACTTGCTAACTTAGGAGGAAGTATACGGCCTTCCTGTACTATTTATACCTGTACTATACCTGTCCCTGTGTATATCCCTGTTGTAGCCCCTGATAAAAGTCACACTAATCTGTGTCCGAAACGCGTTGCGCAGGGTAAGGGAAAAATTGAAGTGATTACCTATATAATTATGTTTATAGTGCCATTCTTTATTTCTATATGTTGGAATGGTATATTTGCGTCTCATTAATGGTTTTTTACCTATCATCAGTGTTGCAGACCTCACCATCACTTTATGTATTATACATTTTAATACACTTGATTAAAAGTTACGTTTTATATCTCTCTCCCTCCTTTTCATTTAATTAGATTTTGCTGGGAGTATCTGACAATAGGTGGGTAGATACCTGCTATCATCTACAATTTAGTACTCCTTCCGGTACTACTACAGAGGAAGTTCTTTTCTTTTTAAATGTATTTTCTGTCAGACCACAGTGCTCTCTGCTGACACCTCTGTCTGTCTCAGGAACTGTCCAGAGCAGGAGCAAATCCCCATAGCAAATGTATCCTGTTCTTGACAGTTCCTAAGACAGACAGTTGTCAGCAGAGTGCACTGTGGTCAGACAGAAAGGAAACTCAAAAAGAAAAGAACTTCCTGTGGAGCATACAGCATCTTAAAAGTACTAGAAGGATTAAGATTATTAAATAGAAGTCATTTACAAATCTGTATCTTTCTAGCACCAATTGATTTAAAAAAAAAAATCGTTTTTCACCGGAGTACCCCTTTAAAATGAACATATAGAAATGTGCTATTTGATATCTATATAGATTACCAAAATCCAAATGCTGGCCCGCACTCTCAAACCCTTCCTAAAGTCTAAATCAGGTTAATGGTCACCAAAAAAAAATCATATTTCTCATCATATTGGCATAGATTTATAAATGTGCCTCAAACCAAAACAGTCTGGTTTTGCCTACATCAACCAATCACGGCTCAGCTTTAAGATCTTAATAAACTCTGGTGAAATATAAGTGTTGTGGTTGGTTGTTATGGAAAAAAAACAGACAGTTTTCGTTTCATGCAGATAAATTACAGCCTGCAAGAATGATAAAATACCAAAATACACATTTAGAGATAAGAAAACCTTTCAAAAGTGCATTTCAGCCACTCTGGCTAAACAAAACAGAAAGTTTGTTTTAGACAGAATCAGTTCTGTCAGAACCAAATTTAACTTCACCATACTTTTAAAAGATTCCCCTTGGAACCTTTTCACTGCACTACACAGGCTGCTGCATACAGCGTTGGCTTACTGTCAAATGCTACGAGGTTTCCCAGCAAGAAGCAGAAAGTTTTTGGCTGTGCGCCATAAAACTATATATATTTTTTTAAACCTGGTGTGTGCATGCTTTTTGTCATACTTAACATTTTGTGCATATGTGTGAGCATGCGTGTGACCTCCCCTTGCAGTTTATTATTTGGTCTAATTTTTGGTATTTAGTAGTGAAAGCTGTCTGATAGATGTCATACATAACTAAGTCAGGGCTTAGCTGTAGCCTGTAAAACAGCTAATTCTTAGTCCCCTCACCCCTCCCCCATTATTACCCCAGTACCCACTGACACTGGGGTACTGGGAATCGCCGGGTACAAACAGGCCCAGACTGTCAAAAATTATTATCTGTGGCTAGGCTGGTATTATAAGGCTGGCAATGGCCAAAATAAATGGCCCTTGCCACTCTGGTAATGCCAGGCTGCTAATATTTGGTTCTGTATCTGGATAATTATGGAAAATAGGGGGAAATTCCACATTTTTGTTTTTCAATTATTTATTACTTATGAAAAAACTAGCTGAATACCCGGCGTTGACCGGTTTTTCCTTCCAAATCCCTGTTGGGGAGGAAAATAAACAAAAGGAGGAAGCTTTTGACTTCACATCCCGTCCTCATATATTGTTGTCATATCCCAACCCCATATCCCCTCCTCATATCCCGACCTCCTATCCCGTCATCATATCTCGACCTCATATGCCATCCTCACATCTTGTCCTCCTATCCCGACCTCCTATCCCGACCTCATATCTCAACTTCCTAACCCGACCTCCTAACCTGACCTCCTATCTCGACCTACTATCCCGTCCTCCTATCTCGACCTCCTATCCCGACCTCCTATCCCGACCTCCTACCCGACCTCCTATCTCGACCTACTATCCCGTCCTCCTATCCCGACCTCCTATCCCGTCCTCCTATCCCGTCCTCCTATCCCGTCCTGGTATCCCGACCCGTAATATGTGTACTAGGTATTGAAATATCTCCAGACGTACGGAAATTATGTGGGAACATACATTTCCCATTGATTTGCATGGGACTTTAACCCCTTAACGATGAAGGACGTAAATGTATGTCCTGGTGATGCGGTACTTAACACACCAGGATGTACATTAACGTCCGGAGCGATGCCCGGATCATGCGCGGCAGATCCCGGCTGTTGATCGCAGCCAGATGCCGTGATCAATACCGATCACGGCATCTGCAGCATCGCGGTCACTTAATTGGATGATCGGATCGCCCGCGGCGCTGCCGCGGCGTCCCGATCATCCAGCACGGCAGCCGGAGATCCCTCTCACCTGCCTCCGCTGTCTTCCGGGAGTCTTCTGCTCTGATCTGCCTTCCCGCAGACCAGAGCAGAAGATGACCGATAACCCTGATCAGTGCTATGTCCTATACATAGCACTGAACAGTATTAGCAATCGAGTGATTGCTTTAAATAGTCCCCTATGGGGACTATTAAAGTGTAAAAATAAAAGTAAAAAAGTAAAAAAATTAAAGTAAAAAAAAAACCCTCCCCCAATAAAAACGCAAATTGCCCCATTTTACCTATTTCACCCCCAAAAAGTGTTAAAAAATTATTTTATATACATATTTGGTATCGCCGCGTGCATAAATATCTGAACTATTAAAATAAAATGTTAACGGCGTGAACGTAAAAAAAAAAAGTCCAAAATAGCTGCTTTTTTTATAACATTTTATTCCCCAAAAAATTTATTAAAATTTTTATATAAGTAAATATGGTATCAATAAAAAGTACAGATCACAGCGCAAAAAATGAGCCCTCATACCACCGCTTATACGGAAAAATGAAAAAGTTATAGGTCTTCAAAATAGGGGGATCTTAAAAGTACTAATTTGGTTAAAAAGTTTGTGATTTATTTTAAGCGCAACAGTAATAGAAAAGTATGTTATCATGGGTATCATTTTAATCGTACTGACCAAAGGAATAAAGAACACATGTCATTTTTACTATAAATTGTACGGCGTGAAAACGAAACCTTCCAAAATTAGCAAAATTGCGGTTTTCTTTTTAATTTCCCCACAAAAATAGTATTTATTTGGTAGTGACATAAATTTTATGGTAAAGTGAGTGATGGCATCACAACGGACAACTGGTTGCGCAAAAAACAAGCCCTTATACTAGTCTGTGCATGAAAATATAAAAGAGTTATAATTTTTTGAAGGCGAGTAGGAAAAAATGAAAACGTAAAAAAAAATTCTGCGTCCTTAAGGCCCAAATGGGCTGCGTCCTTATGAGGTTAAACAAAAACCCCGACCCTCACAAATGGGGGTAGTTAAGGGTTAAATTAACTATCCTATATTTTAAGTGGACAAATAAGTAACTTGTGACCAAGTATTATCGAAATATCTCCAGCTGTTTGGAAGTTATGCTGTGACATGTATTTCCCATTGACTTGTATGGGACTTTAAACATAAACCCCGCCCCTGGCAAATGGGGGTGAGTAAGGGTTAAATCACCTATCCTATGTTTGTTGTTGACATATTAGTAACATGTGTGCCAATATTAATATCTTTAGCCGTTTCGACGTGATGCTGGAACATACACACAGACACACGTTGAGTTTTATATATATAGATGTATGGTGTCCCCCCTGTAACTAGCCTAATTATACCAGCCTGCTACCACCCAGCACTGTTCCCCAACAGCAACAAGACCAGGATCACGTGTCAGGCCGATGAAGTCATCAGCACTGCATCATTGCCAATGTTGGCCGCAACATGTGATCGGCGTCAATTACTTAATTTTTTATTTTGACGCAGATGAGCGTTGTGGCTGCCCTCAGCAAGGATAAAACAGAAGGGTAAAGGATCTATTGTCATTTTAGAACTCTAGCAAGCTGTAAATATTTTTATTTTTATAACTGACATGACTCCTTTAATCCATTGCACCAATGACTAAAGGGGTACAGTTCACTAAAAATTTTTGTATTTTTTTTTTATGACCCTTTCTAGCGTACATTAGTTCTGTTTTCCCACCCTCTCCTGATAAACCATATACAGAGAGCTAAATATTGCAACTGCTTAACCTACAGAACACATTCATAAGAGTGGATGTCCAGTAGTCCATGCACAAAATTAGTTATTCTGATGAAGCTACCATGACAACCTCAGAGAAAGCACAAAATTTACACATCTCAATACATCTTCATTGATCTGCAAATCTCACAAATTCTATTGATGCCCTGCAAGCATATAAGGACGAACAAAATGCCTTACCAGTATTTTCCCAGCTCATGATTTTGCTGTGTCTTCCATTTCGTGATTCAAGCTCCATGCTAGCTCTTCTCTATAAGTTTACATACAAAGAAAATAAATACATCACCACACATGTAGATTTATTTATATTAATAAACCCTAACCTAACACATAACCCAGGGGTATATATATATATATATATATATATATATATATATATATATATATTTATATATACACACATATACACTGCTCTAAAAAAGAAAGGGAACACTAAGATAACACATCCTAGATTTGAATGAATGAACTAATCGTATGAAATACTTTCATCTTTACATAGTTGAATGTGCTGACAACAAAATCACACAAAAATTATCAATGGAAATCAAATTTATCAACCCATGGAGGTCTGGATATGGAGTCACACTCAAAATCAAAGTGGAAAACCACACTACAGGCTGATCTAACTTTGATGTAATGTCCTTAAAACAAGTCAAAATGAGGCTCAGTACTGTGTTTGGCCTCCATGTGCCCGTATTACCTCCCTACAATGCCTGGGCATGCTCCTGATGAGGTGGCGGATGGTCTCCTGAGGGATGTCCTCCCAGAACTGGACTAAATCATCCGCCAACTCCTCGACAGTCTGTGGTGCAATGTGGTGTTGGTGGATGGAGCGAGACATAGTTACATAGTTACATACATAGTTAGTATGGTTGAAAAAAGACATACGTCCATCAAGTCCAACCAGGGAATTAAAGGGAAGGGTGTAAGGGGATAAGGGAAAGGGATGTAGTTTTATAATTCTGCATAAGCATTAATGTTATTTTGTTCCAGGAATGTATCTAACCCTGTTTTAAAGCTGTTAATTGTTCCTGCTGTGACCAGTTCCTGAGGTAGACCGTTCCATAAATTCACAGTCCTCACGGTAAAGAAGGTGTGTCGCCCCTTTAGACTAAACCTTTTCTTCTCCAGACGGAGGGAGTGCCCCCTCGTCCTTTGGGGGGGGGGGGGGGGGGGGGGGGTTAACCTGGAACAGTTTTTCTCCATATTTTTTGTATGGGCCATTTATATACTTATATACGTTTATCATATCCCCCCTTAAACGTCTCTTCTCAAGACTAAACAATTGTAACTCCTTTAATCGCTCCTCATAGCTAAGATGTTCCATGCCCCATATTAGTTTAGTCGCGCGTCTCTGCACCCTTTCCAACTCCGCAGTGTCCCTTTTATGAACAGGCGACCAAAACTGAACAGCATATTCCAGGTGTGGCCGTACCAATGCTTTATAAAGGGGGAGTATTATGTCCCTGTCCCTTGAGTCCATGCCTCTTTTTATACATGACAATATCCTGCCGGCTTTGGAAGCAGCAGCCTGACATTGCATGCTATTCTGTAGTCTGTGATCTACAAGTACACCCAGATCCTTCTCTACCAGTGACTCTGCCAGTTTAATCCCCCCTAAGACATACGACGCATGCAGGTTATTAGTACCCAGATGCATAACTTTACATTTATCCACATTGATGTCCCAGATGTGCTCAATCAGATTCAGGTCTGGGGAATGGGCGGGCCAGTCCATAGCATCAATGGCTTCCTCTTGCAGGAACTGCTGACACACTCCAGCCACATGAGGTCTAGCATTGTCTTGCATTAGGAGGAACCCAGGGCCAACCGCACCAGCATATGGTCTCACAAGGGGTCTGAGGATCTCATCTCGGTACCTAATGGCAGTCAGGCTACCTCTGGCAAGCACATGGAGGGCTGTGCATCCCTCCAAAGAAATGCCACACCACACCATTACTGACCCACCGCCAAACCGGTCATGCTGGAGGATGTTGCAGGCAGCAGAACGATCTCCAAGGCGTCTCCAGACTCTGTCACATGTGCTCAGTGTGAACCTGCTTTCATCTGTGAAGAGCACAGGGCACCAGTGACGAATTTGCCAATCTTGGTGTTCTCTGGTAAATGCCAAACATCCTGCACAGTGTTTGGCTGTAAGCACAACCCCCACCTGTGGATGTCGGGCCCTCATACCACCCTCATGGAGTCTGTTTCTGACCGTCTGAGTGGACACATGCACATTTGTGGCCTGCTTGAGGTCATTTTGCAGGGCTCTGACAGTGCTCCTCCTTGCACAAAGGCGGAGGTAGCGGTCCTGCTCCTGGGTTGTTGCCCTCCTACGGCCTCCTCCACCTCTCCTGATGTACTGGCCTGTCTCCTGGTAGCGCCTCCATGCTCTGGACACAGACACAGCAAACCTTCTTGCCACAGCTCGCATTGATGTGTCATGCAGGATGAGCTGCACTACCTGAGCCACTTGTATGGGTTGTAGACCCGTCTCATGCTACCACTAGAGTGAAAGTACCGACAGCATTCAAAAGTGACCAAAACATTAGCTAGGAAGCATAGGAACTGAGAAGTGGTCTGTGGTCACCACCTGCAGAACCACTTCTTGGGGGTGTCTTGCTAATTGCCTATAATTTCCACCTGTTATCTGTTCCATTTGCACAACAGCATGTGAAATTGATTGTCAATCAGTGTTGCTTCCTGAGTGGACAGTGTGATTTCACAGAAGTGTGATTGACTTGGAGTTACATTTTGTTGTTTAAGTGTTCCCTTTTTTTTTTTTTTGAGCAGCATATACATATATATTTTAAAGGAGAATTGGTATCATAGCAAACTTCAGACCCCCCCCCCCCCCCTTTAGAGCTACATCCCAACACATAAGGATAAGAAGCTTTTTCAGACAGCTCCCAATTTAGTGTTTAGTTGCACAGCAGCATCAACAGTGAGGGGAAGATTTAAAAAGGTTCACACTTTCTATCGTGAAAAATAATGAAACCCATTATGACTGGGACCAAGTGCAAAGGGGGCTTCATTGAAGCTAGAGTAGCAGTCTCCTTTGTATGTACATCTTAGACAGACCCTAAGCATAAACAGAAAGCCCAGTTTGTAAGATCTAGCCAGTAATCATGTGCCTATCTGCTAAGGGGCAGTAACTAATCCCTACAAGCCTTGACCTGCGAGTCCTGCAGACAATGGAAGTGACCTAAAGTCCTGCATCCAGAGTAAGTGTCGATAGATTAATATATTGCCAATGAACAGAATGACAGGTGGAGGACACGGGTCAGACTAAAGTTGAGAACTTTCTAAACAAAATAAGATTTTTTAATTACCTAGTCAAACTTTGAGAAAAATCAATATTCTGATCATCAAAATGTCAACACTTAGGATTCAAAGTGTCTTTTCAGTTTTATGTAAATAAAGCTCTACAGTTTCCAATGGCAGTAACACATGAAATCTAAACACAATAAGGGCAGGACCAACTAAGCTGCAGGATGTAGGGACTGAGGAGGCAGCTTTAGGGATAATTATGTACTGGGGGTCTCTTTGTTTAAAAGCCCCACAGCCAGCAATAACATAATCATGCTTGAGCTATTAGTATAGGACCTATATTAATAGATCCAGCATGATTATGTTATTGCTGGCTGTGGGCTTTTTTAGGTTATAGGTTATCATGTATACAGAATTTATTACATACAGTTCCAGCTGTGGGCAGTGGTTGCAAATACTGAAACAAAATGATGTCCATCCTGGAGAACCCCCCCCCCCCCCCCACCCCTCCACAGTCTCTAGAACAGTTGTGGAAGCTAAAACTTTGGCATATACACCATTCAAATTATTTACAGTACATGGCTTTGGAGTGCAAGTCCTTAACCAAAAAAATTCCCCAAACTCTCAATGCCTCCATATTCACATACTGACCAACATGGTCTATGCACTGATGAACAGACAGTCCACCATGCCCAGTCTTTTTTTCCAAAAGCTATTTATCTCTGAAAGCTGATTAGCATGATTGGAGCTGCCAACAGAAGGTCATGCTCCATTTTGCACTGATAGATCCATAGTTGGTGAGTCACGTTATTCAATGAGAGATGAAAGGAAAAGGGTCAATGTCTGTCTTCTTAAAGAGCGAAGCAGAAACCCCTATATACTGCTAGCATTTTGTCAACACTTATTGTGAAAATACAGAATACAGACTGTCAAGCAACCAAACAATCTGAGGATTAGAATCTCAATCAAGATCTAAAGCAGATGAGCACAGGAATATGTTGCGATAAAAGGCAACCAATTCATGTACCATCAAGCCAATTTTATAAGGTTAATTAAAAAGTTTTTCTATGGTTTTTATTGGAAACTGAGTCTGATCTACTTAATCTGGTGATGTTGACCAATTTATTCATTGTTCAAGGAGAATGAAAGGTTCAGACAAGTTGCATCTATCAGAAACAGTTGTAGATTTGAGCCTGTGCTGCATAGTTTATTGGGAATATGGGGGTGAGGTTAACAAAGAAAGTTGTGTCTAGAGAGGTTTTGATATTTTTTATGAATTTTTTTTTTTTATGTATAATGAAAATTACTGAAACTTTCTAAGGCTCCATGTAGAGACCTGATTGCAGTTACTGTGACACAGGATTAAATGGAGACAACGGATCCACTGCGGTGGTTGGCAGGCTCTGGCATGTCTAGCTGCTTACCTTGGCTGAGTTGCTCGCTTAGCTCCACATCCCTGCTGCTGGCTACAGACTTTCTCTGCTGTACTGTCTTAGGTGCTGACAGTTTCTGGTGCACCGAGTAGGGGACATGCACATACACTTCCTGTCCCTTAAAGGGTTTAGGCATGTCCCTGATTCCAATCCCTGCCAAACATGGCCTATAGAACACCGATTCCCTTATTCCTGAGCAACATTGTAGTTTACTACAGTGAAGGTTCCTGTCTGCACTGTTCCTGTGTTCCTGACCTAAGCCTTATTTCTGACTCAGTCTCTGCCTGATCCACCTGTACATCGTTGCCCTCCTGTTATGATCTAGACTGTCAATCATGATTCTATATTCTGAGCTAGCTAACACCACCTTCTGCTTCTGAGCTACTCAGCTCTGCTAAAACACCAACTTAGCATGACTACATCAGACTCTGTTTGCTGCGCCATTACCAGCTACAACATCAGCTCATCCCTCCAGCCTGTATCCTGATGCTTGGCACTGGGTTGTTCGGGCCTGCCTGGCCAGCTGCCACACTTAAAGAGTACCTATCATGATCTAAACTCTCCCTAATTCCCCCCCATCTGTCCCTGACTCTCATTGACACTATCACTGTGTTTCTTTTCATTCAAAACCCCCTCTTTCTACCTTATTTCTTGTGTTCTTGGCTGCTCATTCAGCTGTCCTAGTGTGAGGGAGGGGGCATGGCCCAGCATAGAGGCTATGAACACAGCAGCCGGCAGCTCTGAATCTTCTCCTCTCTGTTTTCAACTGCATGTGCAGAGAGAAGAAA
The DNA here is from genome assembly GCF_029499605.1 of Hyla sarda. NCBI lineage: Eukaryota > Metazoa > Chordata > Amphibia > Anura > Hylidae > Hyla > Hyla sarda. The sequence goes on along the minus strand of NC_079194.1, from coordinate 155,199,187 downwards.
GATCGGAGCTCAAATAGTAAAATGAATGAGGGCATGCAGTAAGGCAGAGTCAGGAGTTTGCCCTACTGTGCTATGAGCACAGTGCTGGCTCCTGCCTGTCTGACTGACAGGCAGGGAGCAGTGCAGAGCTTGTTTGTGTCCCGGCTGCAGTCTGAGATTTAGGACTCCAGCATGAGCCTGAAATCTATAAAATAAAAAGGCTTGCGGCCAGGACTGGTAGGGAGACCCCAAGTGGAAAATTCAATAGAAAGAAGCAATTTTTTTTTTATAACATGCAATTGGAAAGTCATTCTGCATACATTAATCTATCAAAAGTTTTTTTGATGAAAGGTACCCTTTAACTGGGGAAACTCTAGCAGTAGCAACCCTGTATCTCCTCTGCAGCTAAAAAAAAAACAGCTTTCACATCCTGAAGTGAGATAAAGGGTGAAAACCAAAGTGGCACAGTGGGTCCACATCCGTTGGGGCGTTACAGGATGCTCAGAGGAAAATATAGAATATGTAGAGAAAGAACTTGAACAGGGAAAGGGTAGAAGATGCATTAGAAGAAGGTACACTATTCCATGCACTGAAGCTAATCATACTCTATCTTTTGAAGTGTCACTTGCTTAGGTAGGCATAAGTAGATGGGGGCTCCAGTCCAGTTCTTTCAATGAAGTTCCAAATATACTTGTTACAGTCTCTGATGCAATCTTCTGAATCACAATCTGCTTTATTCTGATAGCCCCAAAGTTATTTCTGTTTTGTAGTGAAAATCTACATAGTCAAGTGGCAAAAGGAGATTTGGCACTGGTATTCACGTGGTGCTCATAGATAAAAAGTAATCCACAGTATGGTAAAAAAATCTTGGCACCCACAATTTCTTGAAGAATGCTTCTGTGTTTATTCACACACTAAGGATATTTACATTAGTAAAACACAGGACGCCTTTCGGCAACAGCAGTTTTCAACTGGTGTCAGTTGAAAACAGCTGTTGCCAAAATATGTCCTATGTGTTGCTTATGTGAATAAACATGATAGCATTCTTTAAGAAATCGTGAGTGCCGAGAGTTTTTCCCTTACTATTAACAACAATACTGACTTGCTTGTCAATGTAGTTCGCAGATGCATAGCTAATGCACAAAAAGGACCCAGCCTTCGCCTCCATAATACAGCAAATCCCAGCCTGATGACCTGAACAGACAACTGTCAGTTTAGGTAATCAAACTCTTTGTCATGCCTGCAAAAACGGATGCAAAAATGTGTCCATTATACACTTATGTGTTGGGACCCTAAAAGGAAGCAGACACAATAAAAACAAGGCAGATTATACAATTAAAGCAGTGAATGTAGAGCACTTTCATTCTTTACTCACTTATACTTTTTATTCTTTTCAAGGGCAGCAATATCCTCAACTTACTTGCACTATAGCACTGTGACATTTATGCACTTGCTTACATTTGTTCCTGATGTAATCTTCAAACCATTGCTTCCATATACCACACTAGCACTTGATAAACTCCCCTGTGAATATTAAGCAGGAGCCCCAAAGAAAAATTATCTGCCTGTCAATAATAGAGGACTCTATAACACAATGTCTGCTCTAGACGAAAAAGAAAACAGAGTTATATAAAAACCAGACTGCAAAATCCATCATGCTCTCACCATACCACAGCATTTACTGGAAAATATAAGTCAGAGCAGAGCAGTGAGCTATGGATTATTTAAGAAGCAGCCTCTACTGTTCACAGGCCTATTTTCAAGCTTGTAAAGTCTCAGAACCCAAAGGAAATTGGAGTTTGCAATCCCAAGACTGATTAGAAAAATCTGGCCTGGGAAGCAGTGCTGGCACGAGATATGCAGGACACGTCTCCCTCTCCAGATCAGATTCTTTCGGTCTGTTTGCTTGCGGTGCTGGCAGACTCCGGGTAATGGGGAATTTGTATTAATAATAAAAGTGTGTGGAGCAGAATGCTGACTTAGTGTTTTTCTATTAAGACACAATGTGGTGGGTCTTCATTTGTGAGTATTTTCCATAATATCAAGCATGACCTACACTGGCTTTGGGTTCATTTGTCCAGATGTCCCATACATTTTTGGCAATGTGGGCATGATCCTCACCACACAAAGAAGTGATATGTTCTACCTGCCTAGTTCATTTACTAGTCTAATCATATCAAATTCTGTAAAAGTTGTAATATAATCAGTGCTTTAATCCCTCATCCTCTTTAAGACCTGTACCTGCTGTCAGTGAATGGTTACAAAGTTATTTACACAAAAGTTTGGACACCCAGTACATATCTAATACTTCTCGATATCTTTACTTCCACTATTCTGTGAAATTATTTCAATTCTCAGTAATTGTTCTTATTCTGTATATGTTCAAATTGTAAACTACCTTTTTTTAGTTGTGCATACAATGGTCCAGCAACACGACTGGTCTATAACACACCTACTATAGTGAAAGTAGTGAGAAAAAAACCGCTCTGGGGTAGGTGTTGGTGGTACCTCAAAATGACCATCCACTTTGACTAGTTTGTGACCATGCAGTAATCTGTTTTGTATAATATTTCTTCAGAGATCATATTTGAACACTATATTATGTACCTGGCTATGAGGGGACAGCTTTTCCTACGTTGTCATGCTAATAGGCCCCAAATATGAATCACTATGTTTAATAGAACATGGCAATATGATACACCATTTTGTCCCATATACCCTAAGGGTGACTCACTGGAACAAGTGGGGATTCCTGGAAGTTGTAGTCAACGTTGGTGACACTTGAAACAGCTCATCGTTCTTTTATGTCAAGATTTCTACATTTCTCTGAAAATGCATGTTTTATACGGTAAAATACATGTTATTTTGAGATATAATTCTCTTATTTATTGCACTGAGTAGGATACTTAGTAGTCTATTAACTGCAGTGAATACTTAGATCTTGGAAATTTGTATTATTTAGGGTACAGTCCCATGTAGCGTATATACAGCGTATTTTGTGCTGCACAGTGGAGGCAGCCCTGTGTGTGCAGCGAGGTTTGGAGGCGAGGCCAGCATGTCAACTTGGTAGCCTGTACATGCTGAGATCGTAGGGTGATAGGATTGTATTGGTGCAACCAGACTGTATAGTTGCCTGAGATTGAAAGAAATTACTGAATATGAAAATGTATTTAATTTCAATAAATCTCTTTAAAGCTCTTTAAATTATATCCATGTCCCCAAAGTGCAAAAGTCCTTTATCCACAGTTAAGCTGAATCACCATCCATCTGGTTTTATTCAAAAAGTGATCTACATTAGTAAATAAAAAACACTACAGAGCAATCTTGTATCTAGATCAGTATCAGGGTCACAAGAAAGCACTGATGAGGTTAACAAAAAAGCCTGCTAGTTATACTCAGGACCTGGCTAATCCGCAAAGGTTCCATTTTGTTGGCTCCGGCTCTACTGCTGAGGTTTATTACAATTACACAGAGGAAAAATCTTGAAATGAATCTTATTTGATAACCATCTGAGGATAAAATTACATGGGATGGTGGTGCAAACTGTACAATTACGTCAATAGAATCGGCTTGTAAATTCATAAGATGGATGTTTCCACTCACTGAGAATGTCGAAACGAACAAGAACCTGTGAATATTATATATCTCACTGCCAGGGTAAGCTAAAAATACCCTAACAAACAATCTGAAGCACAAGGACAGGTTACCATTCTGACCACAGAGCTGGCCAAGGAGTGGGACTAAAAGGGGAATTAGACTCAGGACAATGCCCAGGGCCAGAGTCTTAACTAGAATGCTAGAGGCTGCTGTTGGTTAGACCAAATTAAAAAACAATACAGAATGTTCAAAATGTTTAAGGAAAAATGTGAGTCAGATTCATCTCCTTTAGAGGGGTCCTAAATTTTATAGAATTTAGAACCAGTGAATACACAGGGGGAGATTTATGAAAACCTGTCCAGAGGAAAAGTTGCTGAGTTGCCCATAGCAACCAATCAGATTGCTTCTTTCATTCTTAACAAGGCCTCTAAAAAATAAAAAAAACAATCTGATTGGTTGCTATCAGCAACTAAGCAACTTTTTCTCTGAATAGAAAAATCTCCCTCATAATGTGTTCTGGTTGTCACAGATGTGTTTGCCCTCCTCCTTAAAGGGGTACCACGCCCCTAGACATCTTAACCCCTATGCAAAGGATAGGGCATTAGATGTCTGATCGCGGGGGTCCCGCCGCTGTGGACCCCCGTGATCTCTCCTGAAGCACCCCCATTCTTCAGCTGAATGGAGCGAGGATAGGCTGAGAGGGAGTATTGTGACGTCACGGCTCCGTCTCCTCGTGACGTCACGCCCCCTCAATGTAATTCTATGGGAGGGGGTGTGGCAGTCCCCCGCGATCAGATATCTTATCCCCTATAATTAGTATAGGGGATAAGATGTCTAGGGGCGTAGTACCCCTTTAATGTTGCTATAGCTATTTAGAAGGCATTATAAGAAGCTAAAAAAAATAATTTTTGAAAATTATGTCAAATAATATCCCCACCATGAAGTGGCCATTGAAAAAACCATCTGTTTACTGTTCAGTTGTACAGCAGCTACAATGGCTACTAAAGCTGTTAAGAAGTATCAAAGCAGTTTATAATAATTCATGGTCTACAGCAGTGCTAGCTTAGGTCTAGTGAAATATAGACATACTCCTGATGATCAAAGAAGTTTGTATCTTTTAGGGCCCATGCACACTACAGAATTTGTGTGCAGCAGGCGCCGCTAGAATTAATCAATGCTATGACTCTGCGGACATGTGCCGTCCCCAATGCAGCTCTGTGCGGAATTCCACCTAGAGGATTAACATCTTTATTTTTTCGTCAGTTCACAATCAGAATTTCCAATGTGAAATTCTGCAGTGTGCACAGTGCAGCAGATTTCCATTGAAGACAAGGCTGCTACACTGGAATCTTACCCCAGAATTTCTCTGAACAAACATTCTGTAGTATGCATAGTTCATAGTATTACACATAGTTTTTCCAACAAAAAGTTGACCATAAAGTGTCTCCCATAACAAGTTGCTTACTTTGGAGTATTGTTATGGGAGAATATCCCATGATTGGGATAAAAAAATGTTGCTTTTCCTCATAGAAGAGGGGAGGTTCTTGCAACTGAGACTTGCACTATGGGCTGTGTCTGGCCCAGGTCAGCCAAAACATTGTGACCTGATATGCGCTGCACTTGCCAAGTGCCGCAGGCCGAATTTATTACAATTTACGTCTGGTCACATTTGTCTCTTGATAAATCCGTCTCCACTGTTCACTGGCCGGGGTTTATGTATCTGACCTACAGGCGTCAGGAGCATGCACATTGGTAATAATATAAAAAAATACAATCATCCCATCATTACCTTCTTGCGTCCATCTTTTTTCACCCGTGACTTGGACAAGCAGGTGTTGTGCTTGGTAGATTTAAAAGACTCCAATCTACGCTTCATGATCTGCTGGAAAACCTCTTTTTCCTGTCGTTCCTGCTCATCCTGCGTCATAAAATGGCGACTGTAGCTGGCTTTGCACTATAAAGAGAAGATTATTAGGCCAGTGTATGCCAATTAGACTACAGGAAATGTTAATGACAAACCGCACCATCCGGCGGGGTTTGTAGAGGCTGCCCCTTAGCACATGATGCATGACCGCATCTTCTCTGTCTTTCCCACTGCGCACTGTGTCAATTGCCTGAAGATCCAGCCAAGCTTTGCTCCCATTTTCCCTCCTAGGATAAAAAGGTAACATTAACCAATGCATATATTGGAAGATTTCGGAAAGATTGAGTGATGTTATGTGGTGATGTTATTAGAATTTCCCTCTTCAGATAGATGTAAAGACAAAATACAAGTACAGATGATGCAGACAAGATGACACATGGCTCCTTACAGAAGGTTGGTCACTGAAGTCTCTGACATAGATGCTCGGCTTGGCATGGACGGTAAGGATAGTCTATCAGGAGACACTATATGACCTCCCTATAAGACAGGATTGGTCAAAGGATTAGTACACGTATGTCTAAACTAACAAATCAGATTATTGGGTGAAAAATGTATTTAATTTATAAATTCTATTATGCCAATTCTTTATGATTTGTTTCTGGGAAAGCTGGTTACTACCAACAAAATCTTTTTTGCTCCCTAGCTTTCTCAGACTTGTACATAGCAAGATAAATAACTATACTTTTTAGAGAGCCCATTTGCATTATGGAATATCCGCCCAGAGAAATTCCTTAAACAATCAGATTACGACAGCTCATCTCCATTGATGACAATGCATTTCCGAGCAGATTCTGTCAAAAGAATGAACAAGTTCCTTATAAATTCTGCAGTGTGCACGGTACAGCAGAGTCTCATTGAAAACAATGGGGGACTGCTGTACTAGAATTTCTGAGCGGAATATTTCAGCTTGAAAATTCTGTAGTATAAATGGGCTCTTATTACAGAGTGGCCAGAACTGTAAGTAAAATGGACGTCAAGTAAATTAGAGTATTTTTTTCTATTTTGCAGAAAAAAAATTCATAATGTAGTTCTGGGAACACTTGGACTCTTTTCATGCACAAGTCACTGTCATTATTAGTAAGATATAAATGTTCCCTGTCTCTTTCTCCAGTTCCAGTCTGACTCATTGTCCATCTGGCCAGGAAATCTATTTTTGAGTTGGTATAATGCGGGATGGGACCTGTGCTATTCCGGGTGCACAGATGCGAGACAACCCTTACCCTTTATCTTATTTATTTATTTATTTATTTTTTTAATTACCAGAAATTTCAGCTGTTTTATTTTCTAGAAACTTCATGTTGCATTTTACCTCCCACTGTATATTAAAAAGTCCAACAACTTTCTAATAAACTTTGTGTTTCAGCTCCCCACAATAGTACAGTTTCCTGCTTACTGACAGTGAATGGAAACGTGTTCAGAAAACCTGCTCTGAACCAGTCCTGCTCCCACAGCCCATGCGTTTGTGCACACAACAGCAGCACTAATCCCTCTCTTGTCCAGACTCTAGGCTGATCGCTCTTATTGCACCTACTCTCATCCATTGCAGCAACCTCCACAGCTTGTGGAGTTGTTGCACATATTCCCATTGAAAACAATCGGACACATGTTGCACACTCTGTAAACCTGGTCTAATAGAACAATCACATGCAGTATTCATGTTATATGTCATCCAGCAAATATGACTAGTTACACACTGCAGTGAAAATTGGCACAAAAAATTATTATATCATATACAGGGCCGGCTCTTGCAAAGGAAGTTTAGGCTGCTGCCTAGAGCGCACCATTGATGAGGGCGCTGCATGTGGCACTTTTTATTTTTTTTTGCTCCTCTTGCTTAATTCTTTCTGTGTATGTGATGTCACAGTGCTGCGCTCCTGACAGCAGGATAGAGGAGGGATGCACCACCACTGCACGTTCAGCTTGAGTACTGAAGAATCGATCCAGAGTTATGTTTACCCCTACCTTTGATGATGTCACCACATGTTGGGGCGGAGCCCAGCCGTGCAGGATAGGAGACATGGTGGTTGAAGGACCTTTGGTGATGCTGTGGAGGAGGGGGGGTTCTGAGCTGAAGTGTAGGCCACATGTTTTCTGTACAGTCACTAATGTGGTGTTGTGTATGAAAAAATCTGCACCTCAGTGTCACCCCAGTAGTAAGGTTATTACATGAGGAGGGGTTCTGTTACAGTGTCTCACCCCAGTAGTAGGGAGATTACAAGGGGGGGGGGGGGTTGTTACAGTGTGTCATTTCAGTAGTAAGGTGATTTTTATTTGTTATCTAAGAGCCGAGGAACGTGCTCTCGAATCACTAAAAAAAATTTGCAAAAAGGATGTGGTCTATCGCAAGCCCTTCTCCAACAGGAGAGAGGCTCCCCCCAACAAACCTTACCCTTCACCTCCGGACCATAAGGTACCTATGAGGTTCCAGGTTCGATGTCCCTTTTCGCCGAAACTACTAAGGGACCACAAATGCTCCCGGCATCCCCCTTGGTGTTAGCCAAGGTATCTGCCCGCAGAGCCGATAGCGGTCGGTACCCTGCCCATGCAGGAGTACCCAGGGTTTTTTCAGGGAGGTGAGGAACCTGATGGCCACACACACCTCCACTAGACCGCTAGGAGGGACACCCAGAAGGGCTACAGCATCCTAATAATTCTGTGGACACAACATGCAAAAAGTGACAAAAATAAATAAGCGAATGTGCACAGATACTGCCCGAACATCCAGACGATCTATAAAAAATGTATTTGATCCTAGCCAGAAGGCTGGGAATCAAGAGGGGAGTGCCACAAGGTGGAGAGTTCATGAGGCCAGTGCTTCAACTAAGTGAGCCAATACACCCAGTGAGTTTTGGCACCTCGGGAGTCACCATTCCCCGAGGCACTAAAATACCTAGACTCTAGACCCTCCCAGCCTCATGGCAAGACCCGGAGAGAACAGGTCACATTGGGGCAGCTGTCGAGCCGATTGCTCAGAACCACTGGTTCTGCCCCGAAATGCCCTGGTACACCTGCCCCCTCTATGCAGCACCCATCCCCACTAGTCCCACACCTCAGTAGTAAGGTGATTAAATAGGGAGGAGGTTTGTTACAGCGTGTCACTCAGCTTAGGCTGCTTTCACACGATAAAATTAATCCGTTAAAAGATCCGTTATAAACGTCCATTAGAAAAGCTTTAAAAAAGGATGTTAAAACGTCTGTTACAACATCCCATTAACCCCTTCATGTCCCAGCCCATTTTCACCTTCAGGACCTGGGCATTTTTTGAACATCTGACCACTGTCACTTTAAACATTAATAACTCTGGGATGCTTTTACTTATCATTCTGATTCCGAGATTGTTTTTTCGTGACATATTCTACTTTATGTTATTGGTAAAATTTCACTAATATTTGCATCCTTTCTTGGTAAAAAAATCAAAAAATTTCTAACTTTGAAACTCTCTGCTTGTAAGGAAAATGGATATTCCAAATAAATTACATATTGATTGACATATACAATATGTCTACTTTATGTTTGCATCAAAAAATGTACGTGTTTTTACTTTTGGAAGACACCAGAGGGCTTCAAAATCATACTTTTTCAGAGACCAGTTCAGGTTGGAAGTGGATTTTAAGGGTCTTCATATTAGAAATACCCCATAAATGACCGCATTATAAAAACTGCACCCCCCAAAGTATTCAAAATGACATTCAGTAAGTGTTTTAACCCTTTAGGTGTTTCACAGGAATAGCAGCAAAGTGAAGGGGAAAATTCAAAATCTTCATTTTTTACACTTGCCTGTTCTTGTAGACCCAATTTTTGAATTTTTACAAGGGGTAAAAGGAGAGAAATCACCCTAAAATTTGTAACCCAATTTCTCTCAAGTAAGTAAACACCTCATATGTGTATGTAAAGTGTTCGGCGGGCGCACTAGAGGGCTCAGAAGGGAAGGAGCGATAATGGGATTTTGGAGAGTGAGTTTTTCTGAAAGGGTTTTTGGGGGGCATGTCCCATTTAGGAAGCCCCTATGGTGACAGAACAGTGGACCCCCCCACATGTGACCCCATTTTGGAAAATACACCCCTCATGGAATTTAATAAGGGGTGCAGTGAGCATTTACACCCCACTGGCGTTTGACAGATATTTGAAACAGTGGACTGTGCAAATGAAAAATTGTATTTTTCATTTTCACAGCCCACTGTTCCAAAAATCTGTCATACACCAGTGGGGTGTAAATGCTCACTGCACCACTTATTAAATTCCATGAGGGGTGTAGTTTCCAAAATGGGGTCACATATGGATATTTATTGTTTTGCGTTTATGTCAGAACTGCTGTAACAATCAGCCACCCCTGTGCAAATCACCTCAAATGTACATGGTGCACTCTCCCTTCTGAGCTTTGTTGTGCACCCCCAGAGCACTTTGCGCCCACATATGGGGTATATCCGTACTCGGGAGAAATTGCATAACAAATTTTGAGGGTCTTTTTTCCCTTTTACCTCTTGTGAAAATGAAAAGTATGCGGCAACACCAGCATGTCAGTGTAAAAAATTTAATTTTTATACACTAACATGCTGGTGTAGACCCCAACTTCACCTTTTCATAGGGGTTAAAGAAGAAAAAGCCCCCCAAAATTTGTAAGGCAATTTCTCCCTAGTACGGAGATACCCCATATGTGTCCCAAAACTGTTGCCCTGAAATACGAGAGGGCTCCAAAGTGAGAGCGCCATGCGCATTTGAGGCCTAAATTAGGGATTTGCATAGGGGTGGACATAGGGGTATTCTATGCCAGTGATTCCCAAACAGGGTGCCTCCAGCTGTTTCAAAACTCCCAGCATGCCTGGACAGTCAATGGCTGTCCGGAAATACTGGGAGTTGTTGTTTTGCAACAGCTGGAGGCTCCGTTTTGGAAACAGTAGCGTACCAGACGTTTTTCATTTTTATTGGGGAGGGGAGGGGGGCTGTGTAGGGGTATATGTAGTGTTTTTTACTTTTTATTTTAGGTTAGTGTAAGTGTAGTGTAGTGTAGTGTTTTTAGGGTACAGTCACATGGGCAGAGGTTCACAGCAAGTTTGCCGCAGGGAGTTTGAGCTGCAGCGCAAAATTTGCGCCATCTCAAACTTGCAGCACTCACTGTAAACATCCAGCTGTTGCAAAACTACACCTTCGAGCATGCCCTTTGGCTGTCCGTGCATGCTGGGAGTTGTAGTTTTGCAACAGCTGGAGGCACACTGGTTGCAAAACACGGAGTTAGATAACAAACTGGTGTTTCGCAACCAGTGTGCCTTCAGCTGTTGCAAAAATTACAAATCTCAGCATGCAGTTACAGCAGAAGGGCATGCTGGGACTTGTAGTTATGCAACAGCTAGAGGCATACCGCTACCAGCATGCCCTTTGGCTGTGCGTGCATGCTGGGGGTTGTAGTTATCTAACAACTGAAGGCACACTGGTTGCAAAACACTTGAAAGTTTATTACTTAGTGTTTCCAAACCAGTGTGCCTCCAGCTGTTGCAAAACTACAACTCCCAGCATGCATGGTCTGTCAGTGCATGCTGGGAGTTATAGTTTTGCAACAATTGCAACAGCTGGAGGCACTGAGGTAGGAAACGGACAATGTTTCCCAACTAGTGTGCCTCCAGTTGTTGCAAAACTACAACTCCCAGCATGCCCAGACTGCCCAGGCATGCTGGAAGTTGTAGTTCGGCAATATCTGAAGGATCAGATGTTGCCGAACTACAACTTCCAGCATGCTTGGGCAGTCTGGTATGCTGGGAGTTGTAGTTTTGCAACATCTGGAGGTCCAGAGTTTGGAGACCACTGTATAATGGTCTCCAATCTGTGCTCTTCCAGATGTTACAGAACTACAACTCCCAGCATGCCTGGACAGACTGAGCATGCTGAGATTTGTAGTTTTGCAACATCTGGAATAGCACAGATTGGAGACCATTATACAGTGATCTCCAAACTGTGGACCTCCAGATGTTGCAAAACTACAACTCCCAGCATGCACAGAAAGCCAAAGGCTGTCTGGGCATGCTGGGAGTTGCAGTTTTGAAACTCCCAGATGCAGCGGTGAGATCGCTGCTGCCAATGAAGATGCCGCCCTGCTGCTGGAAACTTACCGCCGGAACGCACCACCGCCGGGACCACCTGGAGGACGCTGCTCGCGCCGGGACCGCTCGGGACACCGCATGGCCGGGTAAGTGGCGCCGGGGGACGGGTAAGGGACACTTAGCAGATCGGGACTCACACACCGCTCTGCTAAGTATTCTCATAGCGAAACACTGCTATCAGCTAATCAGATTTGACTAGCTGATAGCAGCGATCGCTGGGGGAATGAAACCCCCCCCCCGTGGGCGCATGGTAAGATGGCTGGCTATCAGTGATAGCCACCATCTTACTGGGCGCTGCGGGATGCCGCGAGTAGCGGCAAAAATGTTCATGACGTACCTGTGTGTCATGGGTCGGGAACACCTTCCCACTCATGACCTACAGGTATGTCATAGGTCGGGAAGGGGTTAACGTCTATGGGATTTTTTGAATATCCGATATGACCCGTTATAGTCAGTCATGACTAACGGACGTTATTTGTGACGGAAGAATTAACTCAACATGCACTAATTTTTCTTCCCTCACAACAAACAGATAAATTGACGACCATTATTATTAACATTAAAGTCTATGGCAAATGGATGAGCTTTTATGTCATCCGTTTGCACTTGGTTTATAATATCCGCTATTACTTCTGAGCTCAGAAGAGGTGACATCAGAAGACTCCTGCAGCAGACGGCTGCTGGCACTATGCGCTGCTAATAGAAATCCTTTTCATTCATATCGCTGTAGGGGTATATGTATATAGATGCGCTGGGGGGGCAGACATATAGCATTATCTGCCCCTCACAGCGCTTCTATATACATATGCCGGCGCAGTGCTATGTATGAAAAGTATATCTATCAGCAGCATCGGGCCGCCGGCTGCTGGCACTATGCGCTCCTGTTAGAAATACTTTTCATTCATAGCGCTCGGGTGACATATGACAAATGCGCCGGCGGGGATATTATATATATATATATATATATATATATATATATATATATATATATATGCGGTGGTGGGGGTCATATGTTTATTAATGCGCTGCGGGGGGTGTATATATAAATGCGCTGGCGGGGGTCATACCTTTATTAATGCGCTGATGGGGGGCATATTATAAATGTGCTGGGGGGCTAGATATATAGGCTATATGTCTAGCCGCCCCCCCCCACCGTAGCGCTATATATCTTGCCCCCCACAACGCTTTTAATATACATATGGCCCCCGCTGCCACTCACAATGTTCATTTTAAAAACCCCGCGGAGAGCCTCAATGGCTCCTCAGTACCGGCCATTCAAGGCTCCCTGCGGGGGATTTAAAAATGAAAGTTAAAACACACGATACATCGCAGGGTTGCGGACCATGCCGCCCACTCCCCTGCTTAATAACTTCTGATCGCATCGGGTCTCAGAAGTGAGACTCAGTGCGATCAATCCCTCAGCCCCTGTATTACAACCCCCATCATGGAGCAGACTCTGTTCCATGATGGGGGTAGTAGTACAAACACTAATGTAGCCTCCCGAGCTGTCTGCAGACTCCTGCAGTCAGGGAATTACTACTCCCATCATGGAAATAAGTCTGTTCCATCATGGGAGTAGTAGAAGTCCCAGCTGTGGGAGTCTGTAGGCAGAGGTGTTCAGCCATACATGACTGATGTTATAACGGGTCTTAATGGATCAATATTTATTCAGACATTATCACCCGTTATTATACATCCGTTTTTACACAGAAAACGGACGTTTAATAACGGATGAATGCTCATAGTGTGAAAGGAGCCTAAGGAGATTACATGAGGAGGAGGTTTGTTACAGTGTGTCACCCCAGTAGTAAGGTGACTACATAAGGAGGAGGTTTGTTACAGTGTGTCACTCCACTAGTAAGGACATTATATGAGGAGGGCCTTTGCTGCAGTGCGGCACCTCAGTAGTAAGGGGATTACATGAGGAGGGGTTTGTTACAGTGTGTCACCCCATTAGTAAGGTGGAGCTTGTCAAAGGGTGGAGTCAAGAAGGGGGGGGGGGCGCAAAAATCCTTGCACCAGCCCTGTACATATGTATATATGTATTAACGATACAGTCGTGACCGTAAATGTTGGCACACCTGAAATTTTTCTAGAAAATGAAGTATTTCTCACAGAAAAGGATTACAGTAACACATGTTTTGCTATACACATGTTTATTCCCTTTGTGTCTATTGGAACTAAACCAAAAAAAGGGAGGAAAAAAAAGCAAAATTGGACATAATGTCACACCAAACTCCAAAAATGGGCTGGACAAAATTATTGGCACCCTTAACTTAATATTTGGTTGCACACCCTTTGGAAAAAATTACTGAAATCAGTCGCTTCCTATAACCATCAATAACCTTCTTATATCTCTCAGCTGGAATGATGGACCACTCTTCCTTTGCAAACTGCTCCAGGTCTCTCTTATTGGAAGGGCGCCTTTTCCTAACAGCAATTTTAAGATCTCTTCAGAGGTGTCCAATAGGAATTAGATCTGGACTCGTTGCTGGCCACTTCAGAACTCTCCAGCGCTTTGTTGCCATCCATTTCTGGAGGATTTTTGACGTATGTTTGGGGTCATTGTCCTGCTGGAAGACCCAAGATCTCGGACGCAAACCCAGCTTTCTGATACCGGGCTGTACAGTGCGACCCAAAATCCACTGGTAATCCTCAGATTTCATGATGCCTTGCACACATTCAAGGCACCCAGTGCCAGAGGCAACAAAACAACCCCAAAACATCATTGAACCTCCATCATATTTCACTGTAGGTATGGTGTTCTTTTCTTTGTAGGCCTCATTCCGTTTTCGGTAAACAGTAGAATGATGTGCTTTACCAAAAAGCTCTATCTTGGTCTCATCTGTCCACAAGATGTTTTCCCAGAAGGATTTTGGCTTACTCAAGTTCATTTTGGCAAAATGTAGTCTTGCTTTTTTACGGCTCTGGGTCAGCAGTGGGGTCTCCTGCCCTAGCGTTTCATTTCATTTAAATGTTGACATATAGATCGCGCTGACTCTGATGTTCCCTTAGCCTGCAGGACAGCTTGAAAATCTTTGGAACTTGTTTGGGGCTGCTTATCCGCCATCCGGACTATCCTGTGTTGACAACTTTCATCAACTTTTCCCTTCCGTCCATGCCCAGGGAGTTTAGCTACAGTACCATGGGTTGCAAACTTCTTAATAATGTTGCGCACTGTGGACAAAGGCAAATCTAGATCTCTGGAGATGGACTTGTAACCTTGAGATTGTTGATATGTTTCCACAATATTGGTTCTCAAGTCCTCAGACAGTTCTTTTCTCCTCTTTCTGTTGTCCAATCTTAGTGTGGTGCACACAGACACACAATGCAAAGATAATGTGAACTTCTCTCCTTTTTATCTGCTTTCAGGTGTGGTTTTTATATTGCCCACACCTTTTACTTGCCCTAGGTGAGTTTAACCCCTTAAGGACGAGTGCCGTAAATGTACGGAGCTGCTAAGAACTACTTAGCGCACAGTGCCGTACATTTACGGCGCATATTTCCTGGATCACAGTGTCTCTGGACGTGGTGATCGGAACAGGATGACTGCTGATATCTATCAGCAGCCATCCCGGCATATCGCCTAGGGGGGTCCTGAGACCCCCTCATGTCGGTGATCGTGGAAAATCGCCGGTCAATTCAGACCGACGATTTGCCGCTATTCCGGGTCAATCGGGTCTCATGTGACCCGGAAAAAAAGGGTGAATGGGGCTGTCAGAGCATTCACCCTTACCCAGCAGGAGTGAGGTGGCACATGTGCCGCCTCACGATCAAGTGATTGATCGGTCGGAACGTCCAACCAATCACGGACCTGCTGGGGACGGCGATCAGAGCGGAGATCGGCGCTGGTGGGGGTCTCCTACCTTGCCCTGGTCCGGCGGGGGTCCCCTCGTGTGCGGTGGCGGCGACAGGAGCAGCAGGATCGCTCCCGGAGGCGGGATATAGCGGCGGAGGTCCCGGCGGCAGGATACAGCAGGAGGTGAGGCCTGTTCACCTCCTACTGTTGCTTAGCAATAACTCGCAGCATGCAAAGCCAAAGGGCATGCTGGGAGTTGTAGTTTTGCAACAGCTGGAGTTCCAACTACAACTCCCAGCATGCCCTTTGGTAGCCTGTGCATGCTGGGGGTTGTAGTTATGCAACAGCTGGAGGCAAATATTTTCTATGAAAAAGTGTGCATTCAGCTGTTGCATAACTACAACTCCCAGCATGCACAGACTACCAAAGGGCATGCTGGGAGTTGTAGCAGTGTGCCTCCAGCTGTTGCAAAACTACAGCTCTCAGCATGCCCTTCAACTGTCAATGCATGCTGATTGTTGCAGTTTTGCAACAGCTGGAGACACATTGGTTGTGAAACAGTTTGTTACCTAACTCAGTGACTCGCAACTAGTGTGCCTCCAGCTGTTGCAAAAAATACAACTCCCAGCATGCACTGAGAGACTGTACATGCTGGGAGTTGTAGTTTTACAACAGCTGGAGGCACACTGGTTGCGAAACACTGAGTTAAGTAACAAACGCTCAGTGCTTCGCAACCAATGTGCCTCCAGCTGTTGCATAACTACAACTCCCAGCATGTATGGTCTGCCAGTGTATTCTGGGAGTTGTAGGTTTGCCCCCCCCCCATGTGAATGTACAGGGTACATTCACATGGGTGGGTTTACAGCAAGTTTCTGCTGCAAGTTAGAGATGCGGCAAATTTTAAGCCGCAGCTCAAACTCCCAGCTCAAACTTACTGTAAATTCAACCCTAAAAACACTACACTACACAAAATAAAAAGTAAACACTACCTATAGACCATATCTCTACACAGTCCCCCCCCCCCCAATAATAAAAAAAAAAAACATCTTGTACAGCAGTGTTTCCAAAACAGAGGCTCCAGCTGTTGAAAAAAAATAACTCCCAGTATTGCCGGACAACCACTGACTGTCCAGACATGCTGGGAGTTTTGCAACAGCTGGAGACCCCCTGTTTGGGAAACACTGCTGTGGGGTATTTTTGTGGCGGATTCAAGTCCCCAATCTAGGCCTCAAATGCGCATGGTGCTCTCTGGCTTTGGAGCCCTGTTGTATTTCAAGGAAACAGTTTAGGGCCACATATGGGGTATCTCCGTACTCGGGAGAAATTGCATTACAAATTTTGGGGAGCTTTTTCTCCTTTTACCCCTTATGAAAAGGTAAAGTTGGGGTCTACACCAGCATGTTAGTGTAAAAAAAAAAAACATTTTTACACTAACTTTGCCCCATACTTTTAATTTTCACAAGCGGTAAAAGGAAAAAAAAGACCCCAAAATTTGTAACGCAATTTCTCCTGAATACGGAATTACCCCATATGTGGGCGTAAAATGTTCTGTGGATGCACAACAAGGCTCAGGAGTGAGAACACACCATGTACATTTGAGGTCTAAATTGGTGATTTGTACAGGGGTGGCTGATTTTTCAGCGGTTCTGACATAAACGCAAAATAAATAAATACCCAGATGTGACCACATTTTGGAAACTACACCCCTCACGGAACGTAACAACGGGTATAGGGAGCCTTAACACCCCACAGGTGTTTGACAAATTTTCGTTAAAGTTGGATGTGAAAATTAAAAAAAAAATGCTGTGTTACCCTACATTTTTCATTTTCACAAGGGAGAATACGAAAAAAGCCCCCCAAAATTTGTAACCCCATTTCTTCTGAGTAAGAACATACCCCATATGTGGATGTAAAGTGCTCTGCGGGCGAACTACAATGCTCAAAAGAGAAGGAGCTCCATTGGGATTTTGGAGAGAGAATGTGTCTGAAATTGAAGGCCATGTGTGTTTACAAAGCCCCCATAGTGCCAGTCGACCCCGCCCCCCTCACATGTGACCCCATTTTGGAAACTACACCCCTCCCGTAATTAGGGGTACAGTGACCATTTACACCACACAGGTGTCTTCCAGATTTTTGGAACAGTGGTCCGTGAAAATGAAAAAAAAATTTTTTCATTTGCACAGCCCACTGTTCCAAAGATCTGTCAAACGCCAGTGGGGTGTAAATGTTCACTGCACCCCTTATTAAATTCTGTGAAGGGAGTAGTTTCCAAAATGGGGTCACATGTGGGGGGGTCCACTGTTCCGGCACCATGGGGGGCTTTGTAAACGCACATAGCCCCCAACTTCTATTCCAAACAAATTCTCTCACCAAATGCTCAATGGCGCTCCTTCGCTTCTGAGCATTGTAGTTCGCCCGCAGAGCACTTTACATCCACATATGGGGTATTTCCATTCTCAGAAGAAATGGGGTTACACATTTTGGGAGGCTTTTTCTCCAATTACCCCTTGTGAAAATGAAAAATTTGGGGTAACATCAGCATTTTAGTGAAAAAAATATCTAATTTTTAATTTTCCTGTCCGACTTTAGCGGAAATTTGTCAAACACCTGTGAGGTGTTAAGGCTCATTGTACCCCTTGTTACGTTCCTTTAGGGGTGTAGTTTCCAAAATAGTGTGCCATGTGTTTTTTTTTTCCTGTTCTGGCACCATAGGGGCTTCCTAAATGCGACATGCCCCCCAAAAACCATTTCAAAAAAATTTGCTTTCCAAAATCCAAATGTGACTTCTCTTCTGAGCATTGTAGTGCGCCAGCAGTGCACTTGACGTCCACACATGTGGTATTTCCATACTCAGAAGAGATGGGGTTACAAATTTTGGTGGCATTTTCTCCTATAACCCTTTGCAAAACTGTAAAATTTTGGGGAAAACCAGCATATTAGTGAAAATTTTTTTTTAATTTACACATCCGACTTTAACGAAAAGTCGTAAAAACAACTGTGGGGTGTTAAGGCTCACTTGTTACGCTCCTTGAGGGGTGTAGTTTCCAAAATCGTATGCCATGTTTTTTTTTTTTTTTTTTTGCTGTTCTGGCACCATAGGGGCTTCCTAAATGTGACATGCCCTCCAAAAACCATTTCAGAAAAACTCACTCTCCAAAATCCCATTGTTGCTCCTTCCCTTCTGAGCCTTGTAGTGCACCCAATCCACCTATGAGGTATTTCCTTACTCGACAGAAATTGGGTTACAAATTTTGGGGGGCCTTTCTCCTTTTACCCCTACAAAAACATACGAGTGTAAAAAATGAAGATTTTGAATTTTCTCCTTCACTTTGCTGCTATTCCTATGAAACACCTAAAAGGTTAACACACTTTCTGGATGTCATTTTGAATACTTTGGGGGTGCAGTCTTTATAATGGGGCCATTTATGGGGTATTTCTAATATAAAGACCCCTCAAATTCCCTTCAAAACTGAACTGGTCCCTGAAAAATTCCGATTTAGAAAATTCTGTGAAAAATTGGAAGATTACTGCTGAACTTTGAAGCCCTCTGATGTCTTCCAAAAGTAAAAACATGTCAACTTTATGATGCAAATATAAAGTAGACATGTTGTATGTATGAATCAATATATAATTTATTTGGAATATCCATTTTCCTTACAAACAGAGAGTTTCAAAGTTCGAAAATGCTAATTTTTTGAAATTTTCATGAAATTTGGGGATTTTTCACCAAGAAAGGATGCAGGTAACGACGAAAATTTACCACTCTGTTAAAGTAGAATATGTCACAAAAACAATCTCGGAATCAGAATAATTGCTAAAATCATCCCAGCGTTATTAATGCATAAAGTGATAGTGGTTAGATGTGCAAAAAAGGCCTGCGTCCTTAAGGTGAAAAAGGGCTCAGTCCATAAGGGTTTAAAGGAGCATCACATGCTTGAAACAATCTTATTTTTCCACAATTTTGAAAGTGTGGGGGACAACTGCTGCCTAATCTGGGGGACAACTATGCTGCCTAATCTGGGGGACAACTATGCTCCTAATCTGGGGGAAAACTATGATCCTAATCTAGGGGACAAGTATGCTAATCTGGGGAACAACTATGCTCCTAATCTGGGGGACAACTATGCTGCCTAATCGGGGGACAACTATGCTGCCTGATCTGGGGGAAAACTACCTGGCCCTTCACAATTTTTTAGTTTCTAATGTGGCCCCATGGAAAAAATAATTGCCCACCCCTGATTTACAGCCATGACTGTACCTCTAGTACACTTTAAAAGTTAGCAGGCAGAAGGATTGGGAGCAGTAGGGGAAGACAAATCACCCAAAAAGAGAGGCCACAGGCTCAGCAAGTAATAGAGGGAGAACGTGTAACGTTACAGAAACCAGTGAAGGAAAGGTAAAGGAACCCAAATCTGCGCTATACACAACATTTCAAACTGCACCATGTCCAGTACACATCTATGATTGCACAATGAGTGACTGTTATAGGTAAACTTGAAAGCTTTATCACTTGGTGTATACCCACCTGGTCTGCCAGACTTAATGCGTCCCGAATATTCAGCTTGTAGCAAACATCCCATATTTCATCCTTAATCCGATATGCTGATTTTCTCATCAGCAGCTGACTCAGATACTTCTTATCGAACTGCTCCCACCTATGGCAACCAAAGAAATTTAGCATTAAAAATAAAGAACAAAAATATAAAAATATATATTGTACATTAAAAAGTTCTACAACTTCCTAACACACCTCAACTTTCAGTTTTTTTTTAACCATTTTAAAATTATCTACTTGCTGCTTATATCCAGCAACCAAAAAGATCTTATAGACCTAACATGTACAACAATTGAGTGTATGCCACACTTATATCTAGAACAGACAATGTGCAGGTAAATATATGATCCTCTAATACGGAGTTTACACAGGGATTTCATGTAACAAACTCGGCTGTGAAAAGTATAAGGCCTATAGAAGGTCTAAGTCTAGTGTCAGCTTTAGGAGGGTATGTTCACATAGGCTGGTTTCCTGCTGCAGGTTTTCCGCAGCGTACAAACCACAGCAGACCCGTATTGAGACCCCTATCAATGTAATCTGCTGCGGATTTTCGGCTGCAGAGATTACACAGCAGTGGGAAACTTAAACCGGCAGTGGGAAACTCCTCCATGTGATCATACCCTAAGGCTAAGTTTCCACTTTTTATAACTACATTTTTTATAAATTTTCAATCAGGGACCAATTAATGTGAGTGGGTGTTACGCCTAGCGCTCCGGGTCTCCGCTCCTCCCCGGAGCGCTCAC
The DNA here is from genome assembly GCF_029499605.1 of Hyla sarda. Taxonomy (NCBI): domain Eukaryota; kingdom Metazoa; phylum Chordata; class Amphibia; order Anura; family Hylidae; genus Hyla; species Hyla sarda. The sequence continues at coordinate 155,178,498 of NC_079194.1, read as the reverse complement.
GGCGTCTTTCTCCCTGCAGCTCCCCGGTCAGTCCCGCTGACCGGGAGCGCTGCACTGTCATGGCCGTCGGGGATGCGATTCGCACAGCGGGACGCGCCCGCTCGCGAATCGCATCCCAGGTCACTTACCCGTCCCGCGGTCCCCTGCTGTCATGTGCTGGCGCGCGCGGCTCCGCTCTCTAGGGCGCGCGCGCGCCAGCTCTCTGAGACTTAAAGGGCCAGTGCACCAATGATTGGTGCCTGGCCCAATTAGCTTAATTGGCTTCCACCTGCTCCCTGGCTATATCTGATCTCCTCCCATGCACTCCCTTGCCGGATCTTGTTGCCTTGTGCCAGTGAAAGCGTTTAGTGTGTCCAAAGCCTGTGTACCTGAACTTCTGCTATCCATCCTGACTACGAACCTTGCCGCCTGCCCCCGACCTTCTGCTACGTCTGACCTTGCCTCTGCCTTGTCCTTCTGTCCCACGCCTTCTCAGCAGTCAGTGAGGTTGAGCCGTTGCTAGTGGATACGACCTGGTTGCTACTGCCGCAGCAAGACCATCCCGCTTTGCGGCGGGCTCTGGCGAAAACCAGTAGCCTCTTAGAACCGGTCCACTAGCACGGTCCACGCCAATCCCTCGCTGACACAGCGGATCCACAACCCGTAAGCCGAATCGTGACAGTGGGCAGGGACATAAAAATGTAGCCAGCAATATTAAAAATGTATAAAGGGGCCATGTAATTGCAAAAATAATATATTTTTTAACTAATTTTTTGAAATGTGAATGTATTTTAAGAAACGAAAAGAAGATAGCGGAGCACTCACCAGGTAGGTCAGCGGAAGGCTTCTTTATTGATCAGATCGACCAGTCGGGATACATGCAGGGGAGGATGGAAAATGGCACCATCCTGACAAAGCGCTTTGGCGCGTAAATGGTCCGTCGCCGCTCCTTGTACCCCCGCGTCTTTTTCCATCCTCCCCTGCATGTATCCCGACTGGTCGATCTGATCAATAAATAAGCCTTCTGCTGACCTGGTGAGTGCTCCGCTATCTTCTTTTTAGGTTTCATATCATCTGCTGCTCATGTTCGGCGTGGTAGCACCGAAGAGGTTGAAACTGCTGGCTTCCAGGGACTGTGTGGATCAGGTGTCCATCCATTATTGTTCTATGCAACGTGTGGGAAGGTGTGAGACCAATCTTCTATGTCTATGTGAATGTATTTTAATTATGTATTTTATAAAGTGTTTGTAATTTTTACTTGTTTTAAACTTTATTCTCTTTATTTTATACATTATTTAGGTGCTACTTGTAACACTCATGTTTCAGAAGACAGGAACTCCAGTGGATGTGGACCTGTGTGGCAGATGACTCTGACCGTACCGGGAAGCGGAGTCTAAGGTTCTGCTGGGTCGCTACCCCTGGCACGGCTCGACCACACAGGCGGCTGAGAAGAAGCAAGGCACAGGAGGGATAAGGCAGCTTGTAGTCAGGATAGCAGAAGGTCAAGGCAGGCGGCAAAGTAGCGTAGTCAGGATGTAGCAGGAGGTCAGTAGGCTGGCAACAGAGGAGTAAGGTCAAGTCACAGAGCAAAGGATCAGATACACGGTAAGGCAACTCTCAGGAATGCTTTCTCTCAGGCACAAGGCAACAAAGATCCGGCAGGGAAGTGAGGAGGGTGGAGTAATTTATCAATGAGCCACTGGTGAATTAAACTAATGAGTGCACTGGCCCTTAAAATCTTAAAGCTTCGGCACGAGCGTGCCCTAGGGAACGGGGACATGTGCGCCTGAGCAGAGAGGCAGAGGCTGGTGCAGGAGAAGCACCAGGTGAATGACGGACTGGTGCTCGCATGCAGGCGCGTCCCGCGATGCGAGTCCCAGCCCCGTCGGCAGCAGCAGGTATCGGGACCATGCGCTCACGGCCAGCGTAATGTAACACTACTACTACTCCCAGTCTGGAACAGTACTGTACTAATAGACAGATCGCAGTGGGTGTCACTCCTGACACCCGTTGCGATCCCCCTGTATAATCTATAGAAGCCGGTGACACGGCCGCACTTGTAACATCAGTGCTCCGGCCAGACACGCTTGCTGTGAGCGCTCTCTTGACATGTCCCCGCAGCCGGCGGGGCTGCGATTTGTATTGCGGGACGTGCCAGCATGCGAATCCCAGCCAGTCACTCACCTCCCTGTTCCTTCCGTTCTCACAGCCTCGGTGCGCATACCCCCGCCTCCTAGGGCGCACGCTCTGGAACTCTTTAATTTAAAGGGCCAGTACACCATTAAATTACCTGTGTCCTCAGTTATAAGTTCCTGCTCCTTCCACACTTCCCTACCGGATCTTTGTTGCCCCAGTGCCTAAGAGAAAGCGTACCTGTTAGTTGTCTTGCCGTGTTCCTGACCCTTAGCTCCGTGACCTGACCTTGCTCCTTTGCCGCCTGCCTTTTGACCTCCTGCTCGGTCCCTGACTACGCACCTGTGCCACCTGCCCTGACCTTCTGCTATCCAGACTACGTCCTGCCTCATCCCTTCTGTACCTCGCATCACCTCAGCCGCCTGTGTGGTTGAGTCGTGCCAGGGGTAGCGACCTGGCTGCCGCCTGCCGCAGCAAGGCCGTCCCACTTTGCGGCGGGCTCTGAAGAAAACCAGCGGCACCTTAGACTCCGCTCCCTAGCACGTCCCGCGTCAACCGCCACACAGGTCCAGAGGATCCAAATCCGACGGTTTTCCTATCTGCTGAAACGAGAGTGCTAAAGCTCTGGTCCCCTACCCAGGACTGTATTCTTCTTTGATGTGAAGTTTTCTTCACATCACAGATTCATATTTGGCAGTGAGAGTTGTGATTGGCCGGATGGTGCGGCTCTGAGCGGCAAATCAGTGTTGTGAATTTCAGTGATGTTAATTTCAGAGATGTGAATTTCTATTCTTATCACTGGCCGTCCGGAGTTCATAGCTGAGATGCGGAGCGCTGCAAAGAGACGCTCTGCATCTCAGCAATATAAAGGAGGATCGCAACGGGCGTCAAGAGTCTGTCTATTAGTACATGTATTACAGAATCTGTAATAGTACAGCTCCCATGTTCCATGCTGGGAATAGTAGTAGTACCTAAATAATGTATAAAATAAAGAGACTAAAGTTTAAAACAAGTAAAAATCACACACACTTTATAAAACACATAATTAAAATACATTATTAATAAAAAGTTTCACAAAATTAATAAAAAAAATATATTTTTACAATTACATTGCCCCTTTATACATTTTTAATGTCGGCTACGAGTCTAACTTGGGGATCACTTGACGGTATGAAGTGACGCCATCGGCTCCTGCATCTGACTGCTCCTCCAGCTGCCTGATGAGTCCTGCGGACAAAGAGCTGTGCCCTCTCCCCCCAGCCTAGCTGGCAGCCGCAGTGTTGCGTTTTTGCCCTTTCTTGTGTTGCCTGCTGCGGTGGAGTCGTGCCGGCGCAGCTGCACTGGCATCAGGAAGACAGCTCACTCCTGGATATGAAGGGTTTTCTGGCGGAGAACATGAGTGGTGGAACATGGGACCAGCTGCTGGTGAACCCGGAAGACGCCGGGAGAACGCCCTAAGCCCGGAGTGTCCGGGCCATGTGAAAAAGCACCCCTGTACAATGCCACTCATGAGGTGGGTGATATGGTTGATGCTAAAGGACAAAGGTACAGTGGGTATCTGAAGATATGCCTGGAAGGATGCCCTATTCCTAAAGGGGCAATGCAGTGATGGGGCTTTGAAAAATACTTTGTTGCAGGACTGTGGGGTGATCCGTACCAAAAGAGCAGCAGAGGTAGAGTAAATAGCAGATGGTTGTTTTTAAAAGTATAAGCCATCAAGGCGAAACAGAAAGAGGGGAGAATGAAATTGTGTGCCGGGAATGAAACTCCTCCAGCTGTTGCTAAAATAAAAAAGAAGATAATTGCTTTTATTTAGGGTGGATATACTCAGGAGATGGAGAGAGGAGATAAAGAACTGATATGTTTTTGTTCATTTCCCCAGCCTTTATTAATGGTGGTTCCTGTTGAAATAGTCATCAACATGGTTGGAGTGGGGAAAAAGATTCTACAAAACTTTAAGGCTAGGTTCAGACTACTGAATTTCCGCCTGCAATTCCGCTTTGAAATTGCAGGCGGAAATTCCACTTGCTAAAATGTATAGTGAAGTGAATGGGTTTCCATTCCCAAATTCACACTTCAGAATTTGTGAAGCGGAATTTGTGATCGGAAAATCCGCTTGGAAATTTCCACCTGAAGAATGGCGTTGCTCATTCTTCAGGCGGAAATACTCGGGGAACACATTGCAGTTTGAACCTAGCCTAAGTCTGTTTTATGATATGTAAGGCAGCTGGAAATATGATGCAGGTATGTCAAATCCTGAGATGGCCCCTCCCCCATTGTTTGTTTTTGCTGCAGACTATCTATAAACTAGAAGTATTATCTAGCTGGTTCTAATAAGTATTTTAAAGACAGTAAGCCCAAGGAACAGCATGCGTTGGGACATGCCACCAAAACTTAAAGGAGTAGTCCAGTGGTGACTCAGTGGTGAGCAACTCATCCCCTATCCTAAGGATAGGGGATAAGTTGCAGATCGCGGGGGGTCCGACCGCTGGGGCCCCCTGCGATCTCCTGTATGGAGCCCCGAAAGCCCGCGGGAAGGGGGATAAGTTTTTCACCACTGGACTACCCCTTTAACACCGGGAAATCTGGAGGGGGAGGGACCGAGCATACACATACCCCCAGAATTGATAAATACCTGAAATCCCCACAGGACACTATAAAAACAAGGAAACAGAAACATGCCGGTCAGGATACTGACATGTCCACGGCAGTCTATGGGTCAAGATATGCTGCACTTCAGAGCCAAGAGGCCGAAGAGTAGGGAGAGAGGGCTACTGCGAACTCACAAGTTCTAAGTACGATTTTAAATGGGGTGGAGAAGTGTAATAAGGCTTTGGAGGGGTTGAATTTCAAGGTTGGAATCCTTAGCACAGATGTCTCTCTAATTGTGTGATGAATAAAGAAATGGATTGGCAGGGAAGAGATTTGGGAAGTTGTAATACTCTCCTGTATAAATGGTGCCAAAAAGTGGGGTGGGAGGATGCCTGGTGAAATTTGTGCTTTCTTGTTTCAATGCTACTCACAAAACTGCTTCGAGAATAGATCATGTATTGACTAATAGTTCTGTGATGGCATTGATGCAGAAGATATCTTATGAGCCCAGGTGTATATCGGACCATGTGATGGTGGTATGTTATATTATAAAGGGACTGGAAAAGAAGGAGGGAGTTAGGAGTATGTATATAAATCCCCATTGGTTCAAAATTGAGGAGATGACTAGGGGAGTAGAAGTGAAGTCAGAGAATTTGGGGAAATAAAGGCTCTACTTATATCCTCATGGTGTGGGATACTAATTAGAAATATCGCCAGGTTTAAGAAAAAAACGTAAAGAAGAAGAGAATGTGTTAGTAGCAAAAATAAAGGGAGCAGAGAGGATTTATGACAATCCTATCGAACATAACTGGAACCAGGTAAATCTACTGCAAGAAATGCATTGGAACTTAGCAATGGAAAAGTCACAACATGCTACTTTCTTTAGGAAACAAAGACAATGGCCCTGATTTACTAAAGTCCAACCGACTTTTTTTCTTGGTTTATGTGCCCCCTCCCATAGACTTGCATTGAGAGGTGGGGTGTGACGTCACACGGGGGCGGAGTCGTGATGTCACAATCTTCCATCCCGGAGGTTGAGATGGACTCAGCCTGAGGACTTCCAGCGGTTCTGGAAACAGCTACAGGTAGGTGCTGCATGGTAGATCCAGGGGGTCCCCAGCAGCGGGACCCGGCAATCTGACATCTTATCCCCTATCCTTTGGATAGGGGATAAGATGTCTAGGGGTGGAGTTTAATTTTTAATTTATTTTTAACACATTTGCAAAATTAGGTTTAAATCAATTGAACATCTAAGCTGATAAACAAGGATAATTGTTGTAATGTTTGAAAAATGATAACACATGAATACTTTGGATTCATGAAAACATTTTTAAACAAACAAGTCTAAACCATTTTGACTCACACAACTCCAGAATAAACACTCCACTCTTAGTAAATCAGAGCACATATGTAGAAACGGAGAAACCAAATAAAATATTTATGGGGATGATTAATAAAAAGGAGAAAAAAAGGATTACAATAATAAAGGATAAAGAGGGTAAGGAAGTTAGAAGACAGGAATAAATAACCCGGGTAGCACTACAGTTCTATCAGGATTTATATACAAAGGAAAGGAAGAAGACAGAAAGAAATAGAGACATTCTTGGATGAGATAAATCTCCCTAGAATTAGTGAGGAAGAGAGAATAGATAAGGAGAAGAGCATTAGTCTAGAATAAATGGGAATGGTTTTAAAACGTTCCCTCATGGCTCTGCCCCGGGGTCAGATTGTTTAGTATTCGATATCTACAAAAAATTCAGTGAACCCCTGTTATCATATCTTCTTGAGGTAATTAAGGAATCCTTGGACAAAGGGGAATTGTCCCCTTCAATGGTGGAAGCCATTATTATTTTAATGCCTAAAAAGGGGAACGATAACCGGACATTGATGCCTTTAGAACCATATCTGTTCTGAATACAGATCAAAAAAAATTTGCAAACATTTTGGCTAGGCGATTGCAACGGGAAATCAAGGGGGGAGAAAGAAAAAAAAAGAAAAGAAAAAAGAAAAAAACGCCACACCATACAACCTTCCTCTTTTGTTATCTTTTCTTTCTCTTTTCCTTTCCTCTTACCCTACCTCCTTTTTATTTTTCCCTTTCTCTCCCCCGACTTGCCGCCTCTAGGCTGCAACTTTTTTGGTCGCAATCTCTGGACGACTACCCCCCAACCTCCCATAGTGGTATTTTACTCACCATGGTCTCCCGGGTAGCGAAGAATTTCAGGTGTTGAGGTTTATGAGGTTATTTATTTCTTCATTTCACACTACTTTCTCCCAATTTAACAACAAAGGAGAGAAGGAAGAAGCAAGAGAAAAAAAAAAAAGAAAAAAAAAAAAAAGCTCCCCTCCATCCTCCACTCCACTTCCCCCCCTCCCGCCCCCCGAGGGAGAGAGAAGGTCAAACACATTCAATGCTTATTTTAACTGAGGTCCTACCAATATTTAGGGAAAGGGGAAAAAAAAAAAATCAACTCCACTCCGCCTATCAAGGAGCAGAGGTATCGGGCTGACCACAGGTATTCAAGTATTAGCATTTTTCATCAGGGAATGGATTAAGGCAGTAGAACAGATAAAAGTCTATTTACTATAGGGGAGGAAAGTTGGCCCGAAGATAGAAAAGGAATGGAGTAAATGGGAAGAGACAACCTATCTGGCTGTGGTAGGGGGGGGGGGCGGAAGGGATTGGAGTTGACATGTTTGTATTTTATATTGTCACCAATGTTGTAATATTTTGGAATAAAAAAAATAAAACATTTTGAATATAAAAAAATAAAATAATAATGTCGGCTACATTTTTATGTCCCTGCCTGCTTACATAAATTGGTCCCTGATTAATAAAAATTTTGTTCTGAAAAATGTAAATTCCGTTACATACAATTTTTTCCATCTCAACTGCATCATTTTTATTATTTTATTTTTTTGGTACCCAACAAATTTGCGCACAGGGAAACTGCCAAAGGGGCGAAAAATGCAGTTTCTACACAAAGGTAAAAAACGCCAGAAAAACAAAACACAGGGAAATGCTGTGGCCTTTTTTCTGGCATTTCTTAGCCTAAAAAAAACAAGTGGAAACTTAGCCTTAGGGTGCATCCACATCTAGGATTTGATCCCCGCTGTACCCCATTGATTTCAGTGAGCTGCCCAGAGTCAGAATTTGTTACTGGTTGGCTCATTTTCCAGCCGTTTTATTCACACAAAGCATTTTAGAAAGTTACAGACTTTTTGTCATTAAACAGCAGTACTAACTTAACAAATATTTAAAACCACTGTAGGATTTGACCAGTAAGGGCCTGTCCACACTGCTGAATTTCCAGCCAAAAAATTCTGTAGCAGAATTACATTTACAGAAGAGTCCCATTGTTTTCCAATTGATTGTCCTGCACCATTAACACTGCAGAATATCTCCGGGTGAAAATTCTGCAGCGTCGACGGGCCCTAAAGACAGCATCACAACAGTTGTTGTAGCATCACAACAGGTGTTGTAGCTGAGGTGCACCATTAGGTTATGTTCATACACTGTTTTTATTATACAGATTTTAGAAAGGATTCCATGCTGAAATCTGTGCAAAATTTAATTACTATCCACATCACATGCATGTAAATGGGGTTTCCTATTTACATGCTATGGAAAAATTCTAAAGCAAACCTTTGCCCTTTTGGAAAAAAACAAATTGGCCACAGAACTTAGTAGCATGTATTGGGCACAAGTAAAAAAAAAGATTAGGCCCATGAATGACAACTGGTCTAATCCATGTGCATCTCTGCTGCAAAAATGTTAGGCACAGCCTTTAGATTTCTGCTGGAGAAATGCATCATACTTTTTTTTCATTGTGTGAACAAAACTTTAGGCTACATGATCACCATGCCACCTTGCTATGCTGAAACTACTAATTTTAGCAGGGCAGCATAGTGATCTTATGTTGAGCAGCAACTGATCACTGTGTAGCCCTAGCTTTACTGCTATTTCTAGCTGCCCCAGACAGCTCCATTACACAAGGATATTAAGGCTATATTCACAAGTCGGAATGACCGCACAGAGAATTCAACGGGACTCTGCATCAGCGGAATCTCCGTGCCATGTTCCGACGTGTGAACATAGCCTAAGACATTTTGCATAAAGACGGTATATCATTAGGTGCTGACACTGCGTTACACGTATGTGTTCTCTGCCTTACATATGATTCTCAATTCTATCTTGGCATTCTATTTCTATCTGAAACACTAAGATAACAAATATAGATATGCTAGCACTTAATATATGTTATTTAATCATACATGGTGCAGGGTTCACTTACTTGTCTCTCCAATGATGGTAGCCATGGTGACCAATTATGTCCTCAACAGCAGCCATTATGTGGTCAAAGGCCTTAAGAAGAGAGAAAATGTCCAACTTGATACACATTCATGACTGTAATAAAATACTTCTAAATTAGAACAAATTTTCATGAATGTTTTTTTCGAGGTTCTACTAAGTATTTATTTATTTTTTTTATAAATAAAAGATGTATTTTTAGTGCACATGAAAATATGGAAGCGATTTCTATATATATCTTATTTATTCTGTACTTAACCCCTTAAGGACTCGGCCCATTTTGGCCTTAAGGACTCAGACAATTTAATTTTTACATTTTCATTTTTTCCTCCTCGCCTTCTAAAAATCATAACTCTTTTATATTTTCATCCACAGACTAATATGAGGGCTTGTTTTTTGCGCGACCAGTTGTCCTTTGTAATGACATCACTCATTATATCATAAAATGTATGGCGCAAAAAAACCCCACTATTTTTGTGGGGAAATTAAAACAAAAAACGCAATTTTGCTAATTTTGGAAGGTTTCGTTTTCACGTCGTACAATTTATGGTAAAAATGACATGTGTTCTTTATTCTGAGGGTCAATACGATTAAAATGATACCCATTATTACGTACTTTTATATTATTGTTGCGCTTAAAAAAAATCACAAACTTTTTAACCAAATTAGTACGTTTATAATCCCTTTATTTTGATGACCTCTAACTTTTTTATTTTTCCGTATAAGCGGCGGTATGGGGGCTCATTTTTTGCGCCATGATCTGTACTTTTTTTTGATACCACATTTGCATATAAAAAACTTTTAATTAATTTTTTATAATTTTTTAAAATAAAATGTATTAAAAAAGTAGGAATTTTGGACTTTTTTTTTTTTCGTTCACGCCGTTCACCGTACGGGATCATTAACATTTTATTTTAATAGTTCGGACATTTACGCACACGGCGATACCAAATATGTCTATAATAAAAAAAAATTACGCTTTTTGGGGGTAAAATAGGAAAAAACGGACGTTTTACTTTTTTATTGGGGGAGGGAATTTTTCACTTTTTTTTTACTTTTATTTTTACATTTTTTTACTTTTTTTTTTACACTTGAATAGTCCCCATAGGGGACTATTCATAGCAATACCATGATTGCTAATACTGATCTGTTCTATGTATAGGACATAGAACAGATCAGTGTTTTCGGTCATCTTCTGCTCTGGTCTGCTCGATCACAGACCAGAGCAGGAGATGCCGGGAGCCGGACGGAGGAAGGTGAGGGGATCTCCGTGCGGCGTTATGAATGATCGGATCCCCGCAGCAGCGCTGCGGGCGATCCGATCATTCATTCAAATCGCGCACTGCCGCAGATGCCGGGATCTGTATTGATCCCGGCACCTGAGGGGTTAATGGCGGACGCCCGCGAGATCGCGGGCGTCGGCCATTGCCGGCGGGTCCCTGGCTGCGATCAGCAGCCGGGATCAGCCGCGCATGACACGGGCATCGCTCCGATGCCCGCGGTTATGCACAGGACGTAAATGTACGTCCTGGTGCGTTAAGTACCACCGCACCAGGACGTACATTTACGTCCTGCGTCCTTAAGGGGTTAAAGGGGTATTCCAGGCCAAAACTTTTTTTTATATAACAACTGGCTCCGGAAAGTTAAATAGATTTGTAAATTACTTCTATTAAAAAATCTTAATCCTTCCAATAGTTATCAGCTTCTGAAGTTGAGTTGTTGTTTTCTGTCTAACTGCTCTCTGATGACTCACGTCCCGGGAGCTGTGCAGTTCCTATGGGGATATTCTCCCATCATGCACAGCTCCCGGGACGTGACATCATCATTGAGCAGATAGACAGAAAACTACAGAAGCTAATAACTATTGGAAGGATTAAGATTTTTTAATAGAAGTAATTTACAAATCTGTTTAACTTTCCGGAGCCAGTTGATATATATAAAAAAAGGTTTTGCCTGGAATACCCCTTTAAGGTTACAGCCGAAAACCTTCAGCTAAACTCCTTGCCTGCCTTTATCAGTCTTGTCATGAATACATTTATGTCCAATCCAACCACCATGAGAGATATTAATGGTTATTATTTGAAACAACATATTGCTTCTGAAAAATCAAAGCAAGACTGAGACACATGTAGAAACATTTATATTGGACACAGGCAAATAATTTTGGGCCTTTAAAGTCAAGCACTGATAACTCAGCACAGACATAGGTTATGGCATAGCATTGATAAGTGTATGCAGTCTACAGATTGCATGTAATAGTCCCCTATGGGGACTAAAAAAAGTAAGAAAAAATTGTAAAAAATCATAAATGAATTAACCCCTTCCAAATAAAAAATCTGAATCACCACCCTTTCAAAAGAAGTGTAAATAAAAAAAATATATATATTTTTTATATAAAAAGCTCTTTCTCTTATAAAAACACTCCTTTTTCCCATTAAGGGTACGTTCACACGGGTGGATCTACAGCGTAGAACCGCTGAAGAACCACTACATGCTGCCCTTAGATGTGCCTGCTCGGAACGGCAATACACCACTACGAACAGACACACTGAAACGATGTGCAAGTCGCTGCGCATGTGTGGTGTTCTCGCACACATCTCGGCTGCTCCCCCTGCTCCATGAGCTAGGCCGAGAGCAGCGGTGATGTGCGAGTACACTGCACATGCGTGCTGCGACTCACATATCACAGTGTTTCTGCTCGTATTGGCATATTGCCGCTCAGGGCACATCTAAAGGCACCACGTAGCGGCCCTTCAGCGGCGAATCCGCAGTGTAAAATACGCTGTGGATTTGCCCGTGTGAACGTACCCTTAAGGAAAAAAAAACCCTGTCACATGACATTGAAAAAAGTATCAGTAATTGGTATCAGCGAGTACTTAAAAAGTATCAGTACTGGTACTATGTCTTAATAATATGGTGTTGGGACATCCCTAACTATTATCATGGGTTCACTAAGAGACCTTTTAACCCCTTAAGGACTCAACGTTTTTTCCGTTTTTGCATTTTGAATTTTGCTCATCACCTTCTAAAAATCATAGCGCTTTCAATTTTGCACATAAAATTCCATATGATGGCTTATTTTTTGCGCCACCAATTCTACTTTGCAGTGACATTAGTCATTTTACCAAAAAATGCACGGCGAAATGGAAAAAAAATTCATTGTGCGACAAAATTGAAGAAAAAATTTCATTTTGTAACTTTTGGGGGCTTCCGTTTCTATGCAGTGCATCTTTCGGTAAAAAGATGACACCTTATCTTTATTCTGTAGGTCCATACGGTTAAAATGATACCCTACTTATATAGGTTTGATTTTGTCGTACTTCTGAAAAAAATCTTAACTACATGCAGGAAAATTTATACGTTTAAAATTGTCATCTTCTGACCCCTATAACTTTTTTTTCCCCCGCATACGGGCTGGTATGAGGGCTCATTTTTTGCGCAGTGTTCTGAAGTTTTTATCGGTACCATGTTTGCATTGATCAGACTTTTTGATCGCTTTTTATAAAAAAAATTTATGATATAAAAAGTTACCAAAAATATGCTATTTTGGACTTTGGATTTTTTTTGCGTATACGCCATTGACCGTGTGGTTTAATTAACTATATATTTTTATAGTTTGGATATTTACGCACGCGGTGATACTACATATGTTTATTTACACATGTTTTTTTATGGGAAAAGAGGGGTGATTCAAACTTTTAATTAGGGAAGGGGTTAAATTACCTTTATTAACTTTTTTTGCAGTGTTATAGCTCCCATAGGGGCTATAACACTGCACACACTGATCTTTTACCCTGATCCCTGCAAAGCCATAGCTTTGCATGGATCAGCGTAATAGGGGGTTGATTGCTCAAGCCTGTAGCTCAGGCTTGGAGCAATCAAACGCCGATCGGACGCGACAGAGCAAGGTAAGGGGTCCTCCGCTTGCGTTCTAGCTGATCGGGACATCGTGATTTTATCGTGATCAGCCTGACTAAGCTGCTTGGAAACTTTTACTTTCATTTTCGAACACCGCGTTGATCGCTACGTCTGAAGGGTTAGTAGTTATTAGCCCAGGGTCCCGGCTATCAATAGCAGCCGGGACCGACTCGGGGTGATGCGGGGTCACGGCGAGACCCAGTTTTAAACACCGGGACCGGGCGCAGGGCATACAGGTATGCCCTGCGTCCTTAAGAGGTTAAAATTTGGCTTCTAGTAGTTCCCCTTTAAATCAATAACCTGACAGCAAGAAGAGATCCTGACAACGGTTAAAACCAAAAAATGCTGAATGTTTCTGTAATGTCCCAGTACAGAACATGGTTCTGTATTACCCTTAGGCCCTGTCAGGTTGAGTCTCTCAGTGACCTGGGGGCTCTCCTGCAGTGTCTCCCCAGCTGTTACTGTACTGTTATCTATTTTATTTTATGGATAGTCAGTGACCTAATGTATAGTTAGTATAAAGGACCTTTGGAGGAATCCAGCAGTTGTCTAAAGGACCTGTGAAATGTCACATGTTATGTTTATGTTGTCACATGTTACCCAGAGGGCACCAGCTTAACCTATGACCCGCAGCTTGACCAATGGGCTTTGGCTCAGCCCCCCTCTATATACGGTAGCAGCCACTACAATTCTCTCTCTTATGCTCCCTGCTGAGGACCAGCAAACACCAGAGATCTCAGTGCTAGTGACCAGCACCTGGAAGGCCTCAAATCTACAGTCATTCCAGTAAGTCAAAAGTCTATGTCTGCTGCCACTACTACCTATAGTCAAGTCCAGTGTAGCCTCAAGTCAAGCCTCAAGATAATTTAAAGTCTATTACAAGTCTAATTGGTCCCAGCAAGCTGCAAGATCCTTCTGTGTTCCTGTGTTCTGGCCTAGCTGTGAAGATAAAACCATCTATCTAAACTCAGTAAAGCTTCCATTAAACCATAACTGGTTGTGGACTCTCCTTTCACTAACCATTGGAATAGCGGAGATACCATTCGTGTGGTTCCTGTAACCAAAAACCACTCTGGCGTCACGAATAATACCATCTTGCCCCTCCACCTAAACCGCTACAACCCGTGGTCCCGCCATACACTGTGGGTCACTACATTTCCACATTCCACACTGATTACGTTTTATCAGTACACCATATTGTTGAGTACTGTCACCTTATTGCCACCACCCAACTGCTTCTATACTTCCTCGCAACCGCTGCAGTCCCTCCAATAGGAGACCAGTGCAAGGTTTCTTACACGCCTTACAACCTCCTAATTGCTGGCAAGAGGACGCCACAAGTAAGAGCTGTACCAGTTACACCTGCTGCCCGGACATCGCAGCAGTGAGCCGGATGCAGATCCATGCCCTTCTTCAGTGGAGACAGCTGGCATTCCCTCTTACAGCGGAGTCAGCACATCATACATCACCACTAAAGCTATGATCTTCATCTTATACGGGTATTTTGGTATCTGCAGGCCGGGGTCAGCCCGTGCCATCCTGTATAGTCCATCTAACGGGACAGGCTGTTTCGCTACTACATCGCGACTCTGCTATCCAGCAATTATCTGATGTTGCATCGTAACTACCTATGTAATCTAAAAACTTCATATTAATCATATATATATATATATATATATATTTTATTATTATTTTTTTTTTTAACAACGATTTCTTTATCCTATCAATAATTTATTAACCTATTATCGCTGGATCTGGAGCAAGGGCCCTGCTCAGATACCAGCTTCTGTATTTATTTATTTATTCAATCAATGATGCTATTTTATATGAAACCAGCTACATCGCATTTCTCTAGTGAGATTTTATATTAAGGTATTATACACCTTACTTAATTCAGTTCATTCCTTGAGGTCTGATTTCCATTTCACTAGCTTTCAATATAATATAAAATATGCAATAAATCGCTTTACATACTTGCAACATATACATCATGATCTTGATGATTTTTTTAAGCATCACACCACTTTTAAACAATCAAGATGTTACTTGTTCATGATTTGCAGGGCTACAAGCCTTGTCTTGCATGATTATACACCACGAGACCCCACTGGCCCTTTCATAGCCATGCTCAAAATAACTCTTAATGCCCTTTTGATGTCATGTTTCCTTCTTCCCTTTCTTGCGCATCTATCTATACTCCCCCCTCCCCTCCAAACCACAGAAAATCTGAGCCTGGCTCTGCGGTTTGTAGAGGGCACTTAATTAGATAGCTTGGATGAATTGCCAAGGATGGTGGATGAACAGCTGTTATGGTTGAAGATCTTACGTGCTCATGTAATTCTTCACTTAGCGTTGGCTTGTGGTGGTCTCGTCTCTTCACTTTTAGCCACTTGACAAGAGGTTTGATGGTCAGACCCTGGAATAGAAGAGAAGCGAGGCATTTTTATTTTAGAACTAATATCTGTTCATGACAGATTCAATCTATATAGTAATTAAAATTCACCTACTATTAAGCATTCTGAAAACCTTTGTTCTAGTTCATCTGAGGAGAACATGTGCTTACCAGAAATTCACAGACCAGTGACACATGAAAAGCCATGATAAATGCTTCTCATAATACTACTAGAGAAATCAGAGATGGAAAGGGACTTAAGAATACTAGCGAACAGTAGGCTGAGTAATGACACCTAATGCCAGGCAGCTGCTGTAAAGACTAATCTGATCTTGGTAGTGGACCTCTGGAATGGGCCAGCATTGCATGATCTGTCATAAAGCTCTAATAAGGCTATAGCAATATGGATTTGTTAAGCACAATGCCCAGCAACAGTATGTTGTGTAGCACAGCTTGCATTATAAATTTCAAGTTGATCATTATAAAAAAACATGATGGTTGTCCTCATGGTGGAGAAAGAATGTGGCTAAGGAGAAAAGGATGACTTAGATTACCTGTAGTCACACCTACATTTTGAATGAAGTAAAGCTTTCACAAAACATACCTTTCATATTTCACAAATTTTCAAGTATTTTTAAATATTTGTTCACATTAAACAGTTTGTGTAATCTTTGGACATTTCCTCTCAGATAGAAAGGTCCCCTAAGCTGATCAATGGATGTCCCATTGTGTTGACCCCTAATGATCAGCTGTAATCTGTGAGAAAATTCTCCTTCAGCACCACCACAAGGCAAATGCAACAATTCATACTTCCCATTGAAAAAAAATAGACTGTATGCCTGAATCTATTATTCACGCTTGGTTTACTTAATAGGCACCGTCACTTAAAAAAAAATTTTTTGCCAAGAAAAGAGCATGACAAGTGAGATAAACTTACAATGTAAGTCTATTGGATTGTCTTGGTTTGTCTTATGCTTCTCTTACTGCTCATTCTAGTGACTGATCAGGATCTGAATATCCAGACCCAACCAATCAAAACTTTTGACTTGTCTCACTGACATATGAAAAGTTTTTTTAAGCGAAATGTATACTTTAGTGAGCTGATATAAGCTGCAGACAGGGTCCAATGGTTGACATGATGACAATATTAAGTATACCTTTATTAGTGTTCATGGGTTTGCCATAACTTAAAAAATTATAATTTCATTCTTAGGCTTAAAGGGGTACTCCGGTGAAAACCTTTTTTTTTTTTTTAAATCAACTGGTCCCAGAAACTTAAACAGATTTGTAAATGACTTCTATTAAAAAAAATCTTAATCCTTCCTGTACTTATTATCTGCTGAATACTACAGAGGAAATACTTTTATTTTTGGAACACTGTGCTCTCTGCTGACATCACGACCACAGTGCTCTCTGCTGACATTATTATAATAATAATAACTCTTTATTTATATAGCACTCACACCTATTTGTAGATGTTGTCCTTAGTGGGATCTGAACCCACAACCACAGTGCTGCAAGGTAACAGTGCTGACCACTGAGCCACTGTGCTGCTCTAACCATATATTTGCTAAAATGGACAGAGATGTCAGCAGAGAGCACTGTGGTCATGATGTAATCAGAATCTCCTCTGTAGTATTCAGCAGCTAATAAGTACAGGAAAGATTAAGATTTTTTTAATAGAAGTAATTTACAAATCTGTTTAACTTTATGGCACCAGTTGATTTAAAAGAAAAAAGTTTTTCACCGGAGTACCCCTTTAAGAGTCAAGTAGGCGGGTCCAGCTGCTTAAGTGCTGCTACACTGCTTGCCTTTTGTGTCCTCCATCCCTCCCCTCCCTGTCCTGGACATACAGGTTGCAGAGCCCTGTCTCCAAATTTTACATGATACTGCAGCACTTCAGATCAGCCTTGCCTCCTTGACACTTGAGCCTATGAAGAACACCCTAATTTTATAAGTTATACAAACCCATCAACACTCAAAAGGCATGTAAATA
Organism: Hyla sarda; assembly: GCF_029499605.1. Classification (NCBI taxonomy): domain Eukaryota; kingdom Metazoa; phylum Chordata; class Amphibia; order Anura; family Hylidae; genus Hyla; species Hyla sarda. The sequence continues at coordinate 155,161,176 of NC_079194.1, read as the reverse complement.
TTGTCTTCCTGTCACCTATTGGATGGAGTCAGCAGCTTATATCATACATATCTGCTAACAGATTCACTTTATTATCTCACTCAGACCCTATACCACTAGCCTTTTTTGTTTAAGGTGGTTTACTTTTAGGACACATATACAGTGGTCCCTCAAGTTACAATATTAATTGGTTCTGGGACAACCATTGTAAGTTGAAACCATTGTATGTTGAGACCAGAACTCTATGGAAACCTGGTAATTGGTTCTAAAGGCTCCAAAATGTCATCCAAAAATAGGAAAAAGTGTGAATTAAAGAAAAATAAGTAGATAACTAATATAGATAAAGCAAGTCTTTACATATAAAAGTAGGAAAGATCTGCTGGGAGCTGTAAATCACTGTCTATGTCAGTGTTTCCCAAGCAGGGAGCCTCCAGCTTTTGCAAAACTACAACTCCCAGCATGCCCGGACAGCCAAAGGCTGTCCGGGCATGCTGGGAGTTGTAGTTTTGCAAAAGCTGGGGCCACCCTGCTTGGGAAACACCGGTCTATGTAGAGGACAGGAGCTTCTTCAGGGTCCTGTACAGTACACGCAATGTCACAAAAAAGTAATAGAGTCGCCCTCATCTGGTGTCTAAAAGAGCAGCTAACCCTGGGACAGGTAAAGTGTCCAGAACATGTAATACCAGACACCAGTCAGTGCATGCACTTCAGTAATACAGGTGTTTTACCAGTGAATGCCCATTTTGATTGGTCGGTTCTTCCAGCCATTGACACGTTTCACAGGTCTGGACTGTCCGTAGCATTGTATGTTGAGTCTGGTTTCAACTTACGATGGTCCAGAAAAGACCACTGTATGTTGAAACTATTGTATGTTGAGGCCATTGTAAGTTGAGGGATCACTGTACTATATTACCTTATTACTGTAAATACTTCATATTGAATAGTGTAGTTATTAATGGACACAATTAAAAGTTACATTTTGGAGGATATCATTTTTTATGAGATAGGACTAAGTGGAGCCATGAGGAGATGTGATGGCACAGACCATACCTGTCAGGCCTGACACCTTATTTTAGTAAATGTTGAGAATCAGTGTGGTCAAAACAATAGCAGTCATGAATTCATGTTATATTCAGGTGATCTGCTATCAATGTCTGAAGGACCCTTTGATACAAAAGCAATTAAAAACATCTAAACAATTAAACAATCTAAACAAAGGGGGATTTATGCCTTTCCTGACCATCTGTAAACTCCTCCTGGGACCCTTTGTACTTTGGCCCACTTACTTATTACTTCCCCATTTACCTATTGTCTCTGCATTACATAAACGGGATGATAAATAGGTATGTGACATTCATTGTTACTCCCTGGATAGAAGATATGTCCGATCAGTAAAGAAGTTAGCGACGGCTGAACTTACAGACAGCAACTGCTGGAACCACAAAGGGAGAGAACAAAAGTAAAAATAATAATTGTATGTTTTGTCAAGGACAATCCAAAATAAATGAAGGCTTTATGCTAGGATACAATTCAAAACAAAGAAATATTATGTGCTCCTTTGTGTAGTATCATCAAAAAAGATTTCTATCCAGGCAAAACAATGAAGCATTGTACAAAGCATCATAGGGTTTGGCACCCATCCTTCCTCTAGTCCAGAATGGCACTTCTGTCTAGTTATGCAGTAATACTGTCCTCTGGAAGATCAGATAGATTTGAATCTTCTTGAATATTGTGATATAAGACCATGGCGGCATAACCTAGGTATCATCTGGTATATATTTATATATGGACAGCTGGTATAAAATTATACAACTTTTTGTATATAGTGATATGGACAAGGCTGATATAACCTGGGTATATACTGTATATAATTATGTATGCACAGGAGGCATAATATATGCATCCTCTTGTATATAGTGATGTGGGCCATGCTGGTATAACCTGGATATCCTTTGTATATGATTATATGTACAGCTGGTATACGTTATACATCTTCTTGTATATAGTTATATGGACCATGCTGGTATAACCTGGATATCCTTTGTATATAATTATATGTACAGCTGGTATAAAATTATACAACTTTTTGTATATAGTGATATGGACCAGGCTGATATAACCTGGGTATATACTGTATATAATTATGTATGCACAGGAGGCATAATATATGCATCCTCTTGTATATAGTGATGTGGGCCATAATGGTATAACCTGGATATCCTTTGTATATGATTATATGTACAGCTGGTATAAAATTATACAACTTTTTGTATATAGTGATATGGACCAGGCTGATATAACCTGGGTATATACTGTATATAATTATGTATGCACAGGAGGCATAATATATGCATCCTCTTGTATATAGTGATGTAGGCCATAATGGTATAACCTGGATATCCTTTGTATATGATTATATGTACAGCTGGTATACGTTATACCTCTTCTTGTATATAGTTATATGGACCATGCTGGTATAACCTGGATATCCTTTGTATATAATTATATGTACAGCTGGTATACGTTATACCTCTTCTTGTATATAGTTATATGGACCATGCTGGTATAACCTGGATATCTTCTGTATATAATTATATGTACAGCTGGTATACGTTATACATCTTCTTGTATATAGTGATATGGACCATGCTGGTATAACCTGGATATCCTTTGTATATAATTATATGTACAGCTGGTATACGTTATACCTCTTCTTGTATATAGTTATATGGACCATGCTGGTATAACCTGGATATCTTCTGTATATAATTATATGTACAGCTGGTATACGTTATACATCTTCTTGTATATAGTGATATGGACCATGCTGGTATAACCTGGATATCCTTTGTATATAATTATATGTACAGCTGGTATACTTTATACCTCTTCTTGTATATATAGTTATATGGACCATGCTGGTATAACCTGGATATCTTCTGTATATAATTATATGCAGAGCTCGTATACGTTATACATCTTCTTGTATATAGTGATATGGACCATGCTGGTATAACCTGGATATCCTTTGTATATAATTATATGTACAGCTGGTATACTTTATACATCTTCTTGTATATAGTGATATGGACCATGCTGGTATAACCTGGATATCTTCTGTATATAATTATATGCAGAGCTGGTATAAGTTATGCATCTTGTATATAGTGATAGAGAGCATGCTGGTTTCTTCTGGACATTTTCTGGTATATAATTACATATGTACAGCTGGGCATCTTGTATATATAGTGATATGGACTTTGCTGATTTAACCTAGGCATTTCTGGTATATAATAAGATAAATGTTACATTATAACCAAGATAAATGTTAAATTATAACCATATGCATAATGAATCTTGATGTGCTTCTAGTACAAAAGTAGTTACATTAAGCATGGCAACCACAAGCTGAGCTCGCATTGCTATATTGTATTATGCAGTTATACCGCTTACCAATGAATGACAGCTTGCGCCCTGTATGAAATTTGTTCTGACCCTAATGGGCTTAAACATGTGAATGCAGGGTGCAAACACTGCCAGCTGTCATTAACCCTTGCCTGAGGTAGCCTCAGAACCTACTCTTCATCTTGTAAACCTCCCTCCTAGACAGTACGAGAGCAGTGAAAAGGTTAACAGCAGATTCAGCTCCATAATAATTAAATCATGTCAGAATGTTTAGATGTAAATAACAGGACAATTAGAGGCAGATCTGATTGAACTATTACCTTCTACAAAGATATTATTAGACACGTCTGCTGGATGTGACTGTGGTGCAGCTGATGTAGCCGAGGTGGCTAGTGAATAATGAAGCACATTATACAGACATAGGACAACGTGTAAGTGAATTATACCCTAAAGAGATACTAATGGATATGTCTCATTATCATCTTAATCTAATATTCTCTGCCACTTTCTTAAAGGACTCTTCCATTCTTATGTAAATAAAGCGTAATCATTGCACAATAAAAATGCATGCGTTCATTCTCCTTCCCATCAAGAGGGACATTCAGTGGCTGAAACCCCATGCAGAGCTAAAAGTTACATAAAGTGGATATAAAATGAGACAAAGCTAAATTATGTCATTACCTAAAGAAGCTTTCCATTCTGTCAGGTATATATATATAAAAAAAATCTACTTGTCTTCCGCCGCTCCCCCAGTGCCTCAGTTGTCCCACTACAGTCCCTGGTGCACTCCTCTTCCGGGTTCACTGTGGTCAACACGTCATTCTGTGGCTCAGCAGTCGCTGGCGGCAGTGATAACCCGCCTCGGCCAGTGATTGTTGGACAGCAATCTGATGTATTGGGCCCTGGCACAGGTCTTCCTGCTGGTGAGGGGGACTCAATACCTGTCCCATGACTCCCTGTCCTGCAAGTCCATGCCTCTTTTGATACATGACAATATTGTGCTGGACATTACATGTTATTCTGTAGTCTATGATCTACAAGTACACCCAAACCCTTCACTACCAGAGTCTCTCCCAGTTTAACACACCCTAGGACGTATAATGCACGCAGGTTATTAATGCCCAGATGCATAACTTTACATTTATCCACATTGAACCTCATTTGCCAGGTGGATGCCAAAACATTCAGTTTGTCCAAGTCATCTTGTCACTTATGCACATCTTTTACAGAGTGTACTGTGCTACAAGGCTTAGTGTCATCTGCAAAGATAGAAACAGAGTTGTTAATCCCCTCCTTTATATCATTAGAGGAAATCTGTCATCAGTATCACCCGCACTAACCTGTCATACAGGCTTGTAGTGCGGGTGATACTGATCAAAATGATACTTATAATGCCCTAAATGGTCCAGCCGTTGCACCGTTTTTCTTTTATGTAAATTAGGTCCCTCGGGCATGGGTGGAGCTAGGACTGGAGCTCCGGGCACCCCATGTGATCTTCTGCCGGGTGGAATTGTTCAATGTTGTAGTGCAATAATTTTTTCAGAATTCACAATATAGTAAAAAAACTTTTACATTCTGGGATGTTATGTGATAAAAAAATACCTATATTACAGCAAATGGTTGTTTTGTGGTACAGAAAAGTAGTGCATGCAGAACTTTTCTATTCCACTAAAAAATTTGTACACAAATATACAGGGGACAAAAACAGGTCCAAACTGACTTACTTTAGGCAACTTTTACATAATATAAGTCTATTGTGGTACTGTTATGGTATAGATGCAAACAAGCCCCAAGTTAAACAAAAGTGTGGTAAACCACTTATAATCCGGGACCAGAGTGGTAAAGGTGCTCTGAAGAATTAACCCTTTGTAAAACCCGCTTGGGGAGAGGGACAGTAAAAAAAAACAAAAAAAAACAAACAAAAAAAAAACAACAACAACCCTCTCTTACCATACTTGCTCCCACACTGGCGCTGGAATCACTTAACTCTGTGACAGGTGTCTGGCGTATCTGGGTTTCGTGACTTTGCACACATCAGCAGCTGAGGCAAGACATTGCTGAAGTCAATAAGCAGTCATGTGACATCACATCATCCAAATCTGGAAGCGCCCGACACTGGTAGGGGCTTTTTGTTTTTTTTAATGTCCCCCTCTCCATGTGATTTTACAAAGGGTTAATTCTCTAAAGCACCCCTTTAAAGCCAGTTCTCAATTCAGGTGCAAACTAAGCTTAATTTACCCATCAGGCTTCTCTCAAGGACAGTATTACATAAAAAATAATAATAATAAAACCTATACAGAGACCAATATCACCTACAAGGGACAAATAATTGCACCACACCATACCATACATAGTGTGACTGGATAATACTGCCATACTGATACTGAATAAAACCACTATACACAGACAAGTATCACCAATAACACCACTATACAAGGGACAAATAATACCGCCATACCATGGCCACTACCATTACACCATATAGTGACTGGATAATACTATTATACTGATACTGAATAAAACCAGACTACGGTAATATCACCACTATACAGTATCTGCACTATACCAGGCACAAATAATTGCACAACACCATGACTACACATTACCCCCACATAGTGAGGAGATAATTCCATCATACTGATAATGAATAAAAGCCATTGTGCACAGACCAATATCCCCCCATTCAAATCTCATATAGTGGTGACCACAACTCTACACAGGCCCTGCAGACCATATAACAGATTACAGTGCAGTTACAAGTAGTGACTCACATGGGGGCCTCTTCATCTTTGTGGTGTCATTTTCTTTCCTTTTCTTCTATGTCTTGCTTAGACGGCCATGAAGACTTCTTCCAACCATGTCACTGCAGGATCTACAAGAAAAACATGTCAGGCTCCGCACATTTTTTTTAACCCTAGTGAGAAGGTGAGCGGGTTGGGCGATGGGTAGGGCATTATGCGATAGTGGGTTATTAGGTAAACTCCCCTCGTGGGTAGGGTATGCCCCCCCCCGCTAGATAGATAGATATTGACACCTGCTAGGTAGGTAGTGTAAGTAGATAGGTAGTGTAGGTAAAAGGGTAGTGTAGGTAAAAGGGTAGTGCAGGTAGCGTAGGTAGATGGGTAGTGTAGGTAGATGGGTAGTGTAAGTTGATGGGGAGTGCAGGTAGAGTAGGAAGATGGGTACCGGAGGTAGGCAGGTAGTGTAAGCAGATGGGCAGTGCAGGTAGGCAGTGCAGGTAGGCAGGTGGGTAATGCAGGTAGGCAGATGGGTAATGCAGGTAGGCAGATGGGTAATGCAGGTAGGCAATCTTCTCCCTACCCTCAATAAAAATCCCACTAACCTTACCATTGCGCCTGCATAGAGCCTCCAATTCCTCCTTTCTAAGTGGCACAGCGCTCTGCTGTTATCACCATGTCACCTCATCGCTCGTGTTGTGCAGGGCAAGCAGAACGCTGCACCGACGGTGCTAAGTGCTGTGAACAGTACAGCAGCAGGGATTCAATTTCCCTGCTCCTGTACAGTACAGAGTGGTGATGTGTACATGGTATGCATCTGTGGTATCCCGGTACAGGACATGGTCCTGTACCATCTCTAGGTCCCCTCCAGAAGAGTCCCTGCAGTCCATAGGGCTCTCCTGCGGGGCCTGCTCCTTGCTCACCTTCTGTTAATGTATTGTAAATGTGTTGTGTACATATTGTTCATTATACATAAAGTTGCACAAATGTATAGAGGTTAGTCATGTGATCTACTGTCATGTGATGTACCCAGAGTTCCCTGGGTACAGGACCTACAGGCTTTGCAACCAATGGGCTTTAGTCCAGCCTCCCTAGTATATAAGGTGCTGTAGTCTCTAAATTCACTCTCTTAGTTCCTGGCTACAAAGCAAGCACAATCTCTGCATCTACTATATTCATCTCATCTAGGCCAAAGCCTAAAGAACCTGGAGCCACTTCAAAACGTGAGTTATCAAGCTACAATTCTAGTGACCACTACTCAACTCAAGGATATTATTAGTAGCACAGTGGCCTGCATAAATAATCACAATACTACAAGTCCCAGCAAGCCTGAGAGGTATCCTGCATCCCGGTTGCCTCTAGAGAAACTGCATAACTGTAAAGATTGTTTAATAAGAATTGCAAGTAAAAGTTCCAGTTATTTTCACAATTCCTGCTGTGGACATTCCTTTATTGCCTGCCGTTTCTGGGTTGGTTGTCGGCAGGGCCTTATACCGAAACAACCACATCCTGGCATCACGACTAATCAGCGGTTAATAACACCTTACCCCACAGGGTTAATACCACCAGATCCTGCTACCCCATTGCAACACCCCGGCACCACATGTCTTTTGGCATCCTACGAACAGGATACGGGTGTGTGCCTTTAATATCTCAGCTACCCTGACTACTCGCAACGAAAAACGGGTGTACACCATTATTACAAGTGCCATAGTCCTCCCCCTATTCAGAACTGTGTTTTCAAAACTGTGCAGGATTGTCGCGGGCCGCGACCGAAATTGCGCCCACAAGTGTGCAGGACATTGTTGCTGAAATTGTGCTTTGCCGGGGTAAGGGGGGAGGTGAAGAAAATTGTGTGGTTGCTGCAGTACCTAAAAGGGTTAAAGTCAGTACCGGCCTTCCCGCGTGCGCGAACAGCCGCAGCTCCTCCCTGCTGGTCCTCTGCAGTCACGCCTCCATGCCTGCCAGCTGGAAGGAACGAAAAGTTCCACCCTGTGTTGCCGAGGGGAAGGATTTCTTGCCCAGACCAAACCGGAAGTCCTCCGGGCTCAGCAAGAATCAAAAGTACCGGCAGCTGCGCCCGCATTGTTATAGCAAACCTCCGCTGCATAGACTCTGCAGACATCGGGACAAAGGTCCGGGCAGTACAGCAGTCCGCGGGAGCCTTGGAAGCAGGCAGCACAAGCCGCCGCAGCACTCCGCAACTCATCATAAAGGGCCAGCGTACCCTTACTGCCCAGCAGCGACAGCGCACCCCATCAAGTCTACAGGACAGTGCACCCCATCAAGTCTACAAGTCAGCGCACTCAATCAAGTCAGCAAGATGTCAGCACCCAGTACGTCAGCACCCAGTCCACCACCTGACCGACAGGATGAAGGTGCTCCTGCGACCCCGCCAAGTGGGTCACCACAGTCTGCAAGGAGAATGTTTCCCTCTTCACCTCCAGTTCCATGTTACAGCCTGGGAGCTCCTGTAGCCGCACCTGTCTACTTTAGGAATCCTGGGCTCCCTACCTATAATGGGGATCCTTTCACCCTTCGAGACTTCAAGGAGAGGATACAGAGTCTCTTTGTTTTTTTTTTCTTTTCCCCCTAACCAGCAGGTGCAGTTACTTACGGGACAGCTACAGGGATAAGCATTGGAAGAGGTCCGCACCTGTCCGGCCTCCAACAAGGCCACAGTGGAGCAGATTTTTAAGCGACTATATCAAGTGTTCGAGTCTTACTCCCCATCTGAGGCTTTTGTGACTCCGATGGGGTTATACGAGTTCAAGAGTATGCCCTTTGGGCTATGCAATGCCCCTGCCACCTTTCAACGCCTAATGGGGCGATGCCTAGGACATCTCAACTTCCAAAGTGTGCTATTATATTTGGATGATGTCATGGTCTACTCCAAGACCTATCAAGAGCATCTGGACCACTTGAAGGAGGTGTTTCAAGTCCTGATCCAGCATGGATTCGCTGGCTACTACCACCGTTTCATCCCTCACTTCGCACAGATTGCTGGACCCCTTACAGCTCTCCTTTCTGGGTACTGCAAAGGAAAACTATAATGGAAGACTCCCTATCCAGTGGGCCGAGGAGCAGGAAACAGCGTTCCTGGCTTTGAAGTACCTGCTCACCGAGCCGCCTATCCTGATTATGGTCAGCCCTTCAGGTTGTACACAGATGCCAGCTTCGAAGGCCTTGATGCTGTTCTATCTCAGGTGCAAGAAGGTAAAGAAAGGGTGATAGCCTACGCCAGCAGACATCTGCGAGGAGCGGAGAAGAACGACTCCAATTACAGTTCCTTCAAGCTGAAGCTCCTCGCCTCAGTCTGGGCAGTGAAAGAAAAGTTCAAGGACTATCTAGCAGCTACCCCTTTCACCATATACACAGACAACAACCCATTGGCGCATTTGAACCCGGCCAAGTTGGGAGCGATTGAGCAGCGTTGGGCCTCCAGGCTAGCCAACTACGATTTCAACATCAAATATTGAAGTGGCAAGTACAATGCGAACGCAGATGTATTATCTCGTATGGCCCCTGATGAAGAACCACCTGTCGAGAACGAGTGGGAATTCGAGGTAATGCCCCCATTTTATCAGAGGTTCGTGAGTCAGCATGTCTTGACTACACAGGAAGACGATGAGCCCAGGTCCACAAGGGTTCCCGAGGACCTCTATACATGGAAGACTCTACAGGACGAAAGTCGAGTCTTGGGGGATCTGTTGGACTACCTACTCCTGAAGAAGGCACCAACCCGTCTACGCCGGTCTCAGTGTGATTATGAGCTAAAGAGGCTGTGGCGACAAAGAAACAGACTGTTTATACAAAAAGGACTGCTGTACAGGAATTTGTTGGATCCATTGTCTGGTGAGCGACTCCATCAGATCCTAGTTCCCAGAAGAGATGCTGCAATGGTCCTAAATGCCTACCACGATCAGTCGGGACACATTGGAATCTACAAGACAGAGGCCACCATCAGACATCGGTTTTATTGGATTGGAATGTGAGGAGGCATTGAAAAATTGTGCGGTCAATGCACCTTCTGTAACGTCACCAAGAATCTCTGCAAGGATGCGAGAGCACCCCCTCATTCCATCCAAACCAGCTGGTCCCCTTGGATCATGTCACTTTATCCTCTACTTGGTTTGGATACACCTACACCCTCACGATGGTAGACCACTACTCCAAGTGGGTGGTGGTAGTGCCTGTCAAGGACCTCATGGCGAAGACTGCTGTGCAGATGTTCTATTCCAACTGGGTCCAGACCCTAGGATGCCCGGAGTCTGTCCTCACGGACCGGGGCACAGCCTTTGAAGCCCAACTGTTCCAGGATTTGTGTCAGTTTAACGACTGTAAGAAGCTCCAGACTATGGCGTACCATCCCCAGGGGAATGGATTGTGTGAACGCATCAACCAAGTCTTCATACACATGCTGCGGGCAGCGTCGGTATCCAAGCACAAAGAGTGGCCCTTCAACAACTCTCCACAGGTCTCACAAGACTGGATCTCCGATCATCAGAGGAGGATTCAGGAAGCTAAGAAAGAAAGACAGCAGAGAGATTACAACCGCCATGCCTCAAGACACTACAACTGGGGGACAGAGTTTGGCTGCGAAAATTTCCCAGGACGCACAAGCTGGAATCCATCTGGGAGACCGAACCCTATACTATAACTGCCATGACATACCCAGATTCAGATGTCTACAAAGTCCAGAAGACTGGATTTGAGCCGCAGGTGGTTCATCGGAACAGAATCAAATTGTGCCTCAGAGAGGATCTACCAGAACCTCCTCCTCCTGCTCCCATAGCTGCTAGACCCGTGAGGGAATATGTGCCAGGAGAGGGAATCCATCCATCGATGAACATACCGATGTTCTCATCCAACCAGCCTACAGTTTTCTGTGCAATGCCATATCCAGTTCCAGCACAACCATCTCTGGTTTCCTCACCTGCTGTAAGCCTGTCTCCCGTGGCAACTTCTTCAAGGTCGAGAACCAACCTCATCACTACACATGGGTCCCACCAGTCCAGGGCCAAGCTCAACTCATGACTCCAGCCCTCAAGCTGGTCCCTCTGGGACTGAAGCAACAAGAGTTTCAGAAGAAGAAGGCACTCCTGAGACCCAAGAGGTGGTGTTGCGTCGGTCTCAAAGGTCGACACAGGGCCAAAAACCAATTAGATTTCAAGACTGACTTCACATATATTCATAAAATTCAGTGTACACATAATTCAGTACATATTAAATCCAAATAGTGTACATTCATAAAGTCCAGTACACATAACTTATAAAATATACTCATAAGAAAAGGTAGGTATATGAATATACCTCACACGCACAAATGTCATGCACTAATATGTTCTTTCTTATCTCTACGGGTTCAGGATGCTTTTGTGGCCAAAAGGTATTCCTGTAGCTAACTAAAAAATACACGTATACAAAAAGGTAACAGTAAGTGAAATTGTTATCTAGATCCAGAGTTCTAGGAGTAAGTGTGTAGTACCGATAGACCCTAGTAGCTAAGGCATTGGGCAGAAAGCCTCAGGCAACCCAATCTGCAACCAGTGTATAACAAGAGAAATAATATGTGGTATTATATCAAATGTATATCAATAGAAAGGTAACAGTGAGATAATGTCCGTATGTAGAAGCACTACAGTCATTATACATACTTTATGTCAAGTGTCAGTCAAAAATATTTTATAGTCATAGTCAAATATCTACATGTCAGTCAAATGTCAATAAAGTTTCAGCTATAGATGGATGTTATAGCTAGGATCGAGCTAGTCATATTGTATGCCTAGTTGTTAGAGATGCATCATAGAAAAAGAAAACAAGTATACCCACACAGAAAAAGGTATTGACATAGAATAAAGTATTGTATTATTGTTATACTGATGATGGTATTAATCAGTAACTCACCAAAAGGAAAAGAAAAAAATACTTCTTCCATCCTGTTCGTAAATAAGTTCCAGAGCATGTATGGACATTATTTAAATGCACAGAGACTCTATATATATTTTTCATCATTTTTATTCTCTCCAGCCTGAACTGGGACATTTGGATTAATGCCTCAGGACTGCATCAGGCCCTATGGCCATTCCGTTCCTCTCCCTAAGGGGACATACGTCGGGGACGACTTTTGTTAAGTAATTGGGTTTGTGGTGTCCCGGTACAGGACATGGTCCTGTACCATCTCTAGGTCCCCTCTGGAAGAGTCCCTGCAGTCCATAGGGCTCTCCTGCAGGGCTCGCCCCTTGCTCACCTTCTGTTAATGCATTGTAAATGTGTTGTGTACATATTGTTCATTATACATAAAGTTGTACAAATGTATAGAGGTTAGTCATGTGATCTACTGTCATGTGATGTACCCAGAGTTCCCTGGGTTATGGGCTTTAGTCCGGCCTACCTAGTATATTAGGGGCTGTAGTCTCTAAATTCACTCTCTTAGTTCCTGGCTACAAAGCAAGCACAATCTCTGCATCTACTAAATTCATCTCATCTAGGCCAAAGCCTAAAGAACCTGGAGCCACTTCAAAACGTGAGTTTCAAGCTCTATCTACAATTCTAGATTCAGATTTTTCAGCCCCACCACCACCAGTGCCCAAAGAAAGCTGCTTCAACTGCCTTATACTAGCGCCAGGCCTGTATACAATAATGAGAAAATAGTCTGCAAAAAAAAGATACAACAAATTAAGAGATAAATATAGAGCAAAAATACAGGCTACATACAATTATAGATTCCTGTCACGATTCGGCTGGCAGGAGGTGGATCCTCTGTGCCAGAGAGGGATTGGCGTGGACCGTGCTGGTGGACCGGTTCTAAGTTGCTACTGGTATTCACCAGAGCCCGCCGCAAAGCGGGATGGTCTTGCAGCGGCGGTAGCAACCAGGTCGTATCCACCAGCAACGGCTCAACCTCTCTGACTGCTGAAGATAGGCGCGGTACAAGGGAGTAGACAAGAGCAAAGTCGGACGTAGCTGAAGGTCAGGGCAGGCAGCAAGGATCGTAGTCAGGGGCAACGGCAGGAGGTCTGGAACACAGGCTAGGAACACACAAGGGAACGCTTTCACTGGCACAATGGCAACAAGATCCGGCGAGGGAGTGCAGGGGAAGTGAGGTATAAGTAGGGAGTGCACACGTGAGAATACTGATTAGGCCTGCTGCGCCAATCAGTGGCGCAGCGGCCCTTTAAATGGCAGAGACCCGGCGCGCGCGCGCCCTAAGGAGCGGGGCCGCGCGTGCCGGGACAACACAGACGGGGAACGGGTCAGGTACGGGAGCAGAGATGCGCATCGCGAGCGGGCGCGTCCCGCATCGCGAATCGCATCCCGGCTGGGAGTAATATCGCAGCGCACCCGGTCAGCAGGTCTGACCGGGGCGCTGCGGATGAGAGAACGTTGCGAGCGCTCCGGGGAGGAGCAGGGACCCGGAGCGCTCGGCGTAACAATTCCCCTATATCCAAAGGCGCCTCCCCAGGCCAGGCTTCTACTAACCTCTTGGTTTGACAACTTCTGTCCTTAGTAAAACAATGCTGACTATCACTTATAATATAACTATTATACTATGTATAGATCACTGTTACCCCCTACATATTCCTGCATGTAGTCCCTTAAATAGTTTGTAAACAATGCATGTTAAGCTTACCGGTCTATAGTTACCTGGGGAAGACCTATTGCCCTTTTTGAAGATAGGCATCACATTTGCCTTGTGTCAGTCTCTAGGTACAATGCTAGTCACCAGAGACTCTCTAAACATTATAAACAATAGCACAGCAATAACTGAACTGAGTTCTCTAAGAACTCTTGGGTGTAATTCATCTGATCAGAGAGCTTTGCTTATAATCACTTTATTTACTTACTTACAGCTCTCTAAATGCATATTTATACACAAACAGTTGTCAATCACTGAGGAGAAACACCCACATGACTAAATCAGAGGTTTACATTAATACATGACAAGTTTTCATGTTTCTTTTCTCATACAATGACACACTCTGCTCAGCTCTTCCTTCTCTATAACAAAGTACCTGCAGGTTGGATTGTCTTTTTAATATCTAGACTAGAATCAATTATAGCAAACTCTCAGCTGAAAAAAAGCATCAGGTCTTTGCAGGTTATTAGATGTAAACTACAGTATTTGCAGTGCCCAGTCCAGTCTTAAAAATGCACATTACATTGCTATTCTGTGTTGCATTGGGAGATGCCTCTGACTGGGTGACATGCAGGATCAACTTTCAATTTAAAAACCTCCTGTGAACAGGGAGAGGTGCATGACTAAAGAGGGTACCACTCTAACTTACTTGCAATGCAAAAAAAACACAAAAAAACACAAAAAAAAAAAAAAAAAACAGGAGTTTTTTTTAAATTGATCCTGCATGTCACCCAGTCAGTGGCTATATGCACAGCAGAGGTAAGTAGAGTAACCATGTTAGGGTGGATTCACCACATTGTGGATGGGGGACACATTTTGATCAAAAGTGTGCTAAGAACCTCCATTTTATGGACCAAGAGTGCTGCTGCAGCCTTCTATTTGTATATTTCGTATTTGCTACAGCAGCGTGCACTCGTGTATTAGGTAGTTGTGCTGGCTATATATATATATACATATATATATATATATATATATATATATATATATATATATATATACATACATACACACACACACAGTGACCCCCCGACCTACGATGGCCCCGACATATGATCAAATCGACATACGATGGCCTCTCAGAGGCCATCACATGTCGATGTCAGCATCGACATACAATGCTTTTTTATGTCGGGGCCATCGCATTAAGTGCTATCCGGCAGCGCCAAATGCTGCTGCTGCTGCCGGATAGCAGCTTAATGTTCCCCGTGTGGTGTGGTAAGTATTACTTACCCCTCCACGATGCTCCGGGGTGCCCTCCAGGTCCAACGCTGGTCTTCCGGTGTCTTCTCGGCCCTCTCCGATGACGTCAATATGCTGTGGCGTAATGGCGTATTGACGTAGTGGCGTAATGACATCGCTACGCAGGCCCAGTAAGGCCTTGCGGAAGAAAGCAGAGGACCGGAGAAGACAGCGGAGGACCGGAGAAGACAGCGGAGAGCCCAGCGGAGGCCCGGGGACACCATCTCGAGCGGCAGGGACAGGTGAGTACAGCTTCCTATACTTTACATTCCACGAATCCCTCAACATACGATGGATTCGACAAACGATGGCTCGTTTGGAACGAATTACCATCGTATGTTGAGGGACCACTGTACACACATGCTATTACAGTGGGGGCAAACAAGTATTTAGTCAGCCACCAATTGTGCCAGTTGTTCCACTTAAAAAGATGAGAGAAGCCTGTAATTTTTTATAATAGGTATACCTTAACTATGAGAGACATAATGAGAAAAAAATTTTCCATAAAATCACATTGTCTGATTTTTAAAGAATTTATTGGAAAATTATGGTGGAAAATAAGTATTTGGTCACCTACAAACAAGCAAGAGTTCTGGCTCTCACAGACCTGTAACTCCTTCTTTAAAGGGTTACTCCGGTGAAAAACTTTTTTTTTTTTAAATCAACTGGTGCCAGAAAGTTAAACAGATTTGTAAATTACTTCTATTAAAAATCTTAATCCTTCCTGTACTTATTAGCTGCTGAATACTACAGCGGAAATTCTTTTCTTTTTGAAACACAGAGCTGTCTGCTGACATCAGGAGCACAGTGCTCTCTGCTGACATCTCTGTCCATTTTAGGAACTGCCTAGAACAGCATATGTTTGCTATGGGGATTTCCTTTTACTCTGGGCAGTTCTTAAAATGGACAGAGATGTCAGCAGAGAGCACTGTGCTTGTGATGTCAGCAGACAGCTCTGCGTTTCAAACTGAAAAGAATTTCCACTGTAGTATTCAGCAGCTAATAAGTACAGGAAGGATTAAGATTTTTTAATAGAAGTAATTTACAAATCTGTTTAACTTTCTGGCACCAGTTGATTTTAAAAAAATAAAGTTTTTCACCGGAGTACCCCTTTAAGAGTCTTCTCTGTCCTCCACTAGTTACCTGTATTAATGGCACCTGTTTGAGGTTGTGGACAGGTGTCTTTTATACTGATAACAAGTTCAAACAGTCACACTCCAAACACCACTATGGTCAAGACCTAAGAGCTGTCGAAGGACACCAGAAACAAAATTGTAGACCTGCACCAGGCTAGGAAGACTAAATCTGCAATAGGCAAACAGCTTGGTGTGAAGAAATCAACTGTGGGAGCAATTATTAGAAAATGGAAGACATACAAGACCACTGAAAATCTCCCTTAATCTGGGGTTCCACACAAGATCTCACCCTGTGGTGTCAAAATGATAAGAACGGTGAGCAAAAATCCCAGAACCACACGGGAGGACTTAGTGAATGACCTGCAGAGAGCTGGGACCAAAGTAACAAAGACTACCATCAGTAACACGCTATGCCGCCAGGGACTCAAATCATGCAGTGCCAGACGTGTAACCCTGCTTAAGCCAGTACATGTCCGGGCCAGTCTGAAGTTTGCTAGAGAGCATTTGGATGATCTAGAAGAGGATTGGGAGAATGTCATATGGTAAGATGAAACCAAAGTAGAACTTTTTGGTAAAAACTCAACTCGTCGTGTTTGGAGGAGAAAAAATGCTGAGTTGCATCCAAAGAACACCATACCTACTGTGAAGCATGGGGGTGGAAACTTCATGCATTGGGACTGTTTTTCTACCAAGGGACCAGGATGACTGATCCGTGTAAAGGAAAGAATGAATGGGGCCATGTATTGTGAGATTTTGAGTGAAAACCTCCTTGCATCAGCAAGGGTATTGAAGATGAAATGTGGCTGGGTCTTTCAGCATGACAATAATCCCACACACACCGCCAAAGCAATGAAGGAGTGGCTTCGTAAGAAGCATTTCAAGGTCCTGGAGTGGCCTAGAAAGCCCCATAGAAAACCTTTGGAGGGAGTTGAAAGTCCATGCTGCCCCAAAACATCACTGCTCTAGAGGAGATCTGCATGGAGAAATGGGCCAAAATACCAGCAAAAGTG
Source organism: Hyla sarda (assembly GCF_029499605.1). Lineage (NCBI taxonomy): Eukaryota > Metazoa > Chordata > Amphibia > Anura > Hylidae > Hyla > Hyla sarda. The sequence continues at coordinate 155,144,030 of NC_079194.1, read as the reverse complement.
TGTGAAAACTTACAGAAAATGTTTGACCTCTGTCATTGCCAACAAAGGGTATATAACAAAGTATTGAGATGAACTTGTGTTATTGACCAAATACTTATTTCACACCATAATTTGCTAAATAAATTCTTTAAAAATCAGACAATGTGATTTTATGGATTTTTTTCTTCTCATTATGTCTCTCATAGTTGATTAAAATTACAGGCCTCTCATCTTTTTAAGTGGGAGAACTTGCACAATTGGTGGCTGACTAAATACTTTTTTGCCCCACTGTAATTACTTTACATTGTATAGGAAGCCTTAATCAGAAACCATGACGTATTGGTGTATGGATAGATGACTAAAGAGCTTGCCTGCAGCCAGCCTTGTATTGACTTTATTCACTTTTCCCAGGAGTAAACATTCATGTCATGGCTGTCACACAAGAGTAGAATCCGGGCTTTGTTCCATTGTGCATATGACTGAATACACACATGGACGAGGTAGAGCTCTCTGTCACTGAGGGAGGAAGCATCTGTAGTCTGCTTGCTTACCATGAAACTTCCTCCTCTATCTGCTAGCACGAATGGCATACAGGTGTCCACCTCTCTGGTCAGTCTATGGTTATAATTCAGTAAGTGATAGTCAAGGGTGGACATCCCAACGGTGATGCTTAATGGGTCCTTTTGTGTAAGCTATATCTAAAATCAACACCATCCTCCAAATTTGGTGGCATTATGCTATAATACGGTAGTCTCAATCATGTGGGTGTCTACTTATTGTGGAGTCACAGGTTGGAGGCCACTGCAATATATGATCTATATACCATATAGAAATCCATTTTTATATAATAAAAATACTCTATATAGAATGACTCCAGCCCTATACAATCACTGCTATTTCCCACATAGAGCTGCTATTCTCTTATACATCATTGTGGACTATGCATGGGTAGGGGCCTAGATGTACCTGCTACTGCTGTACCTCCTTTTGATATACCATTGGATGGGTCATAATGCAATGATGAAATATACATAAACTATTATAAAGACTAGAATCACTCTGAACTCCGTCTTATGGATCTCTATCATCAGCCATAAGTGAGTTTTAGTTTTCTATGTCTCTTCAATAATTCAGAAAATTTGATGATCTGGCATCTATTAAAGGGGTACTCCGGTGGAAAAACATTTCCATATGAACTGGCTGCAGAAAGTTAAACAGATTTGTAAATTACTTCTATTAAAAAATCTTAATCCTTCCATTACTTATGAGCTGCTGTATACTACAGAGGAAGTGGAGTTCTTTTCTGTCTGACCACAGTGCTCTCTGCTCACACATCTGTCCGTGTCAGGAACTGTCCAGAGTAGGAGCAAGTCCCCATAGTAAACCTTTCCTGCTCCGGACAGTTCCTGACACGGACAGAGGTGTCAGCAGAGAGCACTGTGGTCAGACTGAAAGAACTATTCAACTTCCTCTGTAGGATACAGCAGCTGATCAGTATTGGAAGGATTAAGATTTTTAATAAAAGTAATTTACAAACCTGTTTAACCCCTTAAGGACCAATGCAAATAAACCTGTACGCCCCTGAAAGACCAGTCCTGTTTTTTCAAATCGGGGATGTCTGTCTTTATTAGAGAATAACTCTGGTAACGTTTTGCCAATCACGATAATTCTGACATTGTTTTTTTGTCACAAGTTGTCCTTCATGTACATAGTAAAAGTAAGCCGATATCATTTGTAGTTTCTTTTTTACAATGCAAAAAATCATGAAATTTTTACCAAAAATTAAGATTTTTTGCTATTTTAACACTAATAGGTTGCATATATTTATACTTACTGACCAAATAGTTTATGAAACTTATACTTTCAGATGTCTACTTTATTTTGACGTCATTTTTTTGTTTTTAATTAACATTTGAAATTAGTTAGAAGCCTAACAATTTAACTTGAAAATTTTGAAAATTTGAAAAGTACATCTTTTTTTATGTGCTATGCAAGGTTTGCAGAAATTAAAAGGTAGTAGAACATAGGAGCACCCCCCCCAAATGACCCAATTTTAAAAACTAGACCCCTAAAGGTATTCGCTAGGGGGTACAGTGAGTATTTTAACACCATAGTTTTTTGGCAGGAATTATTACAAAGTCAGTGTTAAAAATTCGAAATTTGCAATTTTTCACAAATGCATCATTTGGGGGACATATTTTTTGTACATCACTTCTGATATTGAAAGAAATGCACCCTATATTTTATTTAGCTGCTTGTCCCATGTTCGGAAATACCCCCGCTTAGGCCATATATGGTTCCTTGGCCGCGTGGTAGGACTCAGAAGGAGAGGAGTGCCATTTGGCTTTCAGGGCAGAACAGTACCCCCACCCCCACAAGTGACCCCATTTATATACCGCACCCCTACAAGTTATTGGCTGGACCAGGGACCTCTCTGATTGGTCCTTGGTCGGCTGGCAGTATAACGCATCAGTCTGTGACAGTTAAGGCTCCTGATGGATATATCCGCCATGTTGTGGGAATAAGCACCCGCTCATGGCGAATATATCCATCACTGCTTCGGCTGGGTAGCTCAGTGTGTCCGCTCGTGACTGCTGGCGGGAAATCCGCCGCTATGAGTGGACACACAAAGCTACCCAGCCGCAGCAGGGAGCTCACAACCGTGACTGCTGCATAATGTGTAGGATCACATGGTGGACATCCGCAGCATATTACATGCTGCGGATGTCCGCCAATGCGATCCTACACATTATGCATTTTTTTAAATTAGATTCATTTAATAAATGTATTTTTAAATTTTATTTATTTATTTATTTTTTTTACACTTTTATTACTTTTTTATTTATTTTTACACTTTTTAATGCTTTGGAATACTTAGTATTCCAAAGCATTGCAGTTATATGCTGCCTGCCAGTTTTCACTAGCAGGCAGCATATTAGGACGTGCCTCTGGGACTTCCTTTCAGGCAATACCCAGGGCAGACCTGGGGGCCTTTGTAGGACCCCCGGCTGCCCAGGTATGCAGCAGCACTCCGCGATGCTCCGGGGTGCTGCAGGAGAGACAGAGGGAGCCCCCTCCCTCTGTCAGAACTCCTTACAGCGCGCGGTCACTTCTGACCGCGGCTGTAAGGGTTAAACTGTCAGGAGTGAATTGAACTTCACTCCCGGCAGTGCGGCAGGTCCCGGCCAGCCGCGGCCACACACAGCACCCCGCGATCGCGATGCGGGGTGCTGCAGAGGAGACAGAGGGAGCCCCCTCCCTCTGTCATAACACTTACAGCCCGCGGTCATTTCCGACCGCGGCTGTAAGGGTTAAAACTGCCGGGACCGAAGTTTACTTCGGTCCTGGCAGTGCAGCAGGGTCCCGGCTGTGTGATACAGCCGAGTCCCTGCCGCGATCTCGTTGGTGCACTGGGCAGCACCCACGAGAAGAATGGACGAGTATAGACGTCCAGGTGCGGGAACGGCCGCCAACCTGGACGTCTATACTCGTCCATGGTCGTTATCGGGTTAACTTTCTGTCACCAGTTGATTTAAAAAAGAATTCCCACCGGAGTACCCCTTTAAGCCTCTTTGATGCTCAATTAAAACATTGTTGTTGTACACGGTCCCAGCTATAATGAAAAACCTGCAACCTGCACAGTAGTTCTGGTGCCAGAAAGTTAAACAGATTGGTAAATCACTTCTACTTGAAAATCTTAACCCTTCAACTACTTATCAGCTACTGTATACTACAGAGAAATGTGTGAAGTTCTTTTCTGTCTGACAACAGTGCTCTCTACTGACACCCCTGTCCCTGTCAGGAACTGTCCAGAGCAGGAGAGGTTTTCTATGGGGATTTGATTCTAATCTGGACAGTTCCTGACACGGACAGGGGTGTCAGAAGAGAGCACTGTTATCAGACAGAAAATAAATTTACTAATTTCTCTGTTTTATACAGCAGCCAATAAGTACTGGAAGGATTAAGATTTTTTAATAGAAGCCATTTACAAATCTGTTTAACTTTCAGGCACCAGTTGATTTGAAAACATTTGTTTTCTACTTGTTTCCATCGGAGTTCCCCTTTAAGATAGTTAAGTGTCTACCAACTATTGGATATGTTATTGAACTGCAGGACTATATTAACTTGTTACAGTTATGTGGAATAAACCATAGAAATCCCACCTGTAGAGCTAGTTAAAAGTATTTTTCCTGGTATATATGATACAGGCTCAATCATCTGCTAAACTGACATGTCCTAGAGATGTGTGAGATAATAGCCAAGCACATGTGGAGGTCCATGAGTTGAGACCTCCACAGAGTTATTTCTACAACAGCACTGTAATTAATGTTGAAATATAGGACACACAATACATTTGGAAAGTCTTTAGGCCCTCTTTTTTTTTTTGCAAAAATACTTTCTTAAAAATAAAGCATTTACTTAATAAACTTCATTAAAAATATGATAGCTAAAGATGTGAAAAATTTGTTGTAAAAAAACAAAAACAAAAAACGGCCACTAGGGGGTTTCTGTCTCTTAAATTTTGCAAATGAACCTTGGTAACCAAGTCCTTTAGGTCCTAACAAGATATTTTGGTTATCTCCTTGAGGTGCTGCAGAGCAGTGTATCAGCCAGCTTTCACCAGTGTGAGCTGAACCCCTGTAAGATCCAGACAGCTTGCAGTCTTTTCTAAAGAGGAGCATTTCCATGTATGCTGACAAGCAATACAAGGTGTTAATTATTATTCATATGCAAAATGATTTATTTGTAGTTATTTTATGAACTTATTTCTTGTGTATTTTTACCATATAAGTTCCACATGGCTGCTGTATGGTTATAAAAAGCATGCACTATAGGCACAAAGCTTTGCAAATGTAAAAATGCTTGTGCAGACCTCCTGACAGGGGAGAGGGAGGGGGAGGAAAGTTTGAAGTTTGTCATGCTCCAGACAAAACTCTTTCAGCAGAAGTGCAAAAAGAGTGAGCACAGAAATACATAGATCAAATGGCATTTTACAAATTAACACATGCATATTATTATGCATAAAGCTCTTAGGACACATTACTACTGACAAGCATTTTTTTTTTTCTCGATGTCCTGAATAGGGCACTGGCTGTCTGCTGGAAAGGGGCATGCTGACCCCAGCATGGAGCGGTGGCCGACACGCCCCCTCCATGTATCCCATAGAGATGCATGGAGGGGCGTGTTGGCATTGACTTCCTGCGGGGGTTGAAACGGCCGCTTCCCGAAGACTTCTGTGGCCCGGTTCAGGAGATTGCGTGAGGTCCAAGCGGTCAGACCCTCCACAATCAATAACTTATCCCCTACCCTTTGGATAGGGGATAAGTTATAATTCACTGCACTACTGCTTTAAAAGGGGTACTCCGGTGGAAAACATTTTTTTTTTTTTTTAAATCAACTGGTGCCAGAAAGTTAAACAGATTTGTAAATTACTTCTATTAAAAAATCTTAATACTTCCAGTACTTATTAGCTGCTGAATACTACAGAGGAAATTATTTTCTTTTTGGAACACAGTGCTCTCTGCTGACATCACGAGTACAGAGCTCTCTGCTGACATCTCCATTTTAGGAACTGTCCAGAGCAGCATATGTTTGCTATGGGGATTTTCTCCTACTCTGGACAGTTCTTAAAATGGACAGAGATGTCAGCAAAGAGCACTGTGCTCGTGATTCAGCAGAGAGCTCTGTGTTCCAAATATAAATTAATTTCCTCTGTAGTATTCAGCAGCTAATAAGTATTGGAAGGATTAAGATTTTTTAATAGAAGTAATTTACAAATCTGTTTAACTTTCTGGCACCAGTTGATTAAAAAAAAAAAAAAAAAAAAAGTTTTCCACCGGAGTACCCCTTTAACAGTCAAGACCTTGTGCTAAAATAAAAAAAATTTAAATGTTTTCCCCCGTTAAACGCAATATCCCATAATCAGTATGTGAAATTGATTTTTTATAAATTTTTGCTAATTTATTGAAAAGGAAAATAAAAAAAATTCACATGTACGTAAGTATTCGGATCCCTTGCTAGAAATTGAGCTCTGCCCCCCTTTCATTGCTCTTGATAATTTTTAAAATGTTTCTACACCTTGAATGGAGTCACCTGTGGTAAATTCAGTTGATCGGACAGGATTTAGAAGGTATATTTACGTCCCGTACATACGCAACAGAGGCTGCGCTCGCTTCATGCATGGCAGGTCCCGCCTGCAATGGCAGACATTATCGATCGCACTGATGTCCACAATACACCCCTTAGGTGCCATGATCAATATTGATCAGAGGTATCTGCAGCAATTGGGAAGTTCTGATGGATGATATGATCACCATACCATCACTATTCTTTCTGTGCCAGAAACCCAGAAACATCTGGTGCGGAAATTCTGGCATGTGAACAGTGCAGCAGAATCCCATAGAAATCAATGGGACTCTGCTGCTGCAGAATGTTCCAATGTGTGAACATAGCCTATGCATCATGTCTGGAGGAAACAAAACAAAAGTGAAGAATGGCTATGGCAGAATCATTTCTGTCCTAGCCTCTGAAAAACAACCCCACAGCATAAGGAGACTGCAGTAACCAAAAAGATTATCAATATTCAGAAAACAAAATCAATTCAGACTGTGGTCTAACCCAAAAATATATTTATTGCTCCCAGATCCATAAAAACACAAAACAAAAATACAAATACAAGAATTATTTAGATTTTAGTCTAGACTAGAATAAATTCAGGTTTCAGATGAGGCCCTGAAATAAATTCAAATCTCAGACCACAAACAAAAAAAGGTCAGGATTAAGAGAAGGCTGAATAGATTATTCTTTATGAAAATCTGATCCAAAGCGCTTTGGACCTCAGATGGGTCAAAGGTTTACCTTACAACAAGACAATGACCCCAAGCACACAGCTAGGGAACCAGATGTGGCTTAGGGACAACTGAACATCTCTGGAGAGACCTGAAAATGGTTGTCCACCAACGATCCCCATGCAACCGGACAGAAGCAGAGAGGCTCTGCAGAGTAGAATGGCAGGAAATTCCCAAATTCAGGTGTGTAAACTTTGTGCCATCATCTCCAAGAAGACTGGAGGCTGTAATCACTCCGACTTTAAAGGACAAGTCTCACAGTAAACAATTGTTCAGCTTTTAGTGCAGAAGGTAAAGTTATATAGGTTTGTAAATCACTTCCATTACCAATGCTGCTTAGAAACAAGCTTTATCTGCATTCTTCTGTCTGACAGGAAATTCAGCTGTTCCAGGTTTTCATGACTTTCGACCCCCTATTCAGTCTGTTATCAGCAGCCTCCAGGGGCCGTGACGTGACAATTACCCAGAAAACCCCTGTGCTGCAGAGAGCTCCCTGATCTCGGCCTTAGCCCCTCCCATCTGATGAATATTCACACTGTCCTCCCTCTGTTCTGCAGTGATTGGCTGAGCAGCACTGCCTATATGCCGGCTGATTCAGATCATAGTTCTCTCCCCTCTCCTTGCTAATGTTTTTACACTGATAACGGAGGAGAGGGGGGAGGGGAGGGAGCTGCCAGCGTAGACCTGTCAAACTGAGAATGGAGGGGAGGGAGAGTAGAATTGTCACACTGAGCACTGGGGAGAGAGGAGTGCAGGACAGAAAAGGGGGGAGGTGATTGTGCCACTGTAAAGCTGTTTCATTGAGAGGAGGAGGGGGAGGGAGTGATTTTACAGTGTAAAACTGCAGCTTCAACTCCAGGGTCCCTCTCTCTGAGCACTGAGATTACATGTTGTTTCCTCATGGCCACCCTGCTGTATAGGGCTATGATTGGAGCTCAGTGTTATGTGGGAGTGACTAACATAAGTTAGGGGAGGTAACAAGCTCTCTGCTCAGGCAGCTGAGAGCAGGAAATGTGAGCAGTGCATGCAGGGAAATGTAGTCTTTGAGATCACAGGCATAGCCACCATAACCAGGAAGTAACTGGAATTTATGAGCTGAATAGCCGGTGAATGGGGGCCGGGAAAAAAATCACAAACATGTCAGAGAGGTGGTAGGTGAATATACTATGGAATGGCTAGGTATTTTTTTTTCTTTGCTGCATGGGATATCTTCTTTAACTTAGTTCTAAGGAGAAGATCTCAAGAATTATGTTGGTGCGAAATTTGAGTTTTTCTTTTTTAATAAATTTGCAAAGATTTCTGACATTCTGTTTTCACTTTGTCATTATGAGTGCAGAATGATGGGAGAAAACTTTTCTTCCTCCATATTTTATAACAAAATGTAAATAAAAGTGGAAGGGTCAAAAGACTCTGAATGCATTGTACATTCTGTATTATACTCCAGCTGACCTTACTATTCTGCTGGTGACGTCATTGTGTATATACATTACATAACTTGTATTGATCCCTAGACAATAGTCAGGGCCAGCCTTAGGTAAATGGCACCTTGAGGTGAATTTCTTTTGGTGCCCCCTAGAATATAATGGAAGACCAACTAATTGACTATATTGATTGTATGATCAAGACTAGCATTAGTCTTCCAGTCTGCAGCAAAACACCCTGACCGTTCGCAGTTTAAACAAAACTCCGATCTTATAGGGTTCTAAAGCAATTTGAGTTTGGTAACATCAAACAAAGTAAAAGTCTTAAGTATTTTGATTAGTAATGTGGATGCTAAAATGCAATATCACAGCAGTGTGAAAGCAACTGAAGCTTCTTTCTGGACAAATATATTGACTACTCAAAAAAAAACAAAGTAAGAGTAGAATGAACATGGCACTCACCCAAATGTAGATCAAACTTCAGCTTTATTCCCAGTCCAAAAAAAGCAAAGTTCTGTGCAGAGAAAGGGAGATGAACAGCCAAGGTACGGGGGCGTACTACTGGAGGCAACAACGTTTCACATCACAGGACGCCTCTTATGGCCAACTTCATTTTAATAATGATTTAAAGGGGTACTCCACTGCTCCAGAGTTCGGCGCCGGCTCCAGCGTTCGGAACAGTTTGTTCCAAACACTGAGCAGCGGAGTACCCCTTTAATGATAATGCAATATTTGGCATTGACTCCAGGTCCACTTTAAGCCAGTTTTCCATCCAGTTACAAACTTAAAGGGGTTCTCCCTTGTTTATACTGTTTTTTTGTTATTATGTTTGTGTGTTATGTGTGTATAAGTATGTGTTTTTTTATGTGTGTTGTGATTAATTATATATGTATTTTCTTACCTTTTGTGACGATCCGGAAGCTGGTCCCTTTTTCTTCCAGTGGTATGCTGTGTACCTCGGCCTCCGCCATGTTGTTTTCGGTACGTGGGATGTCGGGGGGTGTGTTCTTGCTTCTGTCCTTCCTATCTTCTGACGTCCGAGGCGAATCTTTTCTTCCTGTTTCTTCCGTGGCTCAGCGACGAATCTGCGGCCTCTTCCGGCGCATGCGCAGATAGTTTTTTTTTTTTTTCTACCAATTAAGTTTTTTTTGTCTAATTGACAAACTGTCTGCGCTTGTGCGAAGTTACGCTATTAGCGTAGACCTAATGTACGCTACGCTGTTAGCGTAGCACTTGCGTACTCGCGCATGCGCAGACAGTTTGTCAATTAGACAAAAAAAACTTTATTGGTAAAAAAAAAAAAAAATACCTGCGCATGCGCCGGAAGAGGCCGCAGATTTGTCGCTGAGCCACGGAAGGACAGAAGCAAGAACACACCCCCCGACATCCCACGTACTGAAAACAACATGGCGGAGGCTGAGGTACACAGCAAACCACTGGAAGAAAAAGGGACCAGCTTCCGGATCTTCACAAAAGGTAAGAATATATATATATACATAATCACATCACACATAAAAAAAACACATACTTATACACACATAACACACAAACATACTAACAAAAAACAGTATAAACAAGGGAGAACCGCTTTAACTTTCTAAACCTAAACACCTTAATTTACCTATCAGACGTCTATGAGGGACAGTGTCAAAGGACGTCATGATAACGTCAAACCTGCTGAGAGCCCTTGCACCTGAGCCTGCTGGTCATGTAAGAAAAACAACAGGGGGAAGAGGGAAAGGAAAAGTGATGTGGCACAAGGGGTTAGGGGGGGGAGGTGATTTGGCACAGGGGGAATAAAGTGGCACAGGGGGATAAAGGGGGAATGAAATGGCACATGGGGGATGAAATTGCATGGGGAATAAAATGACACAGGGGGTGGTAAAGAGTGTCCGCTATTGGTAGATTCTACTACTGGGATCCCTAAATATAACTACTAAGGTCACTGTATTGATGGGCATTGTGCAATTAATATTTTTCTAGGGCTTTAATCTTTGTTGGCATTTCTCTGTATGATACTCTGTGTAATTATTGTCATCTGTTATATATGCATATGTGGGGTTTCTTACCATTTTCTTTGGGGATATATGTTTTTTAAGGGTTAGGCTAGGTTCAGACTGCGAATCTCCAGACCGAAAATTCTGCCGGGAGATTCCGAGTGCGGCCAGCGTCAACTGAATAAGTCAGCGCTAGGACCACGCAGACATTGCAGTCCCCAATAGACTGCAATGTGTTCCGAGAGCACCACCATCGTTCAGGCGGAAATTTTAAAGCATAATTTTCCGTTCACAAATTCTGCTTCCAAAATTCCGATTTGTGAATTTGTGACCGCAAAATGCATTCAATAGCTTGTACATTTTAGCAAGCGGAATTTCTGCCTGCAATTTCAAAGCGGAATTGCAGGCAGAAATTCCGTAGTGTGAACCTAGCCTTAGGGGTGGGTCCTTGTCTGTTTGTAAATATTATTCTTTAATAAAGGTACACTATATGTGAAATAGTTTGTGTATTGCTCTATCTTTGAAAGGTAGCATTGTAGGTTTAACAGACCCCCAGGTAAATTCAAACCAAAACAGACCATGACATTCATTTAGACCACAGAACCTTAAATGAACACTAAGGCCAGGTTCACAGAATCTCTGCAGAATCTCCGAACAGAATTTATAAACTTTTTCTCCCTTTGTAGGGTGCCCTTTGTAGCTGCTCTGTAATCATGGGGTTGCCACATGCCTAACCCTCCTATATCGTCTTGATCCACCTGTGTATAACCCAGACTGCGGACTCTGGACCTGTGCCACCTGTAAAACTATCTTGCTTGTACCCAACTCAACTACTGTGGCACCTAACCATCATCCACACCTGGATCAAACCTCTGCCCAATTCTTCCATATCCTGCACCAGTGCCCTTTGGTCCAATTGGTGAGTAGCTACCCCCACCACGATCACTCTTGGGACGCGACCTGGTACCTTCTAGCAGCTAAGTCCAGCCCTGGACTGGGGTAAAGGGTGAGTAGATCAGCAAGGAGCAGTGGCACTGAAACGAGTGACAGTTGGCAAGATCTTGCCACTACTACACAAATCAGTGGCTCTTGAGACACAGAAATGTTAAACAAGCAAGCACATAGTATTTTTAGAATTATCACATAGCATAGAATTTTTACTAAGACAAATTCACACTGTAGACCAGACCTTAAATTAAATCTAAACATATAGGGGGGTATTTATAAAAGGATGTGTTTTTTTTTCACGTAACTTTGGTGCAGTGTCTTTTTGCGCCAAAGTTTGGCGCATCTTCTCCACTGTCATTTTTACAACTTTCTCAAAATCACACGGTCCTGTGTGTGATTTTAACTTTAGTCAGCAATTTTGGCGCAAATCCCGTTTTTTTTTGGGCGCAAATCACCACCAAGAAATTTTGCGCATGGAAAACACACTTAGCAATGTCAGAAAATGTAAAGGTGTCAAAATACATTAAAGCATTTTTTTTTGTGAAAGCAGCGACGCCTCCAGGGCTGCTCAATACCATCCTGCGACATAGTCGTCTCTGAGGGACCTTCACCATCCATTGAGCCAGCATTGGACATGGCCACACAGGCTCAGGAAAGGTTAGCACTAAAGCAGTGGTCTCCAACCTGCGGACCTCCAGATGTTGCAAAACTACAACTCCCAGCATGCCCGGACAGCCAACGGCTGTCCGGGCATGCTGGGAATTGTAGTTTTGAAACATCTGGAGGCCCGCAGGTTGAAGACCACTGCACTAAAGTAACAAAAAAATAAAAATACCCAAGTTGAAAATAAAATCCATTTCACATGGTGGCTATAAACCCCACAAAAGAAAATAACTCATGTCGCTTGCTGATATACTGCAGGAGGGTCTCAGAAATGGCTGCTCTACAGGGTAAAATACGCGTCCTCTGTGGTGGTGAATTCTGTGTAAAAGGTGCTGGGAACAGCTGATTTCAACATTTCAGCCAAAATTACTAACAACTTGCACCAAATGATAAATTTGGTGCATGTCCATGAAAACCAAAGTGAAAAAAAAAAGGGTAAAAAGAAACGGTCAACAGGCAAAATTGATAAATCTCCCCCATAGACCAGATCACAAAATCCAGAATTCTATATGCTCAGTCAACCACTGGCTAAGAGGGACCCCTCAGAGGCTACTTAGTGGCTGAATGGGGAATACCCCTTTATATGGGTTTACTTCAATGGGTCACTGAAAATCTGCAGTAGTGGCAGATTTATGGATTATTCCAGGACCCATTCACGTCAATGGTAGCAAGATCTGCTGTGGATCTTTTACAGAAAGTACACTGCGGAAAATACGCATGTGTAAATGTACACTAAATCAGCAATCTTTAACTCCGGATCAGTACAGGATAAGTAATGTATGTTCACAGTGACTCCACCAGACAGCTTTGAAGTGTAATACAAGCTGTAACAGTACAGACATGGGCACTTTTGCCATAAGGGCCACATGAATTTGGCTGATCGGTTGTCAGGGCAGCCATTACTAGGCCTTGGTTCCTGCTGTGATTCGGCTATTGATACAGCCTACTCATGGCATGCTGCACCAATAGACCGCTGATGTAACTGATCAATGTAAAACATATATTGAATGATTTCTTACAAATCATTCACCTTTCCCCATTTTTCAAATAAAAAAATGTAAGACACATATTTGCTATAGTTGCATGCAGAATTGTCCAAACTAATGAATGATCACACTCCTAATCCCGCATGGTAACTAGCGTAATGGTCAGCAATAAAAACTCCATAAAGTTCCAGAGAGGCTAGAAGTAATTTACTGTATGTATGTTGTATATAATTTAACTCTATCAGTAAACTTTATAATGATTCAGAGGCGGACATGTTCTTTATTTCACTGCGAAAGCGTCAAATTAGGTCTTATTATTGTAAACAAAGTAAAACATAACAGCGGTGACTCAAACTTCATACAACAAGAAGCAAAGCTGTGATTCACTTACCTGAAACATGACTGTAAAAAACACAACCACAATTGTAGTTGCCACAAAATAGTCTTTAGCCTTTACTTTTTTCCCATCCAATAAAATGACCAAAGCAAAGGCAACAGCCCCCCGGAGACCACCATATGACATCACAACTTGATCTATCCTATCCAGTGGAAGAAGCCTAAAGTGGTTTAAAACGCAAGTCTGTAGCACAACACCTAGAATATAAAATTATTATTTTAAAGCTCAATTTGTATAACTTTGAAATTAAAATTTAAAGTTTTGCATTTTAAAGGGAATCTTTCAGTTGCAATTCACATGTCCTAATAGCTATCTATACCTTTCATGTAGCTGTCTGTGCTTGCATAACATAGAAAAATGTTTTAATTCTAAGTTGAAAAGAGTCAAAGTGTTCACAAGCTGCTGTACAGCTAAAGGCTGGAACAACTCCTCCCTTCCCCTCCCATCTCTGCCCGATTGATTGACTGGCAGCCGAGCCCTGTTTCTAAACCTTGTTCCCCCTCTGTGCATCTAAATTGTGCACAGGTGTGAGATCGGGAAACAAGGCTCAGTTTCCAGTTGACTGTCAATCAAGCAGGGGGAGCGATAGGCGGGAGAAAGGATAACAATGATCGTTAGAACAATGGGAAGCACGCAGCTGACCATCCCTGGTTTTTCTGTACTCCCCCCTCTCACTGCAGGAGTTGGACTCCAGGACTAGAATCAGTCAAATGCAGCTAAACAGGGAGAGAAGCAAACAGCTCATTCTAACATTTGAACCAATTGAAACATTTGACAAGTCACTGATACTTTAAAGGGGTACTCCGGTGGAAAATGAAATTTTTTTTTAAATGAACTGGTGCCAGAAAGTTATACAGATTTGTAAATTCCTTCTATTAAACGATCTTAATCCTTTCAGTACTTTTTAGCAGCTGTTTGCTACAGAGGAAAATTTTTATTTTTTGAATTTCTTTTTCTGTTGTCCACAGTGCTCTCTGCTGACACCTGATACCTTTATCAGGAACTGTCCAGAGCAGGAGAAAATCCCCATAGCAAACCTATGCTACTCTGGACAGTTCCTGACATGGACAGAGATGTAAGCAGAGAGCACTGTGGACAAGGCAAAAAAGAAATTCCAAAAGTAAAGAATTTCCTCTCGAGCATACAACTGCTAAAAAGTACTAAAAGATTTTTTAATAGAACTAATTTACAAATCTCAAAGGAGGTAGTGCGGCACTGCGTGAGTGTGCTGGATTAGGAATGGCAGGTGGGAGTTGGTGTAGCTGTAATGCCTCTGGTGGTGCTCAGATACTATAATAAGCAAAGTTCATGATATCCGTGAAGAGAAATGAAAATATCGGCACTCACCAGTGTGGCTGCAGGGTCTTCTTTATTGAGACATACTCACATGCGGGGTACAGAAGAGAGGGGAGTGGGGGGACAAGTGGTGGCGACCGAGCTCTAGTTTCGCACACTTGGTGTGCTTCGCCTGTGACCCTGCAGCCACACTGGTGAGTGCCGATATTTTCATTTCTCTTCACGGATATAATTTACAAATCTGTTTAACTTTCTGGCACCAGTTCATTTAAAAAAAAAAAGTTTTCCACCGGAGTACTCCTTTAAAGTCAAAGCAAAACAATTTCTGCAAACAATACAAATTTGGTATCATTATAATCTTGTTGACCCCAAAGTAAAGTTGTACCCATGGCACAATGTAAAACAGAAACACATTGTTTTTTTAATAGATAATGTTACATTAAGTGGTACCAATAAAAAAGAAAAACTCTTCCAACAATCCCTTGTACAGCTATATTGGTAAAAAAAAATAAAAATAATCTTATGGGGTAGTGTGCTAAAACTCACCGACCGCCCTGAACACAAAGATGAAGATTAGTGTGGACAGGACCAGTGCTGTGTCCCATGTCCACTTGGATGTGTCTACTGCTGATATTCCAAGGAAGATGAAGATGATTGTCTCAGAGCTGCTGGCTAAAGTCTTCATTGTATATTTCACAGTGGTCCTGGATTTGTTAGAGATGTTGGCTTCTACATATTTTTTGCAACATAAGCCGCAAAATGTCACCCTGTGCATATAATAAAAAGATTTCTAACATTACAAGTTGCAACCCCAAAAATGTATTCTGCACAATGTTCTATATACATATATAGTCATGTATTTATAGACCAGAGGTGGTTAACTGATACCTGTAACCTTTAACGGTTATGGAAAAACAAACCACCAACAATACTATACTACACACTGTGCTAACAGATATGGGAAACATAACCTGACCTTTTCTAAAACCACCACTAGATGGTGCTCCAACCTTGCAATTTATTTTTAAGTTAAGTACAGTATATGAAACATTCAACATATAATTTATCCCATTATTAAATAGGACACACTTTACAAACTCCTTAAACTAACCATCTGAAAAGTTAGCACTAGATATTATCTAAGAAATTATAATTGCGAGAGAGTGAAAAATTCTGCAACTTCCCATTATACTTTGTGGTTTAACTGCTCACCATTTTAAGATCTATGCTTGCTCTTAGTGAATAGAAACAATCTTTTACTGACAGTGTCACAAGGAAACATATTACTCAAACAGACCCTTGTCAAAGTCCTTTCCCCAGCCAACCAGCCAGCACCATGCTCTGTACTCTCAAGGGGCCAGAAACCTAAAATAGCTATCTACTGATAGGTACCCTTCCTTTCGGATGCAATTCTGTTTTAGCTGATAATACCTAGTCATCTCTCATGCATATTTATTGGATCGCACATTGATTCATAGGGTAGTGACTTCCAAAAGGTGGCACACAAGAGGTAATTTCAATACAGTGACCCCCTCGACCTACGATGGCCCCGACATACGATAATTTCAACATGCGATGGCCTCTCAGAGGCCATCACGTGTTGAAGGCAGCATCAACATACAATGCTTTTTATGTCGGGGCCATCGCATAAACGGCTATGCGGCAGCGCAGACTGATTCATCTGCCACCGGATAGCTGTTTACGGTGCTCCGTGAGCTCCGGTGATGTCTCTTACCTGTCCTTGGGGCTCTCTGCATCGTCGGCGCTCTCCTTCATCGTCATCACGTTGCTGCGCACGCCGTCCAGTCATCCAATAGGAGCGGCGTGCGTAGCGACGTGATGGCGACGACGGAGAGCGCGGATGCCTTACCGGAGTGTTGGGGACACCTCGGGGACGCAGCGACAGCGATGGAAGGCGACATCCCGGGCAGTGGTGACGAGCGGTGACGGTCCGGAGCGGTGGGGACAGGTGAGTACAACTTCGTCTAACAGTGGTCTACAACCTGCGGACCTCCAGATGTTGCAAAACTACAACAACCAGCATGCCCGGACAGCCAACGGCTGTCCGGGCATGCTGGGTGTTGTAGTTTTGCAACATCTGGAGGTCCGCAGGTTGTAGACCACTGTCCTATACTTTACATTGCACGGATCCCTCAACATGCGATGGTTTTAACAAACGATGGTCCGTTTGGAACGGATTACCATGATGTTGTTGAGGGACCACTGTACATGTATTGACTAAAAGGCTACCCTGATCTAGCTGTCTAACAGCTGCTGGTTTTGTAACAGTGTATCAGAGCTCTTTGTTATAATAAAAGGAGGGCAGCTTTTCAGCCACGGGATACAAACAAGTCAAGGTCATAAAAAGTTTTGACATTTTCTTTATACGCGATTATGCTTTAGATACGTCATTATTATTTGGACATGTACAAGTGACAGTAGTATTGCAGTACATATTGTGTTGAACCCAGGGCAGATTGTGTGGGCTGTGGTTTATTTCCACTTTTATTTGCTTCAGATAACCAGGTCACACAGATGAGTCACTGAGGAGCTTTTATTTCACCTTGTCCTTTTCGATTCTCAATGAGACAGGTTGGAAAAGCAAAAGCGGGTAATATACAGGGGAGCAGAATCTATGTCTGATAGCGATGCTGTTAAACCACTTTGTTTTTCAAATGCAGCTTTTTCATCAATGCCCTATCATGGAGGAATACAGCTGCCTATTTTGGAAATTATACTGGAAAGCTATTATCTAGGAAGCTATTAAAATATATGTATTTAGCTCTGTTCTGCATTACATAGGAAGACAGCATAACAGTAAGGGTCCTTTTACATGGGCTGACAGTGACACGAGCATTGGTTGACCTTCTAGATGGGCGAATATTAGCTGCTCATGAACTGCCCGAACAATTGCGGTATCACATGTGACCCTTCACTTACATCCATGTTGGCAGCGTTGGTAGCATATCCCATTTACAGATGTATGGCTGCCTAACGATGATTTGTGGTCCTGCCCAATGCCAGCGATCAGCTGACAAATCAGCGTTTGTATAATAGCTGACTGCTGAGCTTTATATACAAGACAGTAATCAGAGGCCTTTTCAAAAATGAAGATTGGAAGACGCTATCTGATCGGAGAGGAAAAGTCGACCAGTTCCCCATAGCAACCAATCAGATTGCTTCTTTCATTTTTGAAAAGGCTTCTGATAAATTAAAGAAGCAATCGGATTGGTTGCTATAGACAACTAGTCAACTTTTCCTCAGCACGGGTTTTGATGAATCTCCCGTTTGGCTCCAGTGGTCTGTTGCAAAGTGCCATAGAGGCAAGTGCAAACAATAAAACAAAATGAAGTTCAATATCAGTGTACTAGAACAGTCAGTGCATTTAGTAGTATAGTAACTCCCCAAAAAGTAAATCATGAATATTTTATTACCCATGTAGATTGCAGGGGCCATGAGGGTAAGGACTCCCTAATTCCATATTCCATTTGTCCTGGAGACTACCTCAGGGGGGTCTCAAAATATGGAAAACATGCATATAATAGGACAAGGACTTATGAGAGAGAGTAGGGATTGAATTTGTTCTGTTGGGTTAATTGGTGTGTGAGGTTTTATGTGGGAACATTAATGACAACGATTTATCAATCTGCCTGAAACCAAAACTGTCTGCTTTTGCCCCCAGCAACCAATCACAGCTCAACTTTCACTTTACCAGAGCTTGTTAAGATTTGAAATCTGAATTGTGAATGGTTGCTATGGGCAAAACCAGATAGTTATGGTTTCAGGTAAATTGATACATTTAGGCCCAAGAAGTCCAACATGCCGCCCTTCAAACATGGAGGTGTGACCCGCTGTAGTGGTAACAGTTTGTCCCTGTATGTTGTATCAGTGTCCTTTAGATGCCAATACAATTGGTAAGTTAATTACTCAGCTCCCTGTCCTGCTGCTCAGCCCTGCGGTGTGGTGCGGGAACCATTACCACTGCCTGTACCCACAGCAGTCAGACCCTAGTAGAGGAACCCAAAGCAGCGCAGCAGCAAGGACAAGTGAGTATTACCAGGGGGATAGGTTATTTAGGGTTAGTGTTCCCCAATCTGTGTCTCTTCAGATGGTGCAAAACTAAAACTCTCCTCATGTCCGGCTGTTGGACTATGATGGGAGTTTTGCAACATCTGGAAAGCCAGAGATTGGAAAACAATTAGTTAGTGTCCGGGGATACAGATCATTAGAGGCATGGTGGTACAGATTATAGGGGCATGGTGGCACAGTACATTAGGGGTATGGTGGTGATGTAAAGTTTATTGGGAGTCCGTAGCAAACCGCGAGCAAATGCACAGTTTATTACTAACTTTGCAATTAAAGTAGGGCTAGCGTACTGAGTGTCATGAGCGTAGTTCGCTAGCATAGAAGCATGGTGGTACAGATTATAGGGGCATGGTGGCACAATACATTAGAGGCATGGGAGTCCGTAGTAAACTGCGAGCGCATGCGCAGTTTAATACGGATTTTGCAGTTACTTTGCTGGTTACACTGACAGCGGGGCTTACAGTTCAGTATAAAAGTAAGTATGCTTATTACACATCCCTCCCTTTCCCCCTTCCTCCCCTGTCAGTGTAAAACTAACTATGTTCATTACGCTAGCAAACTATGCTGACTATGCTAGCAAACTAACTGCAGAGTCTGTAGTAAACTGCGCATTCACTCATGTTTTACTACGGACTCCCAGTAAACTTTACCACAGTGGTGCAGTCCATTACAGGACTGTGGTATTAATTATTAAGTGGGTTAGAGACACAAATCATTAAATAATAAAACCAACAACGAAAAAAGACTTGGGAGTACTGGTGGACAGTAAACTCAACTTTAGTAATCTGTGCCAGGCAGCTGTTGTGACTAACAGTCATGGGATGTATCAAGAGAGGCATAGAGGCATGTAAGGGAAACATAGTTTTGCCTCTGTATTAATCATTAGTCAGACTGGACATGGAGTATTGTGTTCTATTTTGGGCACCTGTATATAAGAAGGACATGCCTTAACTGGAGAGGATGCAGAGGAGGGCGGCAAAGATAATTAACGGTATGGGAGGATTACAGTACCAAGACAGGTTATCTAACTTGGGAGAGATTTGATCGCATTGCAAAAATACATATGAATGGACAGTACAGAGATCTTTCTATTGCTCTTTTTATACCTAGGCCATTAACCATGAAAAGGGGGCATCCTCTATGTTTAGAGGAAGAAAGGTTTCAACATCGTCACAGATGGGAATTCTTTACTGTAAGAGCAGTGAATTTATGGAACTCTGTCACATGATGTTGTGAATGTTGTGATGTCTGACTCAATAAACAAGTTCAAGGGGGGCCTTGATGTTTTTCTGTAAAAATATAATACATCAAGTTATGTATACCAGATTTATGTGGATAGAACGCTGATCCAGGGACTTTTTTCCTCTGTCAAAGAGCAATTGGCATCATCCGCATGAGGGTTTTTTGCGTTCCTCTGGATCAACACCGTAGGGTTTTAGGTTGAACTTGATGGACACTTGTGATTTTTTTTTTACCTTACAAACTATGTAGCTATGTAATTAGGAGCATGATGCCACAGATCATTGGGACATATATTGGAACAGATGATTAGGGGAATGGTGGCACAGATCATTATATGACAGTGGTACAGACTATTAGGGACATAGTGGCACTGATCATTAGGGAGATAGTGGCACAGATCTTTGGGGCATTTAAACATTTTTAATATGTACTGTATTGCTGTGGATCAGATTGCTTCTTCAATTTTCCCCCTGGTAATACTCACCTGTCCTGGGTCTTACAGGCAGTAGTAATTGCTCCTACAGGCAATGCTATTTGCTCCAGCACCATACAGCAGGGTTGAGTGACAGGACAGGTAGACAAGTGCTCTTTTGTTCTTTGTCAGCACTCACCTTTCCAATTGCATCAGTGTCCAAGAGACACCGATACTACTTAAAAGAGAGTGTTGTGGTTACCAATGGAGATCTCTGGCAGGCCACACATCCAGGTTTGGCAGGATACATTTGGCCTTCAGTCTGCATGTTGGATGCTCTAGGACTAGAGGATAAAGGGTATTAACATGCACAGACATTTACAAGGTCATTGCAGCCCAAATAGAAACCTCCATTCCTTACACTTCAGGTTGCTACTAGAAAATTAGGAAAATAGAAATGAGGCGACTAAAGCTCCTCAGAAAAGTAAATGCTTGACTAGCTGTTATATCCCAAATAAAATATTACTAAATGTTGCGCCTGTCATTCTCATATGAATCATGTAATACGTCTGCCAGAGGCTGAAAAAAGGCACTCACGCTAATATAGAAGAAAGTGACACCATCTCCGCAGTAAGGTGGGCGAGATAGACAATAAGGAAGATGAATAGAGGTTCTATAATGCGGACTCGTTTTGTAAACCGAGTGATGAGGGCGAGTAGGAAAGCAAACACTACACCGACAGCAGTTCCTCCAAGACTCACCACAAAGAAGGAACCTGCCAAGGGAATAAGAACACAAGATGACATCGCTTGCCTTTATATGGGGAAAAACATAGGAACAAAGAAATCTATACCCTCAGCATAATATCTCACAATCCTATAGTCAGGTGTAGTTATCATTATGAGCACTTATGTCATGATGAGAGAAAAAGCTTTGAAAGGGTTATCCAGCTTAGAAAACTGTATCCTTTATCCAAGGGATAGGAGATAAGTGTCAGATTGCAGGGGGATTTGACAGCTGGGACCCCCTGCGATCTCCTGCCCCGCAGCCGGGCTCACCCTCTGCAAGAAGCAGGGGTCAGCAGATGCCCTCCATTCATCTTTATGGTAGAGCACAAGAACTGTACTATGGTATCTTCGGCACCCCCATAGAGATGCCTGGCACCCCAGCTCCATGGAGGAGGAGAGCTGGGGGCCAGGCAGGATTTCGGGGGGGGGGGGGGGGGGGGGGGGGGGGGTTGAGATGGTGGTTGGGGTCTGGGGTCCACTATACTTTGGAATGGGGATACATTTTTCTAAGCTGTACTATTCCTTTAATAAGCTCCTTGACCCTAGTGTAAGTTGCACCTTCCAAGATGGACAATTTTGGGACAGTCCTTTTCTGTGTCAGAATGGTAATTTTATGGGTTTAGGGTATGGTTTTGTAGTAAGATTTGAAGGCGGGCCGAGTGTGCCGAAGTGACTATAACACAGCGGTCAGTCTCCAAACCTTACTGGACATACAAGGCTGCCTGTCTGCTTGTAGCAAAATCTATAGCAGATTTCCTGCAGCGTGAAATATGCTGCCTATGCGCTACCTATGACCCTACCCTTAATGTTAATTTACTGTGTTAAATCTGGGAAAACATAAGTTTCTAGATATGGCTGTTAAATGCTTGTTATAGCACCCATGCTATTACACCCTCTGTGTGATTTTGATTCCCTCCCAGAAAGTCTATCTCAGGTCTCCAGTGCAGGCGAAAAGACACAATTTCTAATGTATTGATTCCTATTCTCTGGCCTGCACAATAATGGAATCACTCCGCCACCTTGCACTAAAGGATGCAGACAGTGGGAGCGAGCTACTAAGCATGTGTGACTGCCAGTCCTTAAAGGGGTACTCCGGTGAAAACCTTTTTTCTTTTAAATCAACTGGTGGCAGAAAGTTAAACATATTTGTAAATTACTTCTATTAAAAAATCTTAATCCTTCCAGTACTTATTAGCTGCTGAATGCTACAGAGGAAATTCCTTTCTTTTTGGAACACTGATGACATCACGAGCACAGTGCTCTCTGCTGACATCTCTGTCCATTTTAGCAACCATGCATAGTGGTGGCTCAGTGGTTAGCACTGCTGCCTTGCAGTGCTAGGGACTTGGGTTCAAATCCCACTAAGAACAACAATAAATAAAGCGTTATTATTATTATTATAATAACGTCAGCAGAGAGCACTGTGCTCGTGATGTCATCAGAGAGCATTCCAAAAAGCAAAGAATTTCCTCTGTAGTATTCAGCAGCTAATAAGCACAGGAAGGATTAAGATTTACATATTAAGATTTAAGTAATTTACAAATATGTTTAACTTTCTGCCACCAGTTGATTTAAAAGAAAAAGGTTTTCACCAGAGTACCCCTTTAAAGGGGTATTCCGGGCAAACACATCTTCTCCCCTATCGAAAGGATAAGGGATAAGATGTCTGATCACGGGGGGCCCGCAGCTGGGACCCCCCACAATCTCCCTGCAGCAGCCCGCATTGTATGTGTAGCTGCATCTGAAGTTTCGTAAACCTCTGGGCTTCCGAGACTGGGACGTGATGTCACGCCACGCCCCCTCCATTCAGGTCTATGGGAGAGGGCATTTCCGCCGTTACGCCCCCTCCCATAGAAATGAATGGAGAGGGCGTGGCGTTACGTCACGTCCCACCGTCTCGGAAGCCCGAAGGTTTACGGAACTTCAGACGCAATTACGCATAGAATGCAGGCTGCTGCAGGGAGATCACGGGGGGTCGATAGGGGATAAGATTTTTTGCCCGGAATACCCCTTTAACACAAGCAGACATTGCAGCAGTAAAGGGGGGCCTCAGGAGTTCCCTGTGCTCCCCTGCTTAAAAACATAACTACTTAGGTGCAGTAAAGCAATGTGTATTGTCTGCAGCTCCATCGACCCAATGCTCATATATACCTGAAGCCACTGTAGGTGTGTCCTTGACTCATCTCCAGCAAATAAAAAAAAACCTAGTATAAAGACGAGCCATGGCACCAAGTAAAGTGTCTAGGAGGCGGTCCCCTCACCTTCTCTTGTCTTGACTGACAGGTCTGGTCTTCACAAAAAGTTGGGAGAGACCCATCATGGCAAACCAGACAGGTCAAAGCTGGGAGGCTACTTTCAACACACCTTCCTAAAGCCATGGCTCAGTTTGATATTAAGTTATCTGAAAGGCTACAGCTTTTCAAAGTAAAAAATGTAGTTGTTCATAATAAGGGGGCCTGCGGGGATTCCATGCTAAGCACCTTTATAAAATACTCCATCATAGATCATTTGTTTAGTGTGCACTGAGGATAGAAGGAAAATAGCTTAGGTGGCTGATGAATAACAGCTCAACTATCACAGTTACTCACCCACGCCTCTCACGTAATCTGCAGGCTGGACATTCCGCGGTCCCATCTCAACAAAAGAATTAAACACTTTGTACAAAACCTGAAAGGTGCAAATAATAAGCAGAGTTAGACTTCACGACCAGCACTGAGAAATGAGTCTTCACAGGCAAAATCATAAATTAAAATCTAGAAAAAAGAAAAACAATTATGTGCTCATAATAGCATTTCTAGCAGGTACAACATGGCAAAAAAGGGTATATGTCAGTTCTTGGAGCAGAAAATACTCCTTGCCAAAACCGGCATCGATGAGGCTTTTCCAGACAGAGTTTCCACATAGAAATTCTGCCTGGAATCTGCTTCAAATTATTTGTGTGCCATGGTTTTTGCATGTAGAGGAAATTCAGTTCACACAGGGATATTTCTGGGTGGAATCAGACAGAAAAATTACCTTTCGGAAATGCAATTCTTTTTTTATGGGGATTGTGCTGCAACGTGTGGCCCTAGCACTGGCAGGACATGACAATCTATGGAATGTCCGCCCATGTTTTCTGGGTGAACATTCCACAAATCTTACGCTGTTTGAACATACCTGTAGGGTCCATTCACAGGGGCGGATTTCCAACGGATTTTTGTAGTGTTTTTTCTGCTCAAAATCCACAGTTGATTTTACTACTATTGATTTCAAGGAGTCTACAGAAAATCCATGTCACTTCATCTATGCATGGTTTTACCATTGGAAGATGTTTTAAAGGGGTATTCCAGGCAAAAACTTTTTTTTATAATATATATATCTCAACTGGCTCCGGAAAGTAAATTACTTCTATAAAAAAATCTTAATCCTTCCAATAGTTATTAGCTTCTGAAGTTTTCTGTCTAACTGCTCAATGATGATGTCACGTCCCGGGAGCTGTGCATTATGGGAAAATATCCCCATAGGAGCTGCACAGCTCCTGGGACGTGAGTCATCAGAAAGCAGTTAGACAGAAAACAGCAACTCAACTTCAGAAGCTAATAACTATTGGAAGGATTAAGATTTTTTAATAGAAGTAATTTACAAATCTGTTTAACTTTCCGGAGCCAGTTGATATATAAAAAAAAGTTTTGGCCTGGAATACCCCTTTAAGTGCAAAACTGCACTAATAATTGTGCAGAAATAGGTGCAGATTTCACATATAAAAAAAAAAGGCAGATTTTACACATGTGAAGGAATCCCGAGGCTAAATCTAACCTTTTCAGATTCACTGCAGGTTTTACCTGCAGTACTGCACAGGCACAATCGGCAGCAGATTACAGCACACTACATGTGGATGAGATTTTTCCAAATCTTTCCACAATGAAAGGATATTCAAAGAAAAGCTTTGTTTTGACCAGGATTCGTGGTGCTGAGCGGAGCAAGGAATCACAGAACCAGGATAAAATCATCCGATTTAATACCAATAATGCTACGCGTTTCGCTGCGCATGCGCAGCGAAACGCGTTGCATTATTGGTATTAAATCGGATGGTTTTTATCCTGGTTCTGTGATTCCTTGCTCTGCTCAGCACCACGAATCCTGGTCAAAACAAAGCTTTTCTTTGAATATACTCTACACATGTCCAGAAAAGCTGCAGACGGTTCTTATCCAACTATACACCTTTACCATTGTTGTGTATGTTGTTGCACAACCATCTCCGGTAAGCGGTATTGAATCTGCCTCTTTCTTTACCCCTACCATCTACGTTACTCCACAAGGAGCGCCTTTTCGCCTTTTTTTTTATTTCACAATGAAAGGAGGCAGTGCTGAGCTGTTCAAGTACCACAGCCTGACATGGGTCCTCACATGTTCTCACACCTAGCTCCTCCTTGATTGATATAAAGAGCCCTGTATGTCAATCAAGAAGAGGCTGGTTCAATAGCCTATAGGTTCATTCAGTGTGCACTCTATTACAGCTAAACGGATTGTAAGCTCTTCAGCACAGTAACAGTGCCAACACTGTACTGCACACCATACATCTGTTACATATTAGAACTGCAAATGATATGAACACTGACAATGGCAACAGTTGGTTTGTAGTTCTTGTACCATCTGATCCTACTAATGATCTTATAGCCACGCAGCCAAGTTGATGTCATGGCAGCAAGCAAAAGAGGTCTTGTCATTTGCAGCTACTAAATAAATGATGAAGCCAGCAGGGCCATCAATCCTACTCCTAATGGTTGAAGATGGAATTAACATGATACTCAGACTCAATGACTGGCCACACAGACGGCCATTCGGACATTCCATCAACAGTCTTATAGATGGAAAAGTATTTCTATGCGACATGTCTATTCTTTCTGCAAACTCCTGAAACATCTACCGCGGAAACTCCATCGTGTGCACAGTGCAGCAGAATCCCACTGAAAACAATGTGACTCTGCTGCGGCGGAATGTCCATCATGTGAACATAGCCTTACACCTATATGGCTGCATTTCTAGACAGATAACTGTCTCCGAAACAGATATGAATGAAAATAAAAAGGTTTCTATCTTTGACAGTAACTCAATAAATAACATTTACCGGAGATTTGTAGGGAGTAATTACAATCAGAAATCTTCCTGACTAATATTTCCCAAGAGACAAAACAATCTGTTGGAAGAAAACAGACCTGCTCTATTGATTTACCAGTGTGAGATGTGGAAGTCATGAGACGTATGAATTTCTGTGTCTGAATGTAATAAAACATTTGCGGCTTATGCTACCGGTTACCATAGAATCGTCTCTGTGATGATCACTCATCGTTCTATGGAGCGTTAGGAACATTGCTCACAGGTTTACAGGTCACACAGGTTTAGAGGTAACAATCCAGCCTTCCCTCTCAGTTTCCGCTAATGTTGAGCTTCAAAAGCCAAATTAACTATATGATGACTTACATTCTTGTCACTTATAAGGGAAGTCAACATATATTGTAGGGTAGAGATTTTTTTATTTTTTTTATTTACTTGCTTCACTTTAAGAGACTGTTCAAGTCATATGTTTTTTCGAAAATTGTGCTCGGCCTGGTAATAAAAAGCATAACATTCTCCCGAAGCCTGTCTATCTGTACAGCACTTATGTAGCAGAACCAGCTCTGGAAAACCGACAGCAGAAGTTTTTTCACATACTGAGCACATTTTTAGACAATACTTACAAGGGCAGACAAAAAAAGTTATTGGCTTCTTTATTTAAAACTGGTTTTGAAAAAATATAAATAGACAGTAAAACTTCTTTGACACAAACGACCAAAACTGCATTAAGATGTGGTTTACTGGTGGTATGCATAATAAATGGGAGAACTGAAAATCTGTTCAGGAACTGGGGGTGACCTTCTCAAAAAGTTTGTTTTTCAGAGAGATATCATTGTACTAGAGTGAGAGACACGTACCACAGTAACGGCATCATTGAGCAGAGATTCTCCAAATACTATGATAAATAGGGTCTCATTGACATGAACCTCCTCAAACACAGCCAACACAGCAACAGGGTCGACGGCTGAAATAAGGCTGCCGAAGAGCAGGAAATCCATCAAACCAGCCTCCACCTGGGGGTCTGTAGAGAAAGCAATGTTAAAGGTTTTAGTCATTTAAAAAAAGACTCCACTTTATAATTAAATAGAATGTTAAACTGTGCTCTAGAAAGGAGTAGATAAAACAACCTAAAATAACAAAACTGGTACAAGCTTTGAAAAAGGTAAATACATTTTTGTGTAGTTAAATACTGTTCAAAATAACATGAGCTTATTCACATGCTGCATTTTAGTTATGTTTTTTTTTTTGTTTGTTGATTTTAAGAAAAATATGCCCATTGTTTAACCACATTATTCTGAGGACCACAGTAAAGAATTACAAAACTGTAATGTGATAAATCTTAAAGGTGTACTTCGCTGGAAAACATTTTCTTTTTAAATAAACTGGTGCCAGGAAGTTAAACAGATTTGTAAATGACTTCTATTAAAAAATCTTAACCCCTCCAGTACTTATCAGCTGCTGTATTCTACAGAGGAAGTTCTTTTCTTTCTGAATTTCCTTTCTGTCTGACCACAGTGCTCTCTGCTGACACCTCTGTCCGTTTCAGGAATTGTCCAGAGCAGGAGCAAATCCCCATAGAAAACCCTCCTGCTCTGGACAGTTCCTGAAACGGACATAGGTGTCAGCAGAGAGCACTGTGGTCAGACAGAAAGTAAATTCAGAAAAAAAAGAACTTCCTCTGTAGAATACAGCAGCTGATAAGTACTGGAGGGGTTAAGATTTTTTACTAGAAGTAATTTACAAATCTATTTAAACTTTCTGGCACCAGTTGATAAAAAATAAAAATAATAATAATAATGTTTTCCAGCAGAGTACCCCTTTATACACTGGCATGAAGTCCCTTTGGCAGCCTGCTAGAATGTGCTTTGCTTCTGCCACCTATAAAGAGAAACTACGGAATTACCAGTTTATTATTTCTAGGCCACAAGAGGAGGAAGTAAAGGTGTTTAGACTGACTGAGAGTAAGGCTATGTTATGTTCACACGGCTATTTCCACCCAACCCGCTAAGGGTCTGATCGGCTATTTTTTCTTTTTTTGAGCAGATAGGATGATTTGTATGCAAATGGCTACTGCCGAGTCCCAACGGCCCCAATTCACTTGCATGGGGTCTGTCGGTGACCAGATAATTTTACAGGATTTTAGCGGAGAAAAAAATAGAGCTGCACTATTTTTTCTCCGCTAAACTTCTGTCCTTCTGGCTGGATTGCTGACGGAACTCCGAACAGCAGAGTCAGACGGCAATGTGAACGAGGCCTTAGGCTCTTTGGAGTGTGTTAGAGGTATACGTCACTGGCAGCCATAATAGACTCTGTTTAAATTTATTTTCTTTCTCTCTCTCTCTTTTTTTTTTTTTTTTTTTTTTTTTGGTATAACGCTTCCTGTCTATTTTCTTTCATATAGCAAATAAGCTCAAGTCCCAATACAGCTCAAAGCTGCTGGAAAAACGGCAACAAAACTGCAGTGTCAGAGTAACCTAAGGTTATGTTTCCACTTGGCAGTTTAGTTTGTTTTTATAAAACTTCCACTTTAGTTTTTGAGTCAAAGCCAGAAGTGGATTAAAAAGGAATGGGAATCATAAAGGAAGGACTTCTCGTTACAACTGGATCCACTTCTGAGTTTGGCTCAAAGACTACCATGGCAGTTTTCCAAAAAAACTGCCATGTAAAAACACAGCATCCTAAGCAAAATCCACTCCAAATAAGCTGTAACAAATCGAGAGTATTGGTGTGAAAATGCTGTGTATTTTCTACTGGTGATAATGCGCAGCATTTCACTGTGTGTGGCCCAACCTTCAATGTTATAACATTACAGAGCCCTGAACAGCCTAGACAAGGCTATGATAAGGCTATGTACAACTGTACAACTAGGATGTGGCTAAATTGTACTTGTGATGCTACGGGTTGTCACTAGACAGAAATGTCACTTTAGTAAAGCAGTTATCTTTAGCCACATGATTTCAGATCTATTTTTATTAGACTGGTAGCTATAGGCAACTGCATTACTTTTCTCTGGAAAATGTCTTGATATATCTATTCTATTGTTGCATTAACATGTAGAAGAAATCAGCAATCAGAGCGCCCAATCGGGTTCTGGCTTTTTAAAAATCAAAGCTGGAATCTACTTGGTTGCTATATGCAACTGCTCCATTGTTCCTTAGTACACAGCGTTATGTCCTCCGCTCCAGCCAGACACGCTGGCCATGAGTGCTTTCCTACTCTGCCCAACTCTGCCGGCGGGGCCGGGATTCACATCGCTGGACACGGCCATCACTCACCTCCCTTATCCGTTGTCCCTCCTGTGCATGACCCTGCCTCCTAGGGCGCGCGGGCGCCAGTGATCAAAGATTTAAAGGGGTATTCCGGGAATTTTTTTTATTTGACTATGCTACAGGGGCTGTAAAGTTAGTGTAGTTCATAATATAGTGTCTGTAACTGTGTGTGTGATGGTTTTCTCACAATTTTTCTGTGATTTTCATCCCAATATTTATTTTTACCAGCATACAAAATGACTGTTGTCTCGGATTTTTCCCAGCTTGCAATGCGGTCCTGACCTGACTCACTAGTCAGCTGATGACAGGGAGCCTGTCTGCTTCAATGGGTGGAGGGATCAATCTGCAACTAATGCAACAGCTGTAGGCACCCTGATTGAAGACCACAGGTCTGCAGCTCATTTATGTTTCAATGGGTGGGGTAGCTGATGTGTGGGAAGGAGGAAAATGGTATCATGGGATTTGTAGGCAAACAAGAAAACTGAAAACAGGAAATACAAGTTCACAGAAAGCTAGCTACAGTGTTCTGGTAATCTCACAGCATAGCCATTTAGCTCAAGACAAGCGCAGATCCTTCCTAAGCATGTCCATTACTGTCTGCCAGGTACGTACTAAAATCACCTTATGCTGGATAACCCCTTTAAAAGGGCCAGTACACCCTTAATTATTAGTTACACCTGCTCTCAGTTATAAGTTTCTGCACCTCCCATCACTCCTTGCCGGATCTTTGTTTGCCTTGTGCCATTGTGAAAGCGTTATTCTGTGTTTGCTCTGTACCGTGACCTAACCTTGCTCCTGTGCAGCCTGCCTATTGACCTTCTGCCACGTTCCTGACCTCGCATCTGTGCCGCCTGCCCTGATCTTCTGCTATCCATCGACGAATTGCCTAAATCCTCCTGTGCCACGTATCTCCTCAGCAGCCTGTATGGATAACTCGTGTTTGGGGTAGCGCCCTGGGTGCCACCTGCTGCAGAAAGTCCATCCCGCTTTGCGGAGGTCTCTGGTGAAAACCAGCGGCACCTTAGACTCCGCTCCCTGACACGGCCCAAGTCATCATCCACACAGGCACAGCGGATCCACTATACTGTGACTGTTGCACACAGTTTAAAATGAGAATCTTGTAATACATTTTTTATTGGATTTTATTTTGAAACTACAAGCTTTTAGAAGTCCTCCCTATAGCAAGTCAAAAGGGAGGACTCCTGAAAGCTTGATATTCCAAAATACTGTTAGTCCGATAAAAAAAAAAAGGTATTACTAGTACTGATATCACTAGCCTATACAGCATAGGACGGGTAATGGTGTATGGCAGGTGCTCAGACGTTGGGTCCACGCCCTAAAGGGCTGATGCTTGGTGTCTAGTGGCCCCATCGCCCCAATTTACATGATTGTTTGAGGGTACTCCATCCCACGGAGCTTGTTCACAAGTTCTACACACGCATAGACTACTTCTTAGTATCCAGATGTCTCCTTCCCCTACTTTATGAAGCCTTAATACACTCTTTTGGCTGGTCAGACCATGCCTCCATTAGTATCAGTAGTCCCATCATCCAATGGCGCCTTAACTCCAAGGTTCTGCAAAACCCGAAATATGCGGAAGCCACTAAGACCAAAACTGCTGAATATTTGGATAGACAAGACACGGGGGACACATCTGATAGCACTTTATGGTGCGCCTTTAAAGCCACTTTAAAAGGGGTCACTTTATTAGTCAGACTTTATACAATAAAACTAAAAATGACACCTATCTACATCTGCAACAGTCCCTCACTATTTTACATAGGTAGAATAAGGACTTATACTCACCCACCAGAGAAATGGAGATCTCTAGGATCCAGTCAAAATTGCATGATATGGACTTGCATAAGCATAATTTAGCCTTGCGGCATCTTCAGCTAACGTGCTATTGGCATGGCAATAAAGCTAGCTCATTCCTAGTGAGGCTACTTAAAAAGCGAGAGGCCTTCTGAACACTCCAGGTTATTCTATGGCTTTTGAGCCTCAAGGTTTTCATAACTGCTTTGGCAAATGCTATGATGGCCTTTGTAACCTTTGTGATGGCCTTTCCACCCCTCAACCTCTATCTTATCTTTCCTGTCCCCTCTTAATCTTCCTGCTGTTTCGGATTCCCAGGGAGAAGCCATAACACAAGACTTCTCTTCTGAGGAGTTTATGATGGCTGTTAAATTGAAATCCTCAAAAAAAAAAATATATATAATATATTAAAACAATACTCTAATGGCTCCATTCCTCACCAGGACCTTTAACAATATTGTTTCCAAAGTGTACCCCCTTAGTGAAATACTAAAAGGTGCTCATAGCAACACTGCCCAAACCTAGGAAAGAGCCTTACCATGCAGTCAACTTGTGGCAAATTTCATTGCTTAACAGCGATATCAAGTTTTATGCCACAATTTTGGCTGTACGGCTGAACACAGTTCTGTCCTCTCTGGTGGCTAGAGTCCAGGTGGGGTTTTTCAGGGGTGAGCAGACAGTGAACAGCACATGCAGGTTTCTTCACATCATCTCCAAAGCGAATGTCAATCTGATGCCCAGGATATCCTGTGCAGCTTGTTCTAATGCAGATCAGCACTTTCACATATGGGCAGGGAAGGAGTGCAGTACTGATCTCACCAACTCCCTCTATCCCTGCCTACTTGCCCATCCGCCCTAAATAGCGGATTGACAACCACGGTGACAGCTCCTCCCTAAATATGTGATGGAAGTCACTGTCAACAAAATAAAAATACAACACAAACACAGGTCGGGATACAGTAAGGAAGTACACAGACTAACAGAAATAATATCTAAACACACACTAAGTCAATGTCCACTAGCTGCGTCAATACCAGGAGTTGTCTAAGTACAAAAAGCTAATACCAGAGAGAAGTCGAGAAGTCAAGCCAATAGTCACAGATACTGGGTAAACAGGAATAAACAGGTAATATCGCTAGCTACAGGAGATAACCTTTTTCACAGGCAAAGCCTGGATGTAAACTGAAGGTTTAAATAGGGAGTACACAAGTGAAAGCTAACGAGCTCAGCTGACCATCCCAGAGAGCTAGGTGTAACCACAGAAACCAGAACAAAAGCTCTCAGTGCAGATTAACCCTTCGGGTTCTTACAGGCACACCAAATCTATAAGGAGCCATTTCTTAAGTAGCCATGTCTATTCTTTAGACTCCAACCTAGGCAGGACAAGAGATAAGAATGATAAGATCAAACCACCATTTTAATGAAAGTGGAGGGGCTGAAACAGAAGAGCATGGTGGGCCCAAAGGGCATATCAATTCTGCTATAGAAGCCATATACCGGTGAAAAATATGTGAAATCTCTATCAGAGGGCTGGCAAAATTGCAGGGTGTGGACCAGAAGACCTGTGGGTAGAGGAGTACTGAGAAGAATCAATGACCATGTTAAAATCACCACCCGAAATAAGCATACCTATCTAGAAAAAGCCTATATAAGAAAAAATATCATACAGAGCCTTACCCTGTGTTACGCCGAGCGCTCCGGGTCCCCGCTCCTCCCCGGAGCGCTCGCAGCATCCTCTCATTCGCAGCGCCCCGGTCAGACCTGCTGACCGGGTGCGCTGCAATATCACTCCCAGCCGGGATGCGATTCGCGATGCGGGAGGCGCCCACTCGCGATGCGCATCCCGGCTCCCGTACCTGACCCGTTCCCCGTCTGTCTTGTCCCGGCGCGCGCGGCCCCGCTCCTTAGGGCGCGCGCGCGCCAGGTCTCTGCAATTTAAAGGGCCACTGCGCCACTGATTGGCGCAGCAGGCTTAATCAGTATGTTCACCTGTGCACTCCCTACTTATACCTCACTTCCCCTGCACTCCCTCGCCGGATCTTGTTGCCATTGTGCCAGTGAAAGCGTTTCCTTGTGTGTTCCTAGCCTGTGTTCCAGACCTCCTGCCGTTGCCCCTGACTACGATCCTTGCTGCCTGCCCTGACCTTCTGCCACGTCCGACTTTGCTCTTGTCTACTCCCTTGTACCGCGCTTATCTTCAGTAGTCAGAGAGGTTGAGCCGTTGCTGGTGGATACGACCTGGTTGCTACCGCCGCTGCAAGACCATCCCGCTTTGCGGCGGGCTCTGGTGAATACCAGTAGCAACTTAGAACCGGTCCACCAACACGGTCCATGGCAATCCCTCTCTGGCACAGAGGATCCACCTCCAGCCAGCCGAATCGTGACACCCTGATCAGCATTGGCTAAGTATGCATTTCCAACAATATATACCTTGTCATGGCATATTTTGTTCAAAAAATGTTTAATATTGTCCTCTTCTGACCACTTATAACTTTCTCATATTATTTATATTATATATATATATATATATATATATATATATATATATATATATATATATATATATATATAGGGCTTCATGAGTGCTCATTATTTGCACTGTGATATGTAGTTTTTATTGGTACCACTTTTGCATATATGTGACTTTTTGTTCACTTTTTTTTTGCGTTTTCTGGGATGTGGTGTGACCAAAAATCTTTTTTTTACATTTACATCGTTCACCAAGCGGGATCATTAACATTTTAATGGCTTGGACATTTCCGCACAGGGATACCAAATATGTTTATTTATTTTATTGTTTTACATCTTTTTATTTTCAAATGGGTCAAAAGAGGGGTCATTCAATTTTTATTGAGGGAGGGATTTTTTTTTGTGGGACTATTAACAGTCTATTGATTGCTAATAGAGTTCAGCGCTATGCATAGGCATAGCACTGATCAGTGATATTGGCAATCTAAAAACAGAAAGGGTAAATGACCTTTATTCCATCATCTTATAAAATCATGATACAAAATCAAAGTGTGGTGCAGCAAACATAGGGCAAGTGTTACGCCGAGCGCTCCGGGTCCCTGCTCCTCCCCGAAGCGCTCGCGGCGTCTCTCTCTCTGCAGCGCCCCGGTCAGACCCGCTGACCGGGAGCGCTGCACTGACATTGCCGGCGGGGATGCGATTCGCTCGCGAATCACATCCCAAGTCACTTACCCGTCCCGGTCCCTGGCTGTCATGTTCTGGCGCGCGCGGCTCCGCTCTCTAGGGCTCGCGCGCGCGCCAGCTCTCTAAGATTTAAAGGGCCAGTGCACCAGTGATTGGTGCCTGGACCAATCAGTCTAATTAGCTTCCACCTGCTCCCTGTCTATATCACCTCACTTCCCCTGCACTTCCTTGCCGGATCTTGTTGCCTTGTGCCAGTGAAAGTGTTTAGTGTTGTCCAAAGCCTGTGTTCCAGATCTCCTGCTATCCTCATTGACTACGAACCTTGCCGCCTGCCCCGACCTTCTTCTACGTCTGACCTTGCCTCTGCCTAGTCCTTCTGTCCCACGTCTTCTCAGCAGTCAGCGAGGTTGAGCCGTTGCCGGTGGATACGACCTGGTTGCTACTGCCGCAGCAAGACCATGCCGCTTTGCGGCGGGCTCTGGTGAAAACCAGTAGCAACCCTAGAACCGGTCCACCGACACTGTCCACGCCAATCCCTCGCTGACACAAAGGATCCACATCCAGCCTGCCGAATCCTAACAGTAGATCCGGCCATGGATCCCGCTGAGGTGCCGCTGCCAAGTCTCGCTGACCTATCCACGGTGGTCGCTCACCAATCGCAGCAAATTGCCCAACAAGGACAGCAGCTGTCGCAGTTGACCGCCACGTTACAGCAACTTCTGCCACTGCTACAGCAGCAACCATCTCCTCCGCCAGCTCCTGCACCTCCTCCGCAGCGACTGGCCGCTCCTAGCCTCCGCTTGTCCCTGCCGGACAAATTTGATGGGGACTCTAGACTCTGCCGTGGCTTTCTGTCTCAATGTTCCCTACATATGGAGATGTTGTCGGACCAATTTCCTACAGAACGGTCTAAGGTAGCGTTCGTAGTGAGTCTTCTGTCTGGAAAGGCCTTGTCTTGGGCCACACCGCTCTGGGACCGCAATGATCCTGCCACAGCTACAGTCCAGTCCTTCTTCGCTGAAGTCCGTAGTGTCTTCGAGGAACCAGCCTGAGCTTCTTCTGCCGAGACTGCCCTGCTGAACCTGGTCCAGGGTAATTCTTCAGTAGGCGAGTACGCCATCCAATTTCGTACTCTCGCCTCCGAATTATCTTGGAATAACGAGGCCCTCTGCGCGACCTTTAAAAAAGGCCTATCCAGTAACATCAAGGATGTGCTGGCCACACGAGAGATTCCTGCCAACCTGCAAGAACTTATCCATTTGGCCACCCGCATTGACATGCGGTTTTCTGAAAGACACCAGGAGCTCCGCCAGGAAAAAGACCTTGATCTCTGGGCACCTCTCCCACAGTATCCTTTGCAATCTACCCCTGTGCCTCCCGCCGAGGAGGCTATGCAAGTGGATCGGTCTCGTCTGACCCTTGAAGAGAGGACACGCCGTATTGAAAAAAATCTATGTCTGTACTGCGCTAGTACCGAACATTTCTTGATGGATTGCCCTATTCGTCCTCCACGTCTAGGAAACGCACTCACGCACCCAGCTCACGTGGGTGTGGCGTCTCTTGGTACGAAGTCTGCTTCTCCACGTCCCACTGTGCCCGTGCGGATTTCTCCTTCTGCCAACTCCTCCCTCTCAGCTGTGGCCTGCTTGGACTCTGGTGCTTCTGGAAATTTTATTCTGGACTCTTTGGTGAATAAGTTCTGCATCCCGGTGACCCGTCTCGTCAACCCGCTCTACATTTCTTCGGTCAACGGAGTGAAGTTGGACTGTACTGTGCGTTACCGCACAGAACCCCTCTTAATGTGCATTGGACCCCATCACGAAAAGATTGAATTTTTCGCCCTTCCCAACTGCACCTCTGAAGTCCTGCTCGGTCTGCCATGGCTCCAGCATCATTCTCCCACCCTTGACTGGACCACCGGGGAGATCAAGAATTGGGGTTCTGCTTGCCGTAAGAAATGCCTCATGTCTGCTCCCAGTCCCGTCTGTCGGGCCTCAGTGTCTCCTCCTGTGCCTGGTCTCCCCAAGGCCTATCAGGACTGTGCCGTGCCTCCTCATAGCCCCCGTCCTGGTGACACTCTGCCCCGTGACAAGCTTCACCCTCTGCCCCCCCTCCCCATTCCCACTTCTTCTGAACTACCTGCCGCTGGTATAGCTACCCAGGACTTCTTTTTTCAGAAGGAGACTCAAGAGGCGTCCCCTATGTTCTCGTCTCTTTTGAAGTGACAAGGAGACAAAAAGAGGGGGAGACCTAAGGGGGGGGGGTACTGTTACGCCGAGCGCTCCGGGTCCCTGCTCCTCCCCGGAGCGCTCGCGGCGTCTCTCTCTCTGCAGCGCCCCGGTCAGACCCGCTGACCGGGAGCGCTGCACTGACATTGCCGGCGGGGATGCGATTCGCGTAGCGGGACGCGCCCGCTCGCGAATCACATCCCAAGTCACTAACCCGTCCCGGTCCCCGGCTGTCATGTTCTGGCGCACGCGGCTCCGCTCTCTAGGGCGCGCGCGCGCCAGCTCTCTAAGATTTAAAGGGCCAGTGCACCAGTGATTGGTGCCTGGCCCAATCAGTCTAATTAGCTTCCACCTGCTCCCTGTCTATATCACCTCACTTCCCCTGCACTTCCTTGCCAGATCTTGTTGCCTTGTGCCAGTGAAAGAGTTTAGTGTTGTCCAAAGCCTATGTTCCAGATCTCCTGCTATCCTCATTGACTACGAACCTTGCCGCCTGCCCCGACCTTCTGCCACGTCTGACCTTGCCTCTGCCTAGTCCTTCTGTCCCATGCCTTCTCAGCAGTCAGCGAGGTTGAGCCGTTGCCGGTGGATACGACCTGGTTGCTACCGCCGCAGCAAGACCATCCCGCTTTGCGGCGGGCTCTGGTAAAAACCAGTAGCAACCCTAGAACCGGTCCACCGACACGGTCCACGCCAATCCCTCGCTGACACAGAGGATCCACATCCAGCCTGCCGAATCGTAACAGCAAGACTATGGGGAGTCGTTCCTTCTAATGATCTGACATGTTTCCGACCTACCGGGCCTTAGTCATAGACTTTTTCGATCTACTTCTATGATCTGCCAGAAGGCAGACCATGAGAGGAAGATCACCAGAGCCATTCAGGAGCAGGTGGAAGCTCGGAATTTACTCATCGGACCCCTGCAATCAGGCTACGGGTGGTGAGATGAGTCCCCCTCAAGCCCTGCAGACACTTCAGATGCCTTAAAGG
Source organism: Hyla sarda (assembly GCF_029499605.1). Taxonomy (NCBI): domain Eukaryota; kingdom Metazoa; phylum Chordata; class Amphibia; order Anura; family Hylidae; genus Hyla; species Hyla sarda. The sequence continues at coordinate 155,106,418 of NC_079194.1, read as the reverse complement.
GGTACTCCGGTGGAAAACAATGTTTTTTTTAATTAACTGGTGTCAGAAAGTTAACCAGATTTGTAAATTACTTCTATTTAAAAATCTTAATCATTTACTTATCAGCTGCTGTATGCCCCAGAGGAAGTTTTTTTCTTTGAGTTTCTTTTCTGTCTGACCACAGTGCTCTCTGCTGACACCTCTGTCCATGTCAGGAACTGTCCAGAGTAGGAGCAAATCCCCATAGCAAACCACTCTTGCTCTAGACCGTTCCTGACATGGACAGAGGTGTCAGCAGAGAGCACTGTGGTCAGACTGAAAAGAAATTCAAAAAGTAAAGAACTTCCTCTGTAGTGTAAAGCAGCTGATAAGTACTAGAAAGATTAAGATTTTTAAATAGAGTCATTTACAAATCTGTTTAACTTTCTGGCACCTGTTGATTTAAAAAAACAAAAAAAAAACAAAAAAAAAAAAACACACGTTTCCACCGGAAAACCCCTTTAATCAATATATCGGTATTGATCAGGGTATCTTAGGGAACAGCGGAATTGCTGATGTCCGCCATTATCCATGAGGTCCTGGCTGCTGATAACAGCAGCCGGCTGGTTCAAGTAAGCATGTTGGAACCGTGTCTGGACCAGGACAAAGTGATATACATGTACGCCGCGTGTACTCAAAGAGAACAAAAGAAAAACAGCAAAAATACTAGGGGCCATATGAGCCACAGCCCCCCCCCCCCCCACCCCCACATAAATTAACGCACACAACAGCAGAGCATCCATGCAATCAGACAAGAGGAAAACCTAGAGAGTGTGGTCGGTCCTCCAATCCCAAAGGTACACAAAGGTCTTCCCACGGGCAGCTGTGGAGGTCTAGGAGGGATTGGGGCCAATAAGGCAAAACCTCAAGAGGAGGTTCCATAGCCTCTAGGAAACGTGAAAGATCCACAGGATCTCTGAGATCATACCTTCGTCCATTTTGCCAGTCAGCTGGAATGGAAATCCCCAAGAGTAAGAAATATCACTGGACGCAGAGCAAATCACATCTCATCAGAATGCCTACCAGGATCCTGCCGACAGAGCTTGCACTGAACATGCTTTCATTGCAGCATAGCCAGGTCACACCCTTTACTTATCTAGATCTTAGTAAGCTTTTGACACTGTCCCAAATGGCTGACTTCTCAACAAACAGCTTGGACTCAAATATTGTTGAGGCTAGGTTTCCACTGGCAAAAACGCCAATAAAAATGCTCATTCTGCCGCATGGCTTTTTTAAATGAAAAAAACGCTGTGGCCAGATGTTAGCTGCAAGTCAACAGGGAACTGCAAAATGCCATATCCACTTGGCGTTTTTCAGTTTGGCTTTTTTTTTTTTTTTTTTTTTTTTTATCCTTTTGGTGGTTTTCAGATATTTTTGGCTCCTTGGCAATTTTTCCAAAATGACCTCTTGTTGAGACTTTGGTGTTTTATTTCAGGAAAATCTTGGCATTTTCCTCCCATAGAAGTCTATGGGAGTGAAAAAACGCCATGTGGGTTTTAACTTTGGTGTTTTTGCTGACTTTTTTTTTAATTCTTTTTGGCGATCCATAAAAGTGATGGAGATACCTTTTTTAATAAAATTTTGTAGGGTACCATTAAAAAAAATTATAAAAAAAGATACAGTAGTAATGGAATTTTTTTTATACATTTTTAAACAGGGATCAATTTTGGTGTGCGGGCAGGGCACTAAAAATTTAGCCGACAATAATAAAAATGTAGTTTGTGTGTTTTTCACTTTGTATTTCCATGGTGATGGAAGACAAAGTCAAACTTCTTTTTCCTATCTCTTATGTGAAATATGATGTACGTTTATTGCATAAAAAGATAGAATGTCGGCTCCTGTTATACAATGTGTGTTGTGGCCCCTACTATATTCTTTTTCCCAAAATGGCATCCAGGGTCTAGCCAACGCCCTAACATTCCGATAAGTGGGCTTGTCCTAAAAGGTAGCTGTAATATAATTATTGTTTTGTCCTTCACAAACGTTGCCCAAAGGGGAGGGGCTTATATTTTATATGGACAAAGAACTGTGTAACATAGCAGGAGAATTTGTGAATAGTTTAGTAAATTATGTACAACAAATAATGGTTTAATAAGTGACAAAAGAGATAATTTCATGGGATAAAAAGGCAATCAATATTTGCAGTAATACATTTAGTAAATGTAAAATATTGCCGGATTAAAAGGAAATTCTGGAGTATGTAAACCTGCTTATGTTATTTTCAAGGATATGTAACGGGGAAGGGGGGGGATAGCAGCCCACATACCCAGCTGCAGCACTGAACTCCTGTTCATATACGGAACAATCAAAAGAGATACACTCAGAGTCAGGGGGTATTTTAAATCCAGAGGGCCGGTAACCCTTGTCTTCTCTTTCTCTCTCTATCTCTCTCTCTCTGTTTTTCTCATAGTTCTCTGTAAGAGCGCAATTTCTAGTTTTCTTTTTGTTTTTCTTTATTTATATTTTCTTGTGTTTGTTTGTTTTTTCTCCTCAGTATAGCTTATACAGCGGTATTAGACCAACTCCAAAATACCCATTCCAGCACATCTGTATGGATTTTATTGAACTTCATAGTTGTGAGAAAAAGAAATATTGTCTAGTGATAATTGATGCATTGACCAAATAGGTAAAAGTATTTCCCACAGGAAGTGCTGATGCCCAGCAGTATCTAAAGCTTTACTAAAAGACATGATTCCACAATTTGGGATTCCAGAAAAGATCTATTAGTGATAATGGTCGACATTTTGTAAACCAAAGCTATAAAACACCTAATAGAAGTAATAAATCACTGTGCACACCACCCCCAGTCAGCAGGGTTCGTAGAAAGACATAAAGGTATACTGAAAAGAAAAATGAGAGAAGCTATGGAAGAGACAGAGAAATGTTGGATGTACTGTTTACCATGAGCTGTTCTAAGTATGCATATTACACCCACTAAAGATGGATTAAGTCCTTTTGAGATGGTGTATGGTAGACCATATAACATACCTTTGTTACCAAATGAGACACATATTGAGGAAGCAGAGAGAACCTTAGCAGAATATATGTCCAGACTGCTGGAGCAGAAACAAATTAACCAAGCCTGTTCCATTCCAGAAGAGGGATCCATAGAAGAAGGAAAAAATTTAACATTTTAGAATGGGTCCTCATAAAAGTGATCAAGAAGAAACACTGACATTCACCTAAGTAGAAGGGACCCTACCAATTCCTATTAACCACCCTACAGCAATAAGGATAGCTGAGAGGAATTCCTGGATCCATCAGTCTCACTGTACAAAGGTTCTGCAGGCAGAGCAGGGTGAGAAGGCTGAAGGAACTCCAATAAGTCCGGCTACAAAGGGAGATTCTGCATAAGGCAGAAACTGTCAAACCGGTGAAGCCTCCAATTCCCTACCTCTTGGAGCTCCTCAGCTAAATAGGAGGATAGGGACAATGCTAGTGGTGAGTATGGTGGGAATTCCAGGAATCTTCGGAAGGATAATCTCCAACCTTTACCATAAACACCATGATCAGACACAACTAACAGACTGGGTGGCTGTAGGTAGACCTCTCAATTTGACATTCTCATATGGAACCAGTAGTAAAATACTAGCAGAGCTGTGTCAGTTGATTGAGTGTGGGGATTTAAGACAGGCAAAAGCGATAAGGAATAGTAATGTATATGTATGTATGTATATGTGGCAAAGCCACAGGGTGTGAAGGGGAGGTGTATGGGGAAGATGTTGTAGCACAGGGGCAAGGTGTTATTAACCCCTAATGTTCGTGATGCCAGGGCATGGTTTTCCCGGTAACCACCGGAACGGTAGTACCGCTATCCCAAGGTTAGGCAGGGCAATAATAGTCCAAGACCAGGTTAGGGTTAACGGTAGCTTTACTGAGGTAGACAGATGGAAATAGTCTTTACAGCAAGGCCAGGATCCCAGAGAGGTTGCCAGTAGCACAGTAGGGCCTCGCAGCTTGCTGGGACTTGTAGTGAATTTAATAGACTTTAGTTCAGCCACGCAGACATGGACTTGACTTCCTGGAATGTGGCTGTGGGTGGTTTGAGGCCTTCAGGTGCTGGACACTGGCACTGAGATGTCTGGTCTTTACTGTTCCTCAGAAGAAGTGATGGTGTGAGAGCGAGATTGTAATGGCTGCCCCTCTTATAAAGGGGGGCTGAGGCAGAAGTCCATAGGTCAAGCTGCAGGTCACCTGGTTGGCTGGTGCTCTCTGGGTAAGATAACTCATCATGTGAACACATCATCATGAGACAACTCAAAAGGTCCTTAAAAGGTCCTTAAAACATAATGCACATAACACTAAATACAATATATATGACTACGGGAGAGAGTGGGTCGGCACTGAGGCAAGTAGTGGAGCTCTTAGCGCTAAGATTGCTGTGGATACACAAGTGGAAACATGGAGACTTCAGGCTTACTGCAAGTGCAACGTGGTACTTATTCTAAGAGTGGCAGCTCATAGATGCGGTAAAAAAGAAAGCAGAAGGCACTCACGTTTAGAAGCTGTGCAGATTTCTTTATTCCAAGTGTTTAAGTCCATTTGCGGGACGCCGGAGCAGAGTCAAGCCAGTGCAGTGGTAATGGCCATATCGTGCCTCATCCTCTGCGCTTCATCATGATGAAGCGCTGAGGATGAGGCGCAATATGGCCATTACCACTGCACTGGCTTGACTCTGCTCTGGCGTCCCGCAAATTTTTTACCACAATAAAATTATAATATATATATATATATATATATATATATACACACACACACACACACACACACACACACACACACACACACACTAGCTGAATACCTGGCGTTGCCCGGTTTTTCCTTCCTGATCATTGTTGGGGAGGAAAATAAACAAAGGAGGAAGCTTTTGACTTCATATCCTGTCCTCATATTATTGTCACATCCCAACCCCATATCCCGACCTCCTATCCCGGCCTCCTATGCCGTCCTCATATCCTGTCCTCCTATCTTGACCTCCTATCCCATCCATCTATCCCGACCTCCTATTTCGACCTCCTATCCCGACCTCCTATCCAGTCCTGTAATATGTGTACCAGGTATTATTGAAATATCTCCAGCCGTACGGAAGTTATGTGGGAACATACATTTTCCATTGATTTGCATGGGACTTTAAACAAAAAGTCCGACCTTCACAAATGGGGGTAGTTAAGGGTTAAATTAACTATCCTATATTTTAAGTGGACATATAAGTAACATGTGAGAAGTATTATGGAAATATCTCCTGCCGTTTGGAAGTTATACAGTAACATAACTTATGCAGTAACTTAACACTTCAAAAAAGAATCAGATTTTTTGTCCATAGGATCCTTTAGAAGCCTAAGATCCTCCATTAAAAGTGCTCCTTTCCTAGATAGTTTAGATATAGAGGCATCAATTTTCGGAACCTTCTCCCAGGAAACTAGATCTGTGTCATCATACTAGTATTTTTTCTTGAATGCCCTTGGTAAAAAAAAAAAAAAAAAAAAAAAAAAAAAAAAGACTATCTGGATTACCGCATTCTTTTTTAAATAGAGAAGTAATGCTTCTATGTACTGGAAACACCCTTCACAAACATGATATCCTGTATGGATTTGACCTGTTTGGGGTCCTCAATATTCATGGTATGTCTTATGCTTTTGATAAGGCTGTCAGTGTCTTCTGCTAGAAAAAAAAAAAAAAAAGTCTCCCAGATGTAGAATCTTCTGCAGATGAGGACTCGTCATTTGAATCCACAGAGCCCAGGATAATGTCCTCTTCTGAGCCTGCACCAGGCAAAGCATCACCCACAGGAGGGTCAGGAGCAGTCACAGAAGCAGGTTTAGAGGTATTCATAGACTTCAAAAAATTCTGAATCTCTATTATTATCATCTCTTGCATTGAGGATAGCAGAGATGGTACCTCAGTAGTGTGCTCTAATATTGTGTGCTCTAATATTTGTGGTATCTGTACCTGACCATTAGTTGTGGCTTTACCTACCTATAACAATTTTGGCACAATTTTGCGCCCTGGTTTTAACGTCATTACTAAAAGTTATATCTTAGGCACTTCCTGAGCACTTTTTTGCTTATAATTTTGTGTACAGCAGAATTCCAGTAAAAATTATGGGAGGCTGCTGCACTGAAATTTTGTGAGCAGATTTTTTCCGCTGGATTCAGCTTGGAAATTCTGCTGTGTGAATGGGCCCTTACACTATCTAGATTTAGTTTTAGACCTGTCTAACTTTTATGCAAAACTTTTGTCCACCATGTCACAGCATGTCACATTTTAAGCCACGGCCCTTCATCTTAAAACTATGCCTCTCCGCAGTAAGCCACAACTTCTTGCTGAGTGAGCCGTAAAGAGTGTCTAAGACATAATAAATATGTTTTAGATCAGTGGTCTCCAAACTGTGGAACTTCCACCACTGCAAAACTACAACTCACAGCATGTTGTAGTGGCTGGAGGTCCATGGTTTGGAAGTCAGTATTTTAGATTAATCCAAACAAGAGAAGCAGCACTTCGGCAATGAAAGTTAGAGTATATTTATTATCCCAGTGTGAAAAATTGACTATTTAACTTCATATGAAAGTCTTTAAGCTTAGAAGGGCATTTATTAACATGTGAGACTTTAGGGTTTTTTAATTTTTCACCTGTATGGTACACTGGTGAGCTCCAGATGCAGCTGGTCAGTGTTTATCAAGATGCGAACGAGTGACTTGGTGCTTGTGTGAGGCGCACTTGTCAGACAGCCCTGCATGGCTGCCTGTGCCTGGTCCCCTGGTGAAGTGGAAGATGCGCAAAACTTTTGCAAAACTTGCACGCCATAAATCAGTGCGTAGGCTACGCATCTAGGAAATCATGCCCACAAAACTGGATTTGCTGATGCAAAAAATCATATATGCTGGCAAAATTCACAACTGTGTGCCGCATCTTTGCAAGTTTACACTTAGGGGCCTTGATAAATCATTCCCTAAGTGTTTAAGAAGAAGAAGCAACATACTTGGGGAGTTTTATCAAAACAGGTGACTGATACATGTGATGTGAAGATCAATTACAGGTCCCATTGGAGGTATATTTAAAATCAGGGCAACATATTCTCAGCTTTGTATAATTGATGTATCTATATATTCAGTCACTTCGCAACAGCAAAGCTACAAATACATTAACAATATTCCTGTATGAATTATGAACTCATCCCTGAGAGATCCCATTACACCAAATAAACACGGTGTACGCAATAAAGAGAACCTGGCATTACCGTTTCCCTATTGGGATATACGAATCCTTGTGACAAAAAAGGGGGCCTTTTTAATTTCTTTATAGGAGAGATCCGACCACAAAATATTTTATGAAGTCAATGCATATTAAAGGGGTATGCCCGTGGAAAACAAGTTTTTTTCCCCCCATTTCAATTGGCTCCAGAAAGTTAAACAGATTTGTAAATACTTCTATTTAAAAATCTTAATCCTTCCAGTAGTTATCAGCTGCTGTATACTACAGAGTGCTCGAGTTGTTCTTTTCTGTCTGACCTCAGTGCTATCTGCTGACACCTCTGTTCATGTCAGGAACTGTCCAGAGTGGGGGCAAATCCCAATAGCAAACCTCTCCTACTCTGTACACTTCCTGATATGTACAGAGGTGTCAGCAGAGAGCACTATGGTCAGATAGACAATAACACCTCAACTTCCTCTGTAGTATACAGCAGCTGATAAGTACTGGAAGGATTAAAGGAAATCTGTCACCAGTGTCACCTGCACTAACCTGTCGGTACAGACAGGTAGTGCAGGTGACACTGATGACAACGGTACTCACCTTGTCCTGGTCCGTGGCGGGGATCTTCTGTAATATTCTCCGGTATCTTGGCTCCAGGCACCGGCTTGTGGCATGGGCGTAGCCTAATGATGTAACCGCTGCTGCTCCCAGGACCTGGGACCCAGCAGAGAGCAGCAGCAGTGATGTCACCAAGCTCCGCCCATGCCCAAAGCCGCTACTGCTTTCGGCAGGGTCCCGGGCAGCAGCGGTTACATCATTAAGCTCCACCCGTGCCCCAAGCTGGTGCTCGGGGCGAAGATACCGGAGAGGATTACAGGAGGTCCCCGCCATGGACTGGGACAAGGCGAGTACCGTTGTCATCAGTGTCTCCTGTACTACCTGTTGGTACCAACAGGTTAGTGCAGGTGACACTGGTGACAGATTTCCTTTAAGATTTTTAAATAGAAGTCATTTAGAAATATGTTTAACTTTCTGGCACCAGTTTATTTGAAAAAAAAAAATTTCCACCGGAATTCCCCTTTAAGTCCAAGGAGTCCTCTCATGTATGGCCTCTGAATCATTGCCATGAATATTTAACAACCCTGCTTTTAATGTGATTGGCAAACAAGCTGCACATGATCAGAAGAGGGGCCCTTTGCTTTGCCAGGGGATGATGTAAGTTTAAGGGTCTCAAACATCACAACAATTTCAGTACCATATGATATTAGAAATACAAAACACATGAAACACAAAAATATGAAAGCATACATCAAAAACACACTGATGGGTTAATAAAGGCGTTCAGCTTGGACATTGCACATTGGTTTGGATCAATGTAATTGATAATCTCTGTACAGTTAGCTGGCCCAAAGCTTCCCCCACCAATAATGGCTGATTGTCTGACCTTGAATAGGACAATCCCTTTAAATTGTGAATTTATTGTGACTTGGTTATCAGTTTAATAAAAGTTTTTTTTTTATTTGATGTTATTGTTTAAGGTTTTAATACACTTTTCCCATCAATATTACAGCATTTCAAGTTCTCTGTTTGTGGATAGAAATGTACAACCAAATTTACATCCAAAGGGTTAAAACTTACCCTGACTATAGGCTACTTATATAAATGAAGCATGACTAGTTAAAGAGAGTATGTCACTAAGCTAATTCTGCTCTAACTGAGGACAGCATAAGCTAGTCACAGTCATGTTTACAACATAATGTATCTGCTCTAAATACCTGTTCTGAGGGTTCGTTTTAAGCTGGTCACGGCAAATGTTATAAGTACACTTTATGAAGTTTTTCACTTACCCATTAGCCCCAACAGCTTCACACCCCATAGGGCTATTCCAGTGGCAAAGGAATTCCAAACTGTTCCCACCACAGCATACATAAGAATGGCACCAATGTTGTCAAAAAAGAGGCGACTGGGCATAAAGTAGCCAGAGTCCAGGACTATTGGGGGAAGCAGGAAGAGGAAGAACATATTAGGTTCTAACTGGAATTCGGCCCTCTGGGCTATGGCCAAGACAATCCCTCCAAGGGCCAGTCCCAGGATGATCAGCAGACAGCTCTCTGGAACTATGGTGGTCACCTTCTTGGACAAGCGGAACACTGCACAAACAATAAAGACACATTGATAAGGACCTCCAAAACAATAGTCATTGACTTATAATAAATGTCAGTACTATGATGAGCTGTACACAGAATGCATGCATTCCATCTCCAAAAGGAGCTTACAATCTAACTTACATATTTTGTATACATTAGTAGAGTATAAACAGAAAAATGCTGATGGGCAACAATATATCTCCCATCAGGACACAAGAAGTATTGACCACCTCTGCATTCATGTGAAAAACCTTCTAAGGATAGATGGGGTTCAAGCCATTTGACCCCTCCTGTGTTTAATGGGCAAAGTAAAACAAAAATTTTTTTTTTACATATTCCTAAATGTCTCCTTAGAGAGCAGGCCCGTATTTTCTGCATGTTATCATTTGCAACTTTTTTTTTTTTATAGTTTCTGCCACAAACCAACGTGAACTGATTAGTAAATGTTAGCTTTTGTTCTCAAGATTACAGGTTCATTCTTCAATATGGCCCCCTCCAGCTGCAGCACTTATAAGAACAGCACTCATCTGCTTCCAGAAAGACATTCTATGAAAGGAATCCCATCTCCAACAGCCAAAGCCGTGTGTTGGTCAAGCCCTCGAAATGGATTTGCCACCAAAAATATTAATTAAAAGGAGCGGCATTACCAGGCTGACACGTCTCTGAAAACAGCGCGAGTGTTAATTACACGCTCCTAAAATAAGACACTGTTTCCTTAGTTACTGAAGATACTACTGAAATACAAGGGAAAAAAATCTGAGAAACCTTTTACTGCAAAAGAAAAACCCTTCTAATAGGAGACGGGATCATACATTTTATAATAATAATACATGTCTTATAGATCTACTACATTGTGAATATGGCATCCTCAAGAATTAGCAAAATATTAATATTAATTTAGGCATAGCTCCTGCACTGGTTATCACCTGTATTCACTTGGGAAGATCCCTGTGAAGACTGTGTATAACACCTTACAACTAGTCCCACCTTACAAAAAGAGGGGAATTTATTAAATGGGCACTGTTAGATCAAAATACTTTTACATGTTGTTACTGATGAAAATTAAATATTTAATAAAGAAAATGGCTCCTGAAAATCCCACCACTAAGGCCCCACATACCTACTGGGACACTAACTAGTCCTGCAGCAGCATCGGGCTTGTCCATGAGGAGACAGACCAATCACCTCCCACCTCCTCAGAGAGGATTTCTAACACTGTGAGCTAATGAGAAGAGTATGAGTAAGGGAGATATGATATGCCAGTCTACACTGACATACGCCTAGACACAGGTCTCTGCATGCCATCTGGACCCTGAAAAACAACAGAACATGAAAATCTTTTGCTATTGGTCATTTCTTGTGGCTCAGTGAAATTAAAGGTCGTTCCTGGTATTTGTCTCCCCCAGACATCAGATCCTATAACTAAATATGTCACTGTTAGGATTCTAGTAGGTAATGAACTTTTATTTTTATGAAGCTGTTTTGCTGTATTATGCTTTTTTTATATTACATTTTATTTATATTGAACTACAATTAATTTATGCTGTCTGTCACAGGTATCCACCAAGAGGTATGCTAAAGTATACTGTGGCAACCACCCTTACTCTATCGCAGTGGAGGGAATGTTGTGCCACTTTGGGAAGAGGGAGCTGGCAGATCTCACTATCAGAAACCTCCTTAAAGATTCTGCACAGGACATACAGAGTACCAGTAGTGCTTCATAGTATATATCCTGAAATCTCCCCACTTTGTTTTAAGGGTTGTGGAGCAAGGGGGACTCTGTATCATATATGGTGGAGTTGTCCTGTGGTTACGGAATTCTGGGATAGGGTTACGGATCTCCTCATTTCGATCCTCCCTGGTAGGGTACCCCGTGCACCTGTATATTACCTCTTAGGTCATAAACCCTCAAGGATGCCATATAGCACATTTAAATTGTTCCAGCATATATTGCTTGCCGCTCGCATTCATATTGCTTCTCAATGGAGGAAACCTGATCTGCTATTTTCTAGAGTTGTGGGGAGGATCAACACGATAATGTTGAATGAGAAGCTTTCTGCCATCAGAGAGGATAGGACCAAGCAATTTAACTTAATGTGGGACCCTTGGTTCACTTCACCGCATTGCCCGCCTATAGCTCATAGCTTTTCCTTATATTAACCATTTCAATTTGGGGGGGGGGGGGGTTATGGGAATTGCTGCGGGAGTTATAAACCTGCATATTGTACACTGTTAGTTGTGAATGACGTTCTGACAATTGACCATACCATGCCGAGAAGTTTTATTGTGGTGTCCCGATCCTTCATTACTGTATTGTAATAGGATTCTTCATTGTACACCTGTCCATTCCTGATGTGGTTGTTTGATGGCTGGTCTCCGGACCAGTTCAACTTTTCATTTGCCTTTGTATGTAACTTTTTCATTATCTAAATAAAGCTTCACTGTTTGATGATTAAAGTATATTGTGGCATAGAGCTGTTGGCACTGTTCAGTTTTTAGTGGCCTGAACAGAGTAAACTAGTGACTAAGTTTAGGCCAGTTTCTGCTGGTACAGGCTATTTTAATGGGACTCTGTGTTGTCTGCTGCGAATATACCAGTGAAAAGCAGTTCAAACAAAGCATCCTTTGGGCCACTGAAATGAACGGCATCTGCTGCTGGATAACTGTGAGAGATAGCACTTGTGTTTTTAGACAAATTCATGTAATAACCCATTAAATGGGTGCTCTGGCCCTAAGACATCTTATCCCCGATCCAAAGGGGAGTACCCCTTTAAGGACATGCGTTTATTTAATTTTTCAGTTTAGTTTTTTCGTCTTAGTATTCTAAAAGCCATAACGCTTAAAATTTTCCACTTACAGGCCCATATACTAGCTTGCTTTTTGCACGACCAACTGTACTTTGTAATGACATCACTAATTTTACAGCGAAATGAAAATAAAACATTTGTGGGAAGAATTTGAAAAAAAACCTAAAAAAAATGTTAGCAAACCTTGGGGGCTTCTGCTTCTACACAGTGCACTTTTCGGTACAAATGACATGTTATATCTATTCTCTAGGTCGATATGATTAGAATTATACCGAATTTGTAGGTTTTGTTTTATTTTCCTACTTTTAAAAAATTATAAATTTTTTGTATGAAAATTATGTTTAAATTGACCTCTTTTGACCCTTATAAACTTCTTTATTTTTCCCTATACAGGGACGTATGAGGGCTCATTTTTTGCGCAATGGTCTTAAATTTTAGTGATACTATTTTTGTTTTGATGGGACTTTTTGATCGCTTTTTATTCATTTTTTTCTGGCATAAAAAAGCAACCAAAAATATGAAATTCTTGATTTTGGTATTTTTTTCTATTTACGCCATTGACCATGCAGTTAAATTACCATTATATTTTAATAGTTCAGACAGTTAAGCACACGCCGATACCAAATATGTTTATATTTATTTTTGTTTACATGATTTTATTTTAGAAATGGTAAAAGGGGGGTGATTCAAACGGTTATTAGGAAAGGGGTTATTTATTTACATTTATGAACTTTTTTTCTTCCACTTTTTTATTTTTTTTACACAGTTTTTTAGTCCCCATAGGAGACTATTACCTGCAATCTTCAGATTGCAAACACTAATCAATGCTGCTCCATAGGAGAGCATTGATCAGTGTTATCAATGTTCCATTGCTTCAATATGCAATAGCTGGCTCAAGTATAGAAGCGCCGATCGGACAACAGGGAAAGAAGAGATTTCCTCCGTCCACACAGCTGTTCGGGACATCGCGGTTTCCAAGCAATGGTTACCATCAGCTCCGCTGAGCTGCCAGGAATATATTTTGGCATTTTTAGACGCAGTCATCAACTTTGATCATGGCATCTAAAGAGTTAGTGCTGGACATCGGCCTGAACGGCAATGTCCGGCATTAGCCATGGGTCTGGGTTGCTGATAGCAGCCAGGACCGTGCGGGTATGATGCGAGCTCAGCTTTATAAACAGTGTTCTGCGGCAAGGGGTTAAAGGGGTACTGTGGAGGAAAAAAAATCCCCATAGCAAACCTCTCCTGCTCTGGACAGTTCCTGACACGGACAGAGGTGTCAGCAAAGGGCACTGTGGTATGGTGGAAAATAATTACAAAACTTTCTCTGGAGCATAAAGCAGCTGATAAGAATCGGAAGGCTTAGTATTTTTAAATAGAAGTTATTTACAAATGTGATTAAAGGGGTTATTCAGGAATAGAAAAACAGAGATAATTTCTTTCAAAAACAGCTCCACGTCTGTCCCCAGGTTGTGTGTGGCTTATTACAACTTGGCCCCGTTCACTTTCATAGAACTGAGCTGCAGAACCACACACCTGCAGACAGACGGGGAGCGGTTTTGAAAGAAATTAGCTATTTTTCTTTTCTTGGATTATCCCTTCAACTTTCTAGCACTAGTTGATTTGAAAACATTTTTTTCCCCCCACCGGAGTACCCCTTTAAGCGTGGTACATACAGCGCTACATGTTAGAGAAGATAATTGTTGTGAATTGTGATTATGTGTAGATAAAGCTAGGTCCAGGCTGCGTTAGAGGTTCCATCAGACGTGTCCGTCGCGCTCCTGATGAAAACGGTATGTCGGCATATACAGTAATGAAGGGCAATGGATGTGATTCATTTGAATGGCCCAAATGGAGTCACCTAGTGACTCAGTTTGGGACTTATGCACTATTTTCAGTATATTTGAAACACAGTATGCTACTTGTAATGTAAATAGAGAATATATATCCCAAACGGCGTCACAAGGTAACTGTTTGTGCCATTGAAATGAATGGTAACCATTGCCCTCCGTTACAGTATATGTCAGTATTCCCTATTCAGCGGGATGCCGACAGATACATCTGACAGAAGCACTAATACAGTATCCTCAGTGAAGAAGCAGCTAAAGGTTTCCTGATAGGTCTTGAAGCAAACCCCAAACACACTCACATGTAAGACAGTCTCTGATCTGTGGCTCGTTGGTTGTTTTAAGAGTTATAACAGGCCTTTAGTTCAATGTCCAATATAGGCCTCTCTACTCATACAACACGTTATATATGGTTAAATAAGCTTTCTTACCAGGTCCGGATTTCCTCCTTGGTGTTTGCTAAAGTGGCAAAATGAAGTTTGAAAATGTCCTTCACTGCATGGTATGGTAATGTATGGTAGTCAGCCACAAGTAGTCTTCATGGTGTCATGCGCCATCTTCATGCAGTCCCAAGCTATGGGTATTAATCATTCCAAAGCGTGATTGAGAGTCCAGGCACCGCGGCTGTCAACGCTCCCTCAAGTCTCCACTGCCCCTGCATTTGAAACATTTTGTTCCGAATGCTGGGTGCGGGCTGCAGGGGTCTTTGATGTCACGACCACGCCCCTTGTGAGATCACACCACACCCCCTCAATGCAAGTCTATGGGAGGGGGCGTGGCCCTCTCATAGACTTGCATTGAGGGGACGTGGTGTGACGTCATGACGCCTGCAGCCAGCATTCGGAACAAAATGTTCCAAACGCTAGGGCAGTGGAGTACCCCTTTAACCATCCAAAGCAGCTACCACTAAAAGGTAACCCAATAAGAAATCATGGGGTTAAAGGGGTTATCCAGGAAAAAACTTTTTTTGATATATCAACTGGCTCCAGAAAGTTAAACAGATTTGTAAATTACTTCTATTAAAAAATCTTAATCCTTTCAGTACTTATGAGCTTCTGAAGTTAAGGTTGTTCTTTTCTGTCTAAGTGCTCTCTGATGACACGTGTCTCGGGACCCGCCCAGTTTAGAAGAGGTTTGCTATGGGGATTTGCTTCTAAACTGGGCGGTTCCCGAGACACGTGTCATCAGAGAGCACTTAGTGGAACTGACCGGAGCGCTGCAGTGAGGAGAGTGTAGCGAGCGCTCCGGGGAGGAGCGGGGACCCGGAGCGCTCGGCGTAACAGTACCCCCCCCCCTTGGGTCTCCCCCTCTTCTTGGAGCCTGAGAACCTGAGGACCAGACTTTTGTCCAGGATATTGTCCTCAGGTTCCCAGGACCTCTCTTCTGGACCACAACCCTCCCAATCCACTAAAAAGAAGGTTTTCCCTCTGACCTTTTTTGATGCTAAAATCTCTTTGACGGAGAAGATGTCCGAGGAGCCGGAGAC
Source organism: Hyla sarda (assembly GCF_029499605.1). Taxonomy (NCBI): domain Eukaryota; kingdom Metazoa; phylum Chordata; class Amphibia; order Anura; family Hylidae; genus Hyla; species Hyla sarda. Next base: position 155,090,922 of record NC_079194.1, on the reverse strand, counting down.
AGGAGTGGGAGGAACAGATTTGGGAGAGAAACGGTTAATGATAAGTGGTTTAAGAAGAGAAACGTGAAAGGCATTAGGAATACGAAGAGAAGGAGGAAGAAGAAGTTTGTAAGAGACAGGATTAATCTGGCGCAAAATTTTGAAAGGACCAAGATAGCGTGGTCCCAACTTATAGCTAGGGACACGGAAGCGGACATATTTAGCGGAGAGCCATACCTTGTCTCCAGGGGAAAAAATGGGAGGAGCTCTTCTTTTCTTATCCGCGAATTTCTTCATGCGTGAAGAAGCCTGTAAGAGAGAATTTTGGGTCTCTCTCCATATGATGGAAAGATCACGAGAAATTTCATCCACAGCGGGCAGACCAGAGGGCAAGGGGGTAGGGAGGGGAGGAAGAGGGTGACGGCCGTACACCACGAAAAATGGGGATTTGGAGGAAGATTCAGAGACTCTGAAATTATACGAGAATTCGGCCCAAGGTAGAAGATCTGCCCAGTCATCCTGGCGGGAGGAAACAAAATGTCGTAAATAATCACCCAAGACCTGGTTAATTCTTTCTACTTGTCCATTGGATTGAGGATGATATGCAGAAGAAAAATTTAATTTAATCTTGAGTTGTTTACAGAGAGCCCTCCAGAATTTAGACACGAATTGGACGCCTCTATCCGAGACGATCTGCGTAGGCAACCCGTGAAGACGAAAAATGTGTACAAAAAATTGTTTAGCCAACTGAGGCGCTGAAGGAAGACCAGGAAGAGGGATGAAATGTGCCATTTTGGAGAATCGATCAACGACCACCCAAATAACAGTGTTGCCATGGGATGGGGGTAAGTCAGTAATAAAATCCATACCAATCAGAGACCAAGGTTGTTCGGGGACAGGCAGAGGATGAAGAAAACCAGCGGGCTTCTGGCGAGGAGTCTTATCCCGGGCACAGATAGTGCAGGCTCGCACAAAGTCCACCACATCAGTCTCTAGAGTCGGCCACCAATAGAAGCGAGAGATGAGTTGCACAGATTTCTTGATGCCCGCATGACCTGCGAGATGGGAGGAGTGACCCCATTTGAGGATTCCGAGGCGTTGGCGTGGAGAAACAAAGGTCTTTCCTGGAGGAGTTTGCCTGATGGAGGCTGGAGAAGTGGAAATCAGGCAGTCAGGAGGAATGATGTGTTGAGGAGAGAGTTCAACTTCAGAAGCATCTGAGGAACGAGAGAGAGCATCGGCCCTAATGTTCTTATCGGCAGGCCGAAAGTGAATTTCAAAATTAAATCGGGCAAAGAACAGAGACCACCTGGCCTGACGAGGATTCAGCCGTTGGGCAGACTGGAGGTAGGAGAGGTTCTTGTGATCGGTGTAAATAATAACTGGAAATCTTGATCCCTCCAGCAGATGCCTCCATTCCTCAAGTGCTAATTTAATGGCTAGAAGCTCTCGATCCCCGATGGAGTAGTTCCTCTCCGCCGGAGAGAAGGTCCTAGAAAAAAAACCACAAGTAACAGCATGCCCGGAAGAGTTTTTTTGTAGAAGGACAGCTCCAGCTCCCACTGAGGAGGCATCAACCTCCAATAGGAAGGGTTTAGATGGGTCCGGTCTGGAGAGCACGGGAGCCGAAGAAAAGGCAGACTTGAGCCGTTTAAAGGCGTCTTCCGCTTGAGGAGGCCAAGACTTGGGATCGGCATTTTTTCTGGTTAAAGCCACAATAGGAGCCACAACGGTAGAAAAATGTGGAATAAATTGCCTGTAATAATTGGCGAACCCCAAAAAACGTTGGATGGCACGGAGTCCGGAGGGGCGTGGCCAATCTAAGACGGCAGAGAGTTTGTCTGGATCCATTTGTAGTCCCTGGCCAGAGACCAAGTATCCTAGGAAAGGAAGAGATTGGCATTCAAACAGACATTTCTCTATTTTGGCATAGAGTTGATTGTCACGAAGTCTCTGAAGAACCATACGGACATGCTGGCGGTGTTCTTCTAGATTGGCAGAAAAAATCAGGATATCGTCCAGATATACAACAACACAGGAGTATAGGAGATCACGAAAAATTTCATTAACAAAGTCTTGGAAGACGGCAGGGGCGTTGCACAGGCCAAAGGGCATGACCAGATACTCAAAGTGTCCATCTCTGGTGTTAAATGCCGTTTTCCATTCATCCCCCTCTCTGATGCGGATGAGATTATAAGCACCTCTTAAGTCCAGTTTGGTAAAGATGTGGGCACCTTGGAGGCGATCAAAGAGTTCAGAGATGAGGGGTAGGGGGTAGCGGTTCTTAACCGTGATTTTATTAAGACCGCGGTAGTCAATGCAAGGACGTAGAGAGCCATCTTTTTTGGACACAAAGAAAAATCCGGCTCCGGCAGGAGAGGAGGATTTACGGATAAAGCCCTTTTTTAAATTTTCCTGGACGTATTCAGACATGGCAAGAGTCTCTGGGACGGACAGAGGATAGATTCTGCCCCGGGGTGGAGTAGTGCCCGGGAGGAGGTCAATAGGACAATCATAAGGCCTGTGAGGAGGTAGAGTCTCAGCTTGTTTTTTGCAAAAAACGTCCGCAAAGTCCATATAGGCCTTAGGGAGACCGGTTACAGGAGGAACCACAGAGTCACGGCAAGGGTTACTGGGAACCGGTTTTAGGCAGTCCTTGGAACAAGAGGGCCCCCAACTCCTGATCTCCCCAGTGGACCAATCCAGGGTTGGGGAATGAAGTTGAAGCCAGGGAAGTCCAAGGAGAATTTCAGAAGTGCAATTGGGGAGGACCAAAAGTTCAATCCTCTCGTGATGAGATCCGATGCACATTAGAAGGGGCTCCGTGCGGAAACGTATGGTACAGTCCAATCTTTCATTGTTTACACAATTGATGTAGAGGGGTCTGGCGAGACTGGTCACCGGGATGTTGAACCTGTTGACGAGAGAGGCCAAAATAAAATTTCCTGCAGATCCGGAGTCCAGGAAGGCCACAGCAGAGAAGGAGAAGGCAGAGGCAGACATCCGCACAGGCACAGTAAGACGTGGAGAAGCAGAGTAGACATCAAGGACTGTCTCACCTTTGTGCGGAGTCAGCGTACGTCTTTCCAGGCGGGGAGGACGGATAGGACAATCCTTCAGGAAGTGTTCGGTACTAGCACAGTACAGGCAGAGATTCTCCATGCGGCGTCGTGTCCTCTCTTGAGGTGTCAGGCGAGACCGGTCGACCTGCATAGCCTCCACGGCGGGAGGCACAGGAACAGATTGCAGGGGACCAGAGGAGAGAGGAGCCGGGGAGAAGAAACGCCTCGTGCGAACAGAGTCCATATCCTGGCGGAGCTCCTGACGCCTTTCGGAAAAACGCATGTCAATGCGAGTGGCTAGGTGAATGAGTTCATGTAGGTTAGCAGGGATTTCTCGTGCGGCCAGAACATCTTTAATGTTGCTGGATAGGCCTTTTTTGAAGGTCGCGCAGAGTGCCTCATTATTCCAGGATAATTCTGAAGCAAGAGTACGGAATTGTACGGCATACTCGCCAACGGAAGAATTACCCTGGACCAGGTTCAACAGGGCAGTCTCAGCAGAAGAGGCTCGGGCAGGTTCCTCAAAGACACTTCGAATTTCCGAGAAGAAGGAGTGTACAGAGGCAGTGACGGGGTCATTGCGGTCCCAGAGCGGTGTGGCCCAAGACAGGGCTTTTCCAGACAGAAGGCTGACTACGAAAGCCACCTTAGACCTTTCAGTGGGGAACTGGTCCGACATCATCTCCAAGTGCAATGAACATTGGGAAAGAAAGCCACGGCAAAACTTAGAGTCCCCATCAAATTTATCCGGCAAGGATAGTCGTAGTCCAGAAGCGGCCACTCGCTGCGGAGGAGGTGCAGGAGCTGGCGGAGGAGATGATTGCTGGAGCTGTGGTAGTAACTGTTGTAGCATAACAGTCAGTTGAGACAGCTGTTGGCCTTGTTGCGCTATCTGTTGTGACTGCTGGGCGACCACCGTGGTGAGGTCAGCGACAACTGGCAGAGGAACTTCAGCGGGATCCATGGCCGGATCTACTGTCACGATGCCGGCTGGCAGGTAGTGGATCCTCTGTGCCAGAGAGGGATTGGCGTGGACCGTGCTAGTGGATCGGTTCTAAGTCACTACTGGTTTTCACCAGAGCCCGCCGCAAAGCGGGATGGTCTTGCTGCGGCGGTAGTGACCAGGTCGTATCCACTAGCAACGGCTCAACCTCTCTGGCTGCTGAAGATAGGCGCGGTACAAGGGAGTAGACAGAAGCAAGGTCGGACGTAGCAGAAGGTCGGGGCAGGCAGCAAGGATCGTAGTCAGGGGCAACGGCAGGAGGTCTGGAACACAGGCTAGGAACACACAAGGAAACGCTTTCACTGGCACGATGGCAACAAGATCCGGCGAGGGAGTGAAGGGGAAGTGAGGTGATATAGGGAAGTGCACAGGTGATAACACTAATTGGAACCACTGCGCCAATCAGCGGCGCAGTGGCCCTTTAAATCGCAAAGACCCGGCGCGCGCGCGCCCTAGGGAGCGGGGCCGCGCGCGCCGGGACAGGACTGACGGAGAGCGAGTCAGGTACGGGAGCCGGGGTGCGCATCGCGAGCGGGCGCTACCCGCATCGCGAATCGCATCCCGGCTGGAGGCGGTATCGCAGCGCCCCGGGTCAGTGGAACTGACCGGAGCGCTGCAGTGAGGAGAGTGTAGCGAGCGCTCCGGGGAGGAGCGGGGACCCGGAGCGCTCGGCGTAACAGTATACATTTTCCTGCATGTAGTTATGATTTTTTCCAGAAGTACGACAAAATCAAACCTATATAAGTAGGGGATCATTTTAACCGTATGGACCTACAGAATAATGATAAGGTGTCATTTTTACCGAAATATGCACTGCGTAGAAACGGAAGCCCCCAAAAGTTACAAAATGGTGTTTTTTCTTCGATTTTGTCGCACAATGATTTTTTTTCCGGTTCATCGTGAATTTTTGGGTAAAATGACTGATGTCACTGCAAAGTAGAATTGGTGATGCAAAAAAAAGCCATAATATGGATTTTTAGGTGGAAAATTGAAAGGGTTATGATTTTTAAAAGGTAAGGAGGAAAAAACGAAAGTGCTAAAACGGAAAAACCCTGAGTCCTTAAGGGGTTAAGCAGCATGATTTGGAAGAGGGCCTCACTGCGCAAAGACCTAGTTGTCACTGTGCACCTTGTGCATTTTTCTCCCATTCTTGATCTCTCAGCAGCTATTTCTTATCCTGTCTATCACCTTTAAAGACTTCTTTAAGATTCTTGTGGTTTTCATTCTCTAGTTGTTACATCCATGACAACTCATCACTCCTAGACCTTCCCTGATATAGTTATACAGTACCCCTCCCTGTAATACTATGTGGTTATACAACCACTACATCCACAAGGGCATCATATGGTGCAAATTAACACAGCAGCAATATATGTTATTTATGTAACAAACCAGTAGCCAAGCACATAGCATAATTCCCCACAGGAAGGACTGCTGATGTCGGCAAGACTTACAGGAAAAAGAACAGTCGGGAAGATAGAGAGACACAAAAAAATGAAGGCTGAGCTGAGGCATCCGCTCTATAGGCATAAGATAACTGTGGTTGTAAAAGAAAAAGGTTGAAATGTAAAGAACCTTAATAATAATCACAGTGTTTTCCTCTCCACATTGACAAAGCCCATACACATTAATTCCTTGTTACATTGAGCAGTAATGAAACAAAAGAGTTTATTAATATTAACACATAAAATAAACGTGAATAGAAATACACATCAATGCAAGTCACACTGACACTTGGGAGGACAGAACAATGACACTGTGACACTTGAGGGTATGAGCAATTATATGCTTTCATTTAGGGGTCCAGGACAATGAGACAATGGCTCTTGGGGTACAGGATAATAACACACACTTCCCTGGGCTGAGGGCTGCACTACAGGACATAGACTGGGGGGAGGTGTTCTCAAATGCTGATACAGAAGGTAAATGGGACAGCTTTAAATCAACTCTAAATAACTATACAGCTAAATATATACCAAAGGGGAACAAATATAAACGATTAAAACTAAATCCTACATGGCTGACAAATGATGTTAAAAGAGCAATAAACAACAAAAAAATTGCCTTAAAAAAATACAAATCTGATGGGTCAGCGATAACATTTAAACAGTACAAAGAGCTTAATAAAATCTGTAAAAATGTAATAACAGCAAAAATTCAAAACGAGAGACAGGTGGCCAAAGAAAGCAAAACTAATCCTAAATATTTTTTTAGATATATAAATGCAAAAAAAACAAGGACAGAGCATGTAGGACCCCTTAATAATGATAATAGGGTGGTTGTCACAGCCGATCAAGAGAAAGCGGAGCTACTGAATGGGTTCTTTAGTTCTGTATATACTATGGAAGAAGGAGTAGCTGACATTGGCCAGGTCAGTGCTGGTAACACATCATGTAATGTACTGAACTGGCTTAATGTAGAGATGGTACAAGGTAAGTTAAGTAATATAAATGTAAGCAAATCCCCAGGACCGGATGGACTACACCCAAGAGTTCTTAGAGTGGTAAGTTCAGTAATATCTGTACCCCTGTTCATGATATTTAGAGATTCTCTGGTGTCTGGTATTGTGCCAAGGGACTGGCGCAAGGCGAATGTGGTGCCAATCTTCAAAAAGGGCTCTAGGTCTTCCCCAGGAAACTATAGACCGGTAAGTTTAACGTGCATTGTGGGTAAATTGTTTGAAGGACTTATAAGGGATTACATACAGGAATACATAGGGGATAATAGTATTATAAGTGATAGCCAGCATGGGTTTACTAAGCATAGAAGTTGTCAAACCAATCTAATTTGCTTTTATGAAGAGGTGAGTAGAAGCCTTGACAGAGGAATGGCTGTGGATATAGTGTTTCTGGATTTTGCTAAAGCGTTTGATACTGTCCCTCATAGACATCTGACAGGTAAGTTAAGGTCTTTGGGTTTGGAAATTTTAGTTTTCAACTGGATTGAACACTGGCTCATGGATCGTACCCAGAGAGTGGTGGTCAATGATTCGTACTCTGATTGGTCCCCGGTTATTAGTGGTGTACCCCAAGGTTCAGTACTGGGCCCGCTGTTGTTTAATTTATTTATCAATGATATAGAGGATGGTATTAACAGCTCTGTTTCTATCTTTGCAGATGACACCAAGCTTTGTAGCACGGTACAGTCTATAGAGGATGTGCATAAGTTACAAGATGACTTGGATAGACTAAGTGTTTGGGCATCCACTTGGCAAATGAGGTTCAATGTGGATAAATGTAAAGTTATGCATCTGGGTACTAATAACCTGCATGCGTCGTATGTCTTAGGGGGGGATTAAACTGGCAGAGTCACTGGTAGAGAAGGATCTGGGTGTACTTGTAGATCACAGACTACAGAATAGCATGCAATGTCAGGCTGCTGCTTACAAAGCCAGCAGGATATTGTCATGTATCAAAAGAGGCATGGACTCAAGGGACAGGGACATAATACTCCCCCTTTATAAAGCATTGGTACGGCCTCACCTGGAATATGCTGTTCAGTTTTGGGCACCTGTCCATAAAAGGGACACTGCGGAGTTGGAAAGGGTGCAGAGACGTGCGACTAAACTAATATGGGGCATGGATCATCTTAGCTATGAGGAGCGATTAAAGGAGTTACAATTGTTTAGTCTTGAGAAGAGACGTTTAAGGGGGGATATGATAAATGTATATAAGAATATTAATGGCCCATACTAAAAATATGGAGAAAAACTGTTCCAGGTTAAACCCCCCCAAAGGACGAGGGGGCACTCCCTCCGTCTGGAGAAGAAAAGGTTTAGTCTCAAGGGGCGACACGCCTTCTTTACCGTGAGGACTGTGAATTTATGGAACGGTCTACCTCAGGAACTGGTCACAGCAGGAACAATTAACAGCTTTAAAACAGGATTAGATACATTCCTGGAACAAAATAACATTAATGCTTATGAAGAAATATAAAATCCCATCCCTTCCCCAATATCGCGCCACACCCCTACCCCTTAATTCCCTGGTTGAACTTGATGGACATATGTCTTTTTTCGACCGTACTAACTATGTAACTTGAGGGACATGACAATGACAGTGACACGTGGGGTACAGGACATTGACACACTGACACTTGAGGAGATAGGGCAAGTCACACAGTGACACTTAGGGTACAGAATAATAACTCAATGACATTTGGGGTAATTGGGGGACAGCACAATGACACACTGGTGATTAGCATTAGATAGCTCAATAGCACATTGACACTTGACTTAGTAGTACAATGACACACTCACCCATGGGATACATACTGACATTTGGTGATACAGAACAATGACACGCTGACATTTAGGTCCATGGACAATGAGACACTAACAACTGGGGGATAGGACAATGGCGCACTGACACGTGGGGTTCAGGTTAATAATACAGTGACATGACAATGACACATACCCCACATAAATGGCTGAACACCACTTGCAGATTATTATGACAGGGCTAATGTTATCTCTCATGCTTCATACACAGTGTGACTTCCACATACGTTACCACTCACGATAGTGTCATTAAACCTATGAGATTCACAACCCACCCCCAAATGCTCCGAACAAGCTCCCACTTCCAGTCCACTTGAAAGTCTTATTCCCTGCTAAGTCACTTAGTAAACGCAGCTTATTTTCCTAATAGAAAGCAATAAATAGTACTCCAGCTTGCTGAATGTGCACCATGGTAACACTCGCTGTACAAGGACATCTTCTTCACTCTCATAAATTCATGACAGAAGTAACAAATTCAGAGTACAGCACAAAATGTAACAAGGCTATGCCCAATAGTATCATAAGACTAGTGCATGCCTAGCTCTTACAGCAGTAGTACCACTAATGCAAATGAGAACTTTTCATTGCATTTAAGATAAGACGAGTCTCTAATATACAAGGCATTTGGAAAGTATTCAGACACTCAATTTTTTTTCTCCACATTTTGTTATATTGCAGCCTTGTGTTAAAAAAAAAAAAGTCAATCCTTGCAAACTTTTATGAAAAGGTAAAAACTTAAAAAAAGTTAGCATGGACATAAGTATTCAGACCCTGTGCAAATGGTCTGAATACTTATGTCCATGAGAATTTAGCTCTGGCTCCTCCCATTTCTATACCTTGATTGGAGTCACTTGTGGTAAATTCAGTTGATTGTAGGGCTGGGCGGTATGACCAAATATGTGTATCACGGTATTTTTTTAACTTACGGCAGTTCCACGGTATATAACGGTATTTTCACCCCCGCCCCAATCATGTGACCCGGCAGCCCCCCCACCAAATCATGTGACCCGCCAGCACTGTTCTCCTTCCTCCAATTAATGATCAGCCTAGCGGGGTACTACTCACATATGTCACCCACAAGCACAACTTGCAAAACTACAACGACCGCCAATGACTGTCCGGGCATGCTGGGAGTTGTAGTTTTGCAACAGCTGGAGGTCCGCAGGTTGGAGACCACTGCTGTACACTGTATACCTATGTCCGGGCTGCAAAAGATACAGAAAATAAACTTTAACCTTACCTACGTCAGCCACACGCTGTTCCTTGGGACTGGAACGTCGGACAGCCGTCAGCCTATCACCGACCGCAGCGATGTCCCGCCCCGGCCAGTGATAGGCTGAGCGCAATGTCATGTAAGAAGCCGGCCAGAGCTCCTTACATGACAGTGGGCTCAGCCTATCACTGGCCGGGGCGGGACATCGCTCCGGCCGGTGATAGGCCATGTTCACACTACGGAATTCTCGCGGAATTCCACGAGCGGAACTCCGCGAGCGGAATTCCGCGGTGTGAACTCAACATTAGTGTGAATGGGTCTCCGCAAGACCCGTTCACACTGCGGAATTTCCACAGCGGACAATTCCGCATCACAAATTCTGTGATGTTCCTTCTTTGCGCGAATTCTGCGAGCACTGCATAGCCGTCAATGGTGACGGCTCAGTGCCCCGCAGCCCTAGCGCCGGAGCACCTCCGGCGGCGGCCGCCAGGCGGAATCTCCACTCGTGGAATTCAGCGGCGAGAATTCCGTAGTGTGAACATGGCCATAGGCTGACGGCTGTCCGACGTTCCCGTCCCCAGCGTGTGGCCGACGTAGGTGAGTTACAGTTTATTTTCTTTATCTTTTGCAGCCCGGGCATAGGGATACAGTGTACAGCAGTGGTCTCAAACCTGCGGACGTCCAGCTGTTGCAAAACTACAACTCCCAGCATGCCCGGACAGCCGTTGGCTGTCCGGGCATGCTAGGAGTTGTAGTTTTGCAACAACTGGAAGTCTGCAGGTTGGAGACGACTGGCGTACAGTATAGAGTTCCAGCGCCCGGCAGCCCCCAACAAAGAGGAGGAGGGCAGTGCTTGCGGGTGACACATGTGAGTAGTACCCCGCTGGGCTGATCATTAATTGGGGGGGGGGGGGGGCAGAACAGTGCTGGCGGGTAACATAGGATTAGTTCCCCGATGTGGGGACAGCGCTGCACTGGGCTGATAATACATTCCCGAGGGGGAGGGCCCCAACCGGTATTGCGGTATGGGGGAAAATTCATATCGTGCAGCCCAGAAAATGTGGTATTCAGTATGAACCGGTATACCGCCCAGCCCTACTTGATTGGGCAGGATTTGGAAAGACACACAGCCATGAGGTGAAAGGAAATGCCTGTAGAGCTCAGACAGGATTATGTCAAGGCACAAGTGTACAAAAACAAGTTTTCAAGAGCACAGTGGCCTCCATAATTCTTAAATGGAAAAGTGTGGAGCAACCAGGACTGTTCCTAGAGCTTGCTACCCCACAAAACTAAGTAATAAGTGGGGAAGTGCCTTGGAAGGAAAGGTAACCAAAAACCCAATGCCAGCATTCAACCAATCTAGACTTCATTGCGATGGCAGAGTGGCCAGAATGAAGTCACTCCTCAGTGGACACATGAAAGCTCACCTGGAGTTTTCAAATAAAAATACCCTAAAGGACTCTCAGAATGTGTTTTATTAAAGGGGTACTCCGGTGGAAAACTTTTTTTATTATTATTATTATTATTATATTTTATTTTATTTTTTTAAATCAACTGGTGCTAGAAAGTTAAACAAATGACTTCCATTACAAAAATCTTAATCCTTCCAGTTCTTATTAGCGTCTGTATACTACACAGGAAATTCTTTTCTTTTTGGATTTTTTTTCTGTAACAAAGTGCTCTTTGCTAACACCTCTGTCCATGTCAGGAACTGTCCAGAGCAGGAGAAAATCCCTATAGCAAACATATGCTGCTCTGGACAGTTCCTAAAATGGACAGAGGTCTCAGCAGAGAGCAATGTGTTTGTGACAGAAAAGAAATACAAAAAGAAAAGAATTTCCTCTGTAGTATAGAGATTCTAATAAGTACTGGAAGGATTAAGATTTTTAATAGAAGTAATTTACAAATCTGTTTGACTTTCTGGCACCAGTTGATTTAAAATTAAAATAAAAAGTTTTCCAAGGGAGTACCCCTTTAAACCTGGAATAAAAGAAACATTACTGAGAGCCTACACCGTTTATTTACTCATTGCTTCCATTTTTTTTAAATAACAGCAGAAGTGCTGCAGTTTTTACAGGATTTTTCTGAATTTTCGTGACGTTGCTGCAAAAACAAAAACATGACTTTGATGTGTGAAAAACCCTTACTAATAAATGTAGAATTTTCTGTATCAGTGCAGGAAAAATGTACGTACCTAGAGGGGAATTTATTAAATCTGTACTTGCTTCCTGTTTAGAGCAAAAAACTTGCAGAGAAAGTGGCAGCCGTGCACCAAATTTATCAAATGTTGCACGGACTTTGATGAATGACCACAGAACTGCTCTGGTTAAATGTCTCAAAGTAGTGGCGGGCCATGTGACAATTGTATAAAATGTCACATGGACCTTAAAAGCATACGAGGCATATCCCACACAAAAAAAAAACTGTTATGTTACTTAGTACCTCATCCTGATGATGTACATGTCATTTTTATATCTCTATCATGCATATGTCACTAAAAAATAGCATATAAACAGTGCTCACTGTCTTTCCCATCTTGTCAAAAGGAGGAGGTGTGTCCTTCTCTTGCCTGCAGTGTGATGACTCCTCCCCCTCCTTCACTTTGCTGACTCACTGCTCTTGAAGGAGCCTGGCAGCCCTGCTCTGTAACCCTTTATTTCCTGGATTTATGCTGTATACACACACGCACAATGATTATTTGAGATTGCCTCTAAAGACAATATGGTGAGTGCATAATTTACATCTTCCTAAATTAGTGCTAAAAGTACAGTGTTTTTTTATGCAAAAATTTCTATATGCTCCTATGTCCTTCATGTGTGTCATCCTTTGGCAGTCCTGTAATGCTGGGACTTGGAATAGTTGGAGGTACACTGTATGGATAACTTTTTTACAGCAGTGTTGCCTTCAGCTATGTGCCTACAGCTTTTGCAAAACTACAACTCAAGGCATGCTTGGAGTTGTAGTTTTGCAACAGCTGGCGGCACATATTTGATAAAACTCTGTGTTACAGCAATGTTGTTCCACCTGCAGCCTTGTCAATCAGCCATCTAGTGTCCATGACCCTTGGACACGATAATGCTGCTGTGGAATTTTCAAAGGCAGTTTTCTTTTATAAAAATTGTATTTTATTTTTTAAAGAAGTATATTAGAAAAACTATTGTTTTGCAAAGATCTACAACATATACAAAGTAGTTATACCTGACAGTGCCTATTCAATACAAGTATTCCATAGAGTTATATAGGGCAGGGTTAAATTGCCCTGTGATAACTTCTAAATCTGGCCCGTGAGACTTTTCACAAAAAGTTGCACATGATGAATTAGTGACCACTGCACAGCCTCGACTTTTTCTGCGTCAAATTCAAAAACAAAACAAAAACAACAGATTGATAAATGCCCCTCCTAGCGTGTTAGTTGTTTCACTCACGAGGATTGTCTAGACTGGATACAACTGTAATAAACCCTAGGCAGTGAGACGTATTAGGTCAGGATAGGTTTTCTTGCTCCCACGTTGAATACTAGATTACCATGTAGCGGAGGAAGAAACTGTCTAAAAGGGGCGCCCCTACACAATGACTATTACTCATTCACATTATAACCAAAAAGACCGTGTAATTTAGTGGCCCATTTGTAAATTTCAGCCAGGAAGCAGATTAGAGCAGCCAGAAGGAGAGAAGGTCACAAAGGAGAAATAAAGTTACAGATGATCACAATTACAGAAAGGGATATATTTAGCTGGAGAGGGATAAAGAGATTTAGACATACATTAGAATGGCGGTGATGGAATGAATGGTTAGATTAAATGACCACGGTCTCCAATATGACAAGAAGTTCTGTAATGTATGCAGATATAGGTGAATGACGGGCAGCTGTGTACAACCTATACCAGCTCGGTAGTTTTCCACTGGCATGCTGAGAGTGGCACCCTGGAGTTCACAGAAATACTGTGTGAGCAAAACAAAGGCTTCCTCAAGAAATGCTTCTCCTCAACAAAAGGAAATGTATTTTGGAATTGTATTATCAGCAATTCTATATTATTACAGTCTGAAGCAATAATAACACGGTAAAAACTGTGTATGCACAAAATCTCTACTATATTCAGTTTCTAGGGCGAAAAGTAACTATCTGACATTTACTACTGTCAGCCATATTAGCTCTCATGGGGCTACTTATCAAGTCACTCAGGATTCTACCTGGTAGTCAAACGCAGTTAAAGGAGTAGTCTAGGATCTGAAATCGTATCCCCCTATCCTGTGTTAGATTGCAGGGGGTCCGACCGCTTAGACCCCCCTGTTATATCCCGTACAGGGCCCCAGCAGTCCACAGAAAGGGGGCGTGTTGACCACCGTACAAGAGATTGCTTGGGGTCCCAGCGGTCGAACCCCCCCCCCCCAATCTGACACTTAGCTAAGGATAGGGGATACGTTTTCAGTTCCTGAAGTACTCTAAATCCTTCTCCCAACAATCTCAGTGTATAGAGCTATTTCTTGCCTATACTCTGAATAGGTCTAATGGAGCAGTGGAGTAGGCATCACCCTATAGATGGGGGTAGGGCACAGATTACTGACTATAAAAGTGTTGTTAATACTAAATATTAAATATATATGCCATACACACAAAGATGAGACACAACCTTACAATCATACAGGAATGTTACACACAGACAGTCAGCAGTAGTGAATGTCCATGTCCATGTGTCCAATTGATAATTCAATAATTATTTCAGTGAGATACAAGTAGCTAGCTTCTCTCTGCATATTGCCTACCATTACCAAATACTATTTAAATATATAGTGGGAATTTTGGGGGAGATTCCTCAAGACCTGTGCTGAGGAAAAGTCAACCAGTCGCCCATAGCAACCAGATTGCTTTTACTTTTCAGAGGCCTTTTCAAAAATGAAAGAAGCAATCTGATTGGTTGCTAGAGGCAACTAGTTAACTTTTCCTCAGCACATATTTTGATGAATCTCCCCCTTTATGTTTACAACTACCTTGCCATATATTGGTATAAAATTGCCCCTGTGCTGCTTTAAGGTAAACTTTAAAGGAAAGATAATGGGGGTCATTTACTAATGTGATCCCGCTGTTTTATCTTGGGTCTCGCACCCAACTGTGTCCCACACTTCGTGCACCAGAATTTGTGACCAAAAAATCCAGAAAACCCGACCAAAAATGTGTGTGGTCACCGGGAAAAGGGGCATGTCCCTGACCGTTTCAAAAAATCTCTATATATTTATTAATGTTCCCACATACAATTTGGTGGATTTTAGCTCCGGAAAACCCAATAGCTCAATGCAGTTATATAAAAAAAAAAAAAAAAAAAAGCAAAACCTAGGGAAAAGTAAAGCATAGGAAAAAAATTGGAAATACCATGGAAAATCCACACGAGCGGATTTTGTTTCAAACTCGCAGCAGGTTTCTTGTTACGAATCTAAAAGGGGCCAACTCTCCGCCGGATGTCCGCAGCAGATTTTCAGCGGAAGAATCTAAGCTGTTGAAATTACGCCACAGACCCCATTGACCTCAATATGTATTATTCAAAAGTCAATCTCACTAGTGTAAGATAGGAAGTGGTCAAGATTTTAGCAAGTGTGAGAATGCAAAGTTATCAGTGTTGTTGTCAAAAAACATACAAATTAGTTTTTAATGTTGCCCCATTTACCCCAAAGAAGTAAAGGAAGGGGGGGGGGGTGTTGGGGAGTGACAAAGACTCAGTATGGCTGCATTCACATCTTTTTACACTACGGGTGTCGGATCCGGCTGGGGAAGGGGCTCTCCCGTACCACTCCTGTATTCACTTTAATGAGCCGAGTGGAGTAAAACGGTGACTCCGGTCGGCTCATTTTTGACCCGTATCAAGTTTTGTGACCGGACCTAAAACCGTAGTATACTACAGTTTTAGGGCCGGTCACAAAACTGGATATGGGTCAAAAATGAGCCGACCGGAGTCACCGTTTGACTCCGGTCGGCTCATTAAAGTGAATGTAGTTCACCGCTGGTCCGGATGGGGTACAGGATTGCCCGGTTTGCCCCTCCCCCAGCTGGATCTGGCACCCATAGTGTAAAAAACGAGATGTGAATGCAGCCTAAATGTTATATAGCGCAATGTTAAAAATAACTTCATAGTGTAAGTATAATACAGTGAGAGGGCACAGGACAGAGTGCGACAAGAGGGCACAGGACGGGGTGAGACTAGAGGGCACAGGACAGAGTAGGAGGGCACAACAGAGTGTGATAAGAGGGCACAGGACAGGTTGTGATAAGAGGGCACAGGACAGGGTGTGATAAGAGGGCACAGGACAGGGTGTGAGGGCACAACAGAGTGTGATAAGAGGGCACAGGGCAGGGTGTGATAAGAGGGCACAGGACAGAGTAGGAGGGCACAACAGAGTGTGATAAGAGGGCACAGGGCAGGGTGTGATAAGAGGGCACAGGACAGAGTAGGAGGGCACAACAGAGTGTGATAAGAGGGCACAGGACAGGGTGTGATAAGAGGGCACAGGACATGGTGTGATAAGAGGGCACAGGACAGGGTGTGATAAGAGGGCACAGGACAGGGTGTGATAAGAGGGCACAGGACAGGGTGTGATAAGAGGGCACAGGACAGGGTGTGATAAGAGGGCACAGGACAGGGTGTGATAAGAGGGCACAGGACAGAGTAGGAGGGCACAACAGAGTGTGATAAGAGGGCACAGGACAGGGTGTGATAAGAGGGCACAGGACAGGGTGTGATAAGAGGGCACAGGACAGGGTGTGATAAGAAGGCACAGGACAGGGTGTGATAAGAGGGCACAGGACAGGGTGTGATAAGAGGGCACAGGACAGGGTGTGATAAGAGGGCACAGGACAGGGTGTGATAAGAGGGCACAGGACAGGGTGTGATAAGAGGGCACAGGACAGGGTGTGATAAGAGGGCACAGGACAGGGTGTGATAAGAGGGCACAGGACAGGGTGTGATAAGAGGGCACAGGACAGGGTGTGATAAGAGGGCACAGGACAGGGTGTGATAAGAGGGCACAGGGCAGAGTACGAGGGCACAACAGAGTGTCATAAGAGGGCACAGGACAGGGTGTGATAAGAGGGCACAGGACAGGGTGTGATAGGAGGGCACAGGACAGGGTGTGATAGGAGGGCACAGGACAGGGTGTGATAAGAGGGCACAGGACAGAGTAGGAGGGCACAACAGAGTGTCATAAGAGGGCACAGGACAGGGTGTGATAAGAGGGCACAGGACAGGGTGTGATAAGAGGGCACAGGACAGGGTGTGATAAGAGGGCACTGTGCAGAGTATGAGGGCACAACAGAGTGTGATAAGAGGGCACAGGACAGAGTACGGGGTTATAATGGGGGCTTCCAGTATCTTAGAAGCCCAATTGATGGCTCTACTTTACCAGGGTGAATGGTTGCTGACCCAGGGAGCGGGTCCTCTTGCCCTGTACTCACCAATTTTGGCCAAGCTGGCCACCAATATCCAAACGGCCACCAGATAAGGAGTCTGCACCATGTGCCATTCCCAGCGCACCACCTGGAATCCGCCCGGTCTCTCAATCTCCTCCTCCCGGTCATCATGTGAACAGAGTGCCGGGAGTACCGGGAGCAGAAGCCCCGGTAGCAGCCGCTCCATCTCCCGGCTCTCCTGCAGGACCTCGGAGAAGATGCTGAAAGCCGGGGGAACCGTGACCTCCTCCACCAATCAGGAGGCGAGTAGAGGCAGGTGAAGCCCGGTGACGTCACCAACCATGTGCTCCGCAGCCGGCGCTTCCACATAGACGCTAATGATATACGGTAATTATGTGTTATGACGCACACCTTTATGGTATATTACGTCATTACACACAGCCCATATACACGTGGCTCCAGGAGTATGTGGACAGTGACGCAATGTCCATACACCACCACAATGACAACAAAGACATCAATATGTGATTGAAAGGTAGCCTTTCATCTGTAGGCCAGGTTCACACAGCACTTTCTGGGCGTACTTTAATGAATATTATGTTCCCAAATAGGCTGAAAAACGTGGATGTGTTGTCCCAGCACCAAAGGCTGTCCAGTGGCTTCGGACTGCTTTGGGTGGACCTGCGGCACAGGTGCTGGGCTCCCCTAAAGGACTGGTTATCCCTGGTCTTTTGTTCAAGCACTTTATTAAATGGTTAATATATTTTCATAAGGCTAGGTTCACACGGCTGTTGTCCCCCATCCTGCTTTTCTCTTGTCAATGCCTCCTAAATGGACCATTATTACTAATGGAAGCAAACTGATGCAAAAGGATCCCATTCTGTGACATCCTTTTGCATCAGTTTATCATCTGTTACAGTAGTATGAAAAGTCAGCCGCTAGAGATGAGCGAACTTACAGTAAATTCAATTCGTCACGAACTTCTCGGCTCGGCAGTGGATGTCTTTTCCTGCATAAATTAGTTCAGCTTTCAGGTGCTTTTGTGGGCTGGAAAAGGTGGATACAGTCCTAGGAGACTCTTTCCTAGTAATGTATCCACCTTTTCCAGCCCACCGGAGCACCTGAAGGCTGAACTAATTTACGCAGGATAAGCCATCAACTGCCGAGCCGAGAAGTTCGTGACGAATTGAATTTACTGTAAGTTCGATCATCTCTATAAGCCACCTACAGACTCCCGCAGCCAGGACAACTACTACTACTACTCCCATCATGGAACAGACTTCCAGTTCCTGGCTGCAAGAGTCTGCAGGCGACTGGGGAGGCTACATTAGTGTATGTGCTACTACTCCCATCATGGAACAGAGTCTGTTCCATGTTCGGGGTAGTAGTACAGGAAGTAGAAAAAGAAAATTCAGCTCCTGGTGGAGGAAAAATAGATAAAACTTAACGTTTAATAGAACATGTTAAATACTGGTAGCCACATTAGTGGCAAGTGACATGTCACTCATAAAAACAAGAGTGAAATGCCGACGCGTTTCGAGCAGACACTCTTAGTCATGGCACTGATGTCATGTCACACGGGCTTTTATATAGTCTCTGAACCAGGTCAGGAACCCACCGCAGGCAAAAACCTCCCCGCCTCCCGGAGCAGGAAATGACGAGTATTGGCTGGGACATATCCCGACAGCAACCCTTCCAGGTGTGAGATAATTAGGGTAAGGTATGAGTTAATTAACCCTTTTTCAGCCACGTACGACCCAAAGAAAGTTGGTGGGCTGTTTCCTTCTAGTTCACATTTTATTTTGCTTATGTAGAGAGTATCAAAGTTATTTGTAGCCTCTCTTGTCACCACCAATTTCCCCGCATCATGAATTTGTATTTTCAGAGATCATGCCTTGTAATGCAGGAAAGTGGAGGTAAACCGCATTCCATGTTGTGCAGTGTGAACTTTCCTCTAAACAGTAAGTAAGGATATGTAGAAAGAATTCAGACATCGTGTCAGTAACACAAGTAAATTGCACAACATGGAATATTGGTATGTCAGTTCTTGGTTTTATTATTATTTTTTATTCTTTTCAACACATCTGACAAGTTCCTGTGATACAAAAGATTATGGTGAATTACAGATGGAAGATAGCCTTATGCGTGTTTCTCAAACTACAACTTAAAGACACATAAACCAAAGGTTATCGCAGTATCTCATGCGTTTTTGTCGGACTATAGGTCAAGTTGACACACACTCGAAATAGTGTCACACTCAGGACGGTTAAACAAAGTCATGCGTTTTCTCGGACTGTGGATAGAGTTCACATGCACAGAATAATCTGCAGAATCATATCATCATCCATATCGGGCAATGTGAAAGAAAATGAGATGATAACGTACGCAGATGCATAATACATATCAGAGATACATGGTTCATATTAGAGTTCACACTTAATGTTAGTATGTGGCCACATATATTCTTTCAAGGCCATACTGCAAAGCACAGGCGAACGGAATATTATACAGTGTGCACGACACATATATGTAATAAAGCCATTTTATGCAATAGGTGCCAAAGCTGTGTGCTCGTGTCACACATTTTTAGCACAACATGGAATATGAGTGTATTTGTTTTTTCAAATATTAATCCTGATAATTGCAGATACAAACGAAAAAACATAAAGGGGGAAGAAAGAAGAAGAAAGAAAAAAACATAATGAAAAAATATATATTTTTCTGTGTCCATTTTGTGGTCAATATACATTAATGAAAAATAATTAAAATAGAATTACAAGACACGAAGTATTGTCAATAACCCATGACGTGCAGTGTGGACAGAAAGTCAAAAATGAAACAAAAAAATATATTGTAAGTATTATATTAAACACCTGCAACCCACACTTATCACATCATGGAGGGTAAATAGTTCACTTTTTTCAACCTCAATAGATCCTAATGAAGAGGGTTTAATGCGATCATGCACATATAGAACGCAGAACGCAAGAATATCGCATACCATACCTAATGCGAACTGTGACATAGGTGGTTCAGTCCAAAATTATAAAATTAATGTGGAACACCACCGGACAGCTTAAATAAAATATGATGTTATTACAAATGGACACACTATTTTTATAGGGTACCTTTCATCAAAAAAAACTTTTGATATATTATAGATTAATGTATGCAGAATAACTTTGCAGCCGGAACACAGACAAACTCAGCACTGCTCCCTGCCAGGGAGTTTGTCTGTGTCCCGGCTGCAGTCTGAGATTTAGGACTCCAGCATGAGTCTGAAATCTATAAAAAAAAAAAAAAAAAAGGACTGGTAGGGAGACCCCTAGTGGTCATTTTTTCAAAGTGGAAAATTAAATAGAAAGAAGCATATTTTTTTAATAACATTCTATTGGAAAGTTATTTTGCATACATTAATCTATAATATATCAAAAGTTTTTTTTTTGATGAAAGGTACCCTTTAAAGAAAGAAGATGAATGATATAAAATAAGATAATGATACTACAACTGAAAAGCACATATCTCAAATATCTGAAGAATAATATATGTAAAACTGGTACCACAACGAATGTGCCTTAATAAAAAAAAAACACACACTAGTCCATTTGCAAAATAACCAGATAATCACATGCAAGAAAACCGTGTGGTGTGAACAACAGTATTAATTACAAAATTGTATTAAATCCCGAAGAGACCTTGCTGTGTGGATATAGACACAAATAAATAGATGACAAATGGCACTTTAAATAAACTGCCCTATTATCCACCTGTAAGCTCTGATAGGAAATAAATAAAAATAAACGCATGTGAAAGAAAAAGAAAGAGAAAGAAAGTATGTCATAAAAAATCATGTATCAGTATGCTTAGCACATACGTAAATAACAATAACCGTAAAAACCAAGGACTATAGGTATAAATGCAGCAATAAATTTTACCAATTAGTAGAATTACATAAGGTCATTTCTATAATTCAGGCCCAGTGGAGCTCTAGTCTCCATTCTGAGAATCCAGAAAGCCTCCCTAGTACGGAGGGCATGCAACCAATCACCTCCTCGTTTGGGAGGGGGAACCTTTTCTATACCTTGAATGGTTTATGTGTCTTTAAGTTGTAGTTTGAGAAACACGCATAATGCTATCTTCCAACTGTAATTCACCATAATCTTTTGTATCACGGGAACTTGTCAGATGTGTTGAAAAGAATAAAAAGAATGAGAAAAAGAAATAAAACCAAGAACTAACATACCAATATTCCATGTTGTGCAATTTACTTGTGTTACTGACACGATGTCTGAATTCTTACTACATATCCTTACTTATTGTTTAGAGGAAAGTTCACACTGCACAACATGGAATGCGGTTTACCTCCACTTTCCTGCATTACAAGGCATGATCTCTGAAAAATACAAACTCATGATGCGGGGAAATTGGTGGTGACAAGAGAGGCTACAAATAACTTTGATACTCTCTACATTAGCAAAATAAAATGTGAAATATAACGAAACAGCCCACCAAATTTCTTTGGGTCGTACATGGCTGAAAAATAGTTCATTAACTCATACCTTACCCTATTTATCTCACACCTGGAAGGGTTGCTGTCGGGATATGTCCCAGCCAATACTCGTCATTTCCTGCTCCGGGAGGTGGGGAGGTTTTTGCCTGCGGTGGGTTCCTGACCTGGTTCAGAGACTATATAAACCCCCGTGTGACATGACATCAGTGCCATGACTAAGAGCATCTGCTCGAAATGCGTCGGCGTTTCACACTTGTTTTTATGAGTGACATGTCACTTGCCACTAACGTGGCTACCAGTTTTTAACATGTTCTATTAAAGGTTAAGTTTTATCTATTTTTCCTCCACCTGGAGCTGGATTTTCTTTTTCTACTTTCTGTGACCATGAGGAGAGGCTCCTTTCATCCATGCTTCCAGACCATATGCTATGGTGTCTATTGAATGAGAAGACTGTGGTGAGCTGATCTTTCTTTTTTCTCCCTGTAGTAGTACAGGGTCTGAGTGATTGATCACAAGTGTGATCAGACATTAATAACCAGGGGAGCAGACGGCATGCTCCGCTCCCCTGCGATGTATAAAGTGTATTTTTACTTTTATTTTTAAATACCCCACCGGGAGCCCTGAATTGCCGGCACCGAGTGGCCAATCAGGGCTCCCAGCGGGTTTTTTGAAGACACATAGCGCTGCAGGGGTCATATGTATATAGAAGCGCAGCAGGGGCAAGATATATAAAAGCGCTGCAGGGGGCTGTATGTCATCAGCAGGGGATCGGGCAGGCCGGGGAAAGTGGGGCGGCATTGCACTGCACTTCCCCGGCCGGCCTGATCGCTTGCTAATAGAATAATTTTGACACATAGCACTGTGGGGACTATGGGGGAGATTTATCATTAGGCGTCTATTGTAGACACAGATCCACCCCCTTTATACTGCTTGTCTAATTTACACTCTTGCTCAAGATTTACTAAAGTTGTGCACTCCTTTGATAAATTTTGTGCAAATATAGAAACATCCCCCCCGCCTCACTCTACCATACACTCCTTCTCTACTGCACACTTCACAGAGCTGCACTTCACAGAGCTGTGACATTTTCCCCTGTACACTGCTTACATAGCTAGAAGTGCCGGAGCTGCTGTGTGTGCCGAACAAAACTCTGCACAATAGTAAATTCATAAATCTTTATAAAGTACCTAGAGGGGGAGATTCTCAAAGAATTTTGCACCAAAAAAAAATAAAAAATTTTGGCGCGAAAAGTATCGACCACATTTTCAAAGAGCTTTGTGCCGCGGTTTACACTGTTCACGTCAGTTTTGTTAAAGTGGGCGTGTCCATGTATATTGTCTGCTTTTACATGCTATTTTCGAAGGGGTGAGAGTCCAGTTTACATCAAAAATTTCACATCAGCTTTTTCATAGTGTAGAAATCACAGAAATGGTTGTAGTTTTATTGTTTTGTTTTCTTCTCATTTTAGATACATGAATGCGGAGGACTGCGACGATGACCAGCGTTTTTTAAAATGTCAATAAGAGGGTTAACAAGGGTTGTGGGGGAGTGTTTTTTTTTTCTAAATAAAATGTTTTTTTCAATGTGTTGGGTTTTTTATAATTGAATTTTCAGGCTTAGTACTGGAAGCCGTCTTGTAGACAGAATCCATTACTAAGCCAGGGCTTAGCGTTAGCCCCCCCAATTATTGCTCCCCGCTACCCACTGCCACAGGGCTGCCGGGAAGAGTCGGTACCAATAGGCCCGGAGCATCAAACATGGCGCTCCTGGGCCTAGGCGGTAACAGGCTGCCGTTATTTAGGCTGGGGAGGGCCAGTAACAATGGTCCTTGCCCACCCTGGTAACGTCAGGCTATTGCTGCTTGGTTGGTATCTGGCTGATAATGAAAAAATGGGGAAACCACACACGTTTTTTTAATATTTAAAAAAAAAATAATAATAAAAAAAACGCATAGGGTTCCCCCTATTTTCAGTATCAGCATGATACCAACCAAGCAGCAACAGCCTGACATTACCAGGGTGGGCGAGGACCATTGTTACTGTCCCTCCCCAGTTTAAATAACGCCAGCCTGTTACCGCCTAGGCCCAGGAGCGCCATTTTTAACGCTCCGGGCCTGTTGGTACTGGCTCTTCCCGGCACCCCAGTGGCGGTGGGAACTGGGGTAATAATTGAAGGTTAGCGCTAGCTGATTTTGGGGCTAACACTAAGCCCTGGCATGCTAATGGATTTAATCTATAAGATGGCTTCCACTACTAAGCCTGAAAATTCAATTATAAAAAACACAACACATTTTTAAAATTTATTTTAAAAAAACACTCCCCCACAGCCTTTATTAACCATTTTATTGAAATAAAAAAAAATGCTGGTCATCGTCACAGTCCACCGAATCTGACGTAGTCCCCTGCATTCAGGTATCTGAAATGAGAAGAAAAGAAAAACAAGAAATATGGTTTAGTCAGTTTTTTGCGCTCTCCCCTGGGGAGAGCGCACATAATGCAGTGTGTTCATGATCAGGGAGCCTCCAATTGTTGCTAAACTACAACTCCTATCATGGGGGCTATAGTTAAGCAACAGCTGGAGTCTCCATGTTTGGGAACTTCCAGAAAGGCTCTGTTCCCATTATGCAATACGGATAATGAGAAAAGAGTCAGGCCTGGACAGTGAAGCTCAATCTGTCCCTCTGCCCTTGGACTACTACTCCCATCATGGGACAGAGTCTGTCCAATGATGGGAGTAGTTGTAGTACTGCAGCACTGAGGGATGGCTCTTGCACAGTCCCCGGCTGCAGCACTTTTAGGACTACTACATCCATCATGGACAGACTCTGCCCATGATAGGAGTTATAGTCCAGGGCCTGAGGTTCAGATTGCAGCATATCATTCTCCAGAAACCCACTTCAATCCGCATTTATTAACTGTAAAAGCCGGTGGCACATGCGGCTACACTGCGCTGGCCGCCGGCTCCTGTATACACCGCTCATAATTCATAATCCCCGCCCGGGAGACGGGAGCTCTGATTGGTGAACAGCTTTTTACCAATCAGAGCTTCAGTCTTCCGGCGGCGGCAATTATGAATTATGAGCAGTGTATACAGGAGCCGGCGGCCAGCGCAGTGCAGCCGCATGTGCCGCCAGCTTTTACAGTTAATAAATGCGGATTGCAGTGGGTCTTTGGAGAATGACCCGGTGCGATCCGCCCCTCAGCCCCTGGACTACAACTCCCATCATGGGCAGAGTCTGTCCCATGATGGGAGTAGTTGTAGTACCGCAGCGCTGAGGGATGGCACTTGCACATACCCCGGCTGCATGATGGGAGTTATAGTCCAGGGGCTGAGGTGCAGATCACAGCAGTTCATTCTCCAGAGACCCGCTGCGATCCACATTTATTAACTGTAAAAGCCAGCGGAACATGCGGCTCCACTGCGCTGCCTGCCGGCTCCTGTATACATCTCTCATAATTCATAATCCCCACTGCCGGGAGACAGGAGCTCTGATTGGTGAATAGCTTTTCACCAATCAGAGCTCCCGTCTCCCGGGCAGGGATAATGAAATGTGATACAGTATACAGGAGCCGCCGGGCAGCGCAGTGTAGCCGCATGTGCCGCCGGCTTTTACAGTTAATAAATGCGGATCGCAGCGGGTCTCTGGAGAATGACCTACTGCGATCTGTACCTCAGCCCCTGGACTATAACTCCCATCATGGATGGAGTCTGTCCATGATGGGAGTAGTAGTCCTAAAAGTCCCGCAGACGGTGGATGTGCAAGTGCCATCCCTCAGCGCTGCGGTACTACAACTACTCCCATCATGGGACAGACTCTGCCCATGATGGGAGTTATAGTCCAGGGGCTGAGGTGCAGATCGCACCGGGTCATTCTCCAGAGACCCGCTGCAATCTGCATTTATTAAGTGTAAAAGCCGGCGGAACATGCGACTACACTGCGCTGCCTGCCGGCTCCTGTATACTGTATCACATTTCATAATCCCCGCCCGGGAGACAGGAGCTCTGATTGGTGAATAGCTTTTCACCAATCAGAGCTCCCGTCTCCCGGGTGGGGATTATGAAATGTGATACAGTATACAGGAGTCGGCGGGCAGCGCAGTGTATTCGCATGTTCCACCGGCTTTTACAGTTAATAAATGCGGATCGCAGCGGGTCTCTGGAGAACGACCCGGTGGGATCTGCACCTCAGCCCCTGGACTACAACTTCCATCATGGGCAGAGTCTGTGCATGATGGGAGTAGAAGTCCTAACTGTCCCAAAATAGTTAATATAATTCTCACAGCGCTATGTGTTAAAATTATTCTGTCAGCAGCATACAGCGCTGACAGAATAATGATTTTTACACATAGTGCTGCAGAAGCTATATGTATATAGAAGCGCTGCGAAGGGTATGGCACAGCGGTGGCACTATATCTATATCTATAGTACTGTATATATAGCGCTGGGGGGCACTGAATGCATATAGCGCTTTGGGGGCACTGTTTATAAAGCGCTGCGGGGGGGGCACTCTATGTATATAGCGCTGCGGGGGGGCACAGTAACTATAGCGCTGCAGGGGGCAAGACATATAGAAGTGCTGCAAGGAACCAGATCAGATATATAGCACCTCCCCCCACCCCGCAGCGCTTCAATATATCTTGCCCCCTGCTGTGCTTCTATATAGATATGGCCCCTGCAGCGCTATGTGACTTGAAAAACCCCACTGGGAGCCCTGAATGGCCACATCAGAAGTGAGACCCAATCAATCCCTTAGCTCCTGTACTACTACCCCCAACATGGAACAGACTCGGTTCCATGATGGGGGTAGTAGTACAAACACTAATGTAGTCTCCCCAGCTGTCTGCAGACTCCTGCAGCCAGGGGAACTACTACTCTCATCATGGAAGCAAGTCTGTTCCATGATGGGAGTAGTAATAGTCCCACAGCACTGCAGGAGTCTGCTGATGTCACCTCTTCTGAGCATGTTTAGAAGTAATAACAGTTCAAAAACAGATATTATAAACCGGGTGAAAACGAATGACATTGAAGACTCATCCGTCTGCCATAGACTTCAATGTTAAATTTATAATATCCGTTTCTATTCCGTTATTTTTGACGGGAGAAAAAAAATACTGAAAACAACGTCTTTTCCCCATCATAAAAACGGAACAGGAAGCAAACAGGTGAAAACGGGTGATAAAGGATTGTAAAAAAAAATCCCATTGACATCAATGGGATTATTTTACATCCGTTTGCAACCCGTTTGAAAAATTATTAAAACGGATTGATAACGGGCATTTATTAACAGGTGCAGACATTAATGTGAATGAGCCCTAAGTATTATTTTACCTGTTATTTATAAATGTGTTGCACCTTTTATGACTAAGAAGCCATTGAAGCCCATGTGACCCTTTATGCCCAATGGGAACCCCCAAATTTTTGGCCATATAGTGTAGAGGGGGGAAGAGTTACCCCAGTTCAGTTCTAGTTGTTCCTGATCACCAGTGTGGTAAAGGTGTGAGGTGTGTGGAGAAGCTCTGAGGGAAGGCCCAGAACAAATCTATCATTTCAAGTCTTATCCACTCATTTTGCAAGAATCACCCGCAAAGTGGAAGTTCATGTCCTGGCGGAGAAAGCTACAGGACCTTGACAGAACCCTAGCTACCTGGAACAATCTTCAGTCCTATTTCAAGTCAGTATGAATCTATTGGGTGAAAAGCACCACAAGTCCCAGCAAGGCAACAGGGCTCCCCAGGGGTTACACTGCATCCTCTCCACTCTGTACCATATGGTCTGTGTGTATCAATATCTGCTCCCTGTTCTGTAAAGACAGTTATCCCTAACCTGACGTCGGTGTGTTCCTTTACTCCCCATGTCAGGCCCAGGAGAAGCTGTCTCTAACCTTAGACCGTGTAAAGGCTAACAGTGCCCTGGCGTCATGAAGTGATAAGGTATTCCTAACACCACCTGTGGCACCACATGTGCAATGCACGTTCCATGAATTTAAATGGAATTATATGACAGAGCTTTCACTATTTCAGATACGCCGGAATATTTTACATGCCACTTATTTGACGTCAATATATTGTATTGCATGCATAAAAAATCCATAGCAAGAAGCAGCCCCATTAAATAGGCTACTATGCATCCAAAATTGCATTTAGGAATGAAGATTATTTCAAATAAAAATTGTTTTTTTTCTGCCTGAAAAAGACTCCACAAAAAACTGCCCCTCTTTTTTTTTCTACTCCAATATGCATTTTCCTAAAATAATGGCCCTGATTTACTAAGAGTGGAGCGTAGGTTTCTTTGCGGGTTTTAATTCTCTAAAATTTTTTCCACAGTATTTACTAAGGTTTTCCTACATTTTCCACTTTATTTACGTTTTGCATTTTTTTTTTTGATCTGTAGGGTTTTCCTCAGCGGAAATCCACCACATTTTCTGTGGAAACCTTAGTAAATATGTTGTTTTTTTGTGAAAATGTCAGGAACACACCCCTTTTTGGTGACCACGCCCTCTTTCCCCGATGGTGACGCCCCTTTTTTGGGTTTTCTTAGTAAAGTGGAGAGTTAGTCAGGTTTTTTTCAATTCTAGCACAGACAGATTTGCAATAGTAAATGAGGGCCAGTGTGTATTAGCAGAGATGTGGAATTCCTATCGCCCGACGCCCAGGACTAGCAGTTTTTGGCACCGGGCAGGTGAATTTGTCCGGCCCTTAGCCCGGCTTCGGGCAAGCAGGGCCGGACCTGACAAGTGCGGGGGCGATCTGCAGTCTGTATGGAGCGGGCTCCCGACTCCTGCCCGCTCCATACTCTGCCGCCTCCGACAATAAAAAACTGTATCCTCGAAAGCAGAGCAGGGGAGATGAGAAGCTGTGTATTTGTCTTCTCTCCCCTGCTCTGCAGACGTGCGGGGGGAGATGAGGGGGCGTGGCTTCTTGCTCCCCTTGCAGACATGCGTCCTCTGCCTTCACTCCCCGCAGCTGTAGCTTCGGAGAGCTGAGGGGATGAGGCACGTCTGCACAGGGAGATGCTTGCGGCGCTCTGCAGTATGTATGGAGCGGGCTCGGGATTCCTGCCCGCTCCATACTCTGCAGCCCCCAGCTGTTCTCAGTAGCCGGGGGCCGCCGCTATTAGCCAGCATGCGGCGATCGCCGCGGCTGGCTATTAACCCTTTAGATCGCCGCTGTCAAAGCTGACAGCGGCGTCTAAAGGGAGATGTGAATGCTCCCTGGTGGGCTAGTGGGGTGGATCGCCCCCCCCCCCCCCCGCAGCGCGATCGCAGCGGGGCGATCCACTATGTAGGTAGCCGGAGGACTTACCTCTGCTTCCTCCTGTCCCGGCTCTGTCATTGATAGATCCTGGCTGGACCAGACTCTATCAATGGATAACAGAGCACACAGATTAATAGAGTTGAATAGAATCAATTCATCTGTCTGAGGAATCTAATGATTCCTCCTATAAGTCTAATAAAGTGTAAAAAAAAATAAAAAAGTTTTAATAAAAGTTTGAAAGACACATTAACCTAGTGGTCTTCAAACTGTGCCCCTCCAGATTTTACAAAACTACAATTCCCAGCATGCCAGGACAGCCGTTGGCTGTCCGGGCATGCTGGGAGTTGTAGTTCGCAACATCTGGAGGGCCACAGTTTGAAGACCGCTGCATTAACCCCTTCCATGTTAAAAGTTCAAATCACCCCCTTTTCCTATATAAAAACACGCAAACATAATAAAAATAAACATATTTGGTATCGCTTCGTGTGTAATTGTGCAACCTATTAAAATATAGCATTATGTATCCCGTACGGTAAATGTAAAAAAATATCAAACCACAGATTTGCAATTTTTATAATATCCCATAAAAAAAAGTTAAAAAGCGATTAAAAAGTCAGATCAATACCAAAATGGTACTGATACAAAAAACAGATTATGGCGCAAAAAATGAGCCCTCATACAGCCTGGTATGCGGAAAAAAATAAAGCTACAGGGGTTAAAAAATGGCAATTAGAAAAATTAGAAAACGTTCAAAATTAGTAAAACATGACGTAAACGATAGAAATCTGGTATCGCTGTAATCAGGCGGCCTAAAGTATAAAACTAACATGTTACCTCAACCACAAGGTAAATGGCGTAGAAAAAAAAAAAACACCAAATCTGCAAAATTATCTTTTACTATTTCAATTTCACTTCCCCAAATATATATATATTTTTTGGTTCAGAGAATATGTTATTGAAAAATTAAAAGGTATCATTATAGTAGGTAGTTATGGCTATTATAGGGCGAGGAGGAAAAAATGAAAGTGTAAAAGCGAAAATTGGCCCGGACAAGTGGATCATCATGAGGGACAAGTAGATTTTGCTCCATTTTAGTCCCGTGGACAAGTAGTTTTTTATAAAATTTCCACACCCCTGGTATTAGTAAAGGGATTTTTATCTGGCATTTTCTCTTAACCAGTTATGTGATTCGAGAAGTTCTATTGAAGAACTGGACAAAAAACTGGCCACATACATGAACACATTTTTCCAGGTGTTTTTTTTTTTTCTCAACTATAGAGGTCTATGGGAGGAAAAACGCAAAAAAATTAAAGTCAAAAAACTGCCAGAGCATGCTGCAGTTGAAAAAAAATCTAGTCACCTTGTGGCGAATATGGTGTTTTTTTTTTCAGCATTGTTATTGAAAACTGACATGTCTGATAGTGTACAACAGACATATTTAACATCTTCACTAAATTTTTTACACCCCTCTTCTACTAGTCACCTCTACTAGTCCCCTCCCCCCATCCTCAGCTGCACTGCCCATTGCACATCGGCACTTCTGCTAGCTGCTGCTCCTCCTCCTTTGTCATCCTCCTCCTCCATTGGCAGCACCATCCTCCTGGATGATGGGAGTGCTACTGCCAGGAGGATGATCCTGCCGGTGGATGATGAGGGTGCTACTGGCCTGCTGACGGATGATGAGGGGTGCTATTACCAAATGGGGGGGAGGGGGTGTTGCTGGTGGATGATGGGGTGCTACTGCCAGGAGGATGATCCTGTCAATACATGATGGGGGTGCTACTGCCAGGAGGAGGGGGGGGGCAAAAGCACCCTCATCATCCATCGGCATGATCATCCTCCTGGCAGTAGCACCCCCATCATCCACAAATCCACCAGCAGCACCGCCCCCCCCCCATGTGGTAATAGCACCCCTCATCATCCATCAGCAGGATCCCCTCCTGGCAGAAGCACCACCATCATCCATCAGCAACACCATTGCTGATGGATGATGGGGGTGCTACTACCAGGGGCGGATGCTACTAACCGGCAGTAGCACCCCATCATCTATTAGCAGCAACATCCTCCTGACAGTAGATGATGAGGAGTGCTACTGCTGGAGAGGCTTGGGTCTGGCTATGTGTTGACCCAGCAAGGAACTCCTTGGGGGAGGGGGATATACAGCGGGGATCAAAAGTTTGGGCACACCAGGTAAAAAAATGTATTAATGTGCATAAAGAAGCAAAGAAAAGATGGAAAAATCTCCAAAAGGCATCAAATTACAGATTAGACATTCTTATAATATGTCAACAAAAGTTAGATTTTATTTCCATCATTTACACTTTCAAAATAACAGAAAACCAAAAAATTGCATCTGCAAAAGTTTGGGCACCCTGCAGAGTTAATATCTCTTACTGCCCCCTTTGGCAAGTATCACAGCTTGTAAATGCTTTTTGTAGCCAGCCAATAGTCTTTCAATTCTTGTTTGAGGTATCTTTGCCCATTCTTCCTTACAAAAGTCTTCCAGTTCTTTGAGATTTCCAGGCTGTCTGTCACGCACTGCTCTTTTAAGGTCTATCCATAGATTTTCAATTATGTTGAGGTCAGGAGATTGTGAAGGCCATGGAAATACCTTCAGTTTACACCTCTTGATTTAATCCCCTGTGGATTTCGAGGTGTGTTTATGATCATTATCCATTTGTAGAAGCCTTACTCTCTTTAACTTCAGCTTTTTCACAGATGGCATCAAGTTAGCATCCAAAATTTGGTGAAATGTTATTAAATCAATTTCCTTCTACTCATGAGATGTTCCCTGTGCCACTGGCTGCAATACAACCCCAAAGCATGATTCATCCACCCCCATGCTTAACAGTTGGACAGAGGTTCTTTTAATTAAATTCTGTTCCCCTTCTTCTCCAAACGTACCTTTGCTCATTCCAGTCAAAAAGTTCAATTTTAACCTCATCGGTCCACAGAACTTGTTTCCAAAATGCGTCAGGCTTGTCTATATGTTCATTTGCAAAGTTCAAACACTAATTTTTGTGGTGAGGACGTAGAAGAGGTTTTCTTCTGATGACTCTTCCATGAAGACCATATTTCTATCTCTTTATAGTGGAATAGTGTACCACAACTCCAGTGTCTGCCAGATCTTTCTGGAGGGATTGTGCAGTCAAACTTGGGTTTTGAATTGTTTTTCTCACAATCCTGTGAGCTGTTCTGTCTGATATTTTATTGGTCTTCCAGATCTTGCTTTAACTTCCACTGTTCCTGATGACTGCCATTTCTTAATTACATTCCGAACAGAGGATATTGACATCTGAAAACGTTTTGCTATCTTCTTATAGCCTTCTCCAGCTTTGTGAGCGTCAACTATTTTCAGTTTCAGATTTCTAGACAACTGCTTAGAAGAATCCATGGTGCTGATTGTTGGGGCAAGGTCAGATGAGTCTGGGCATTTAAAACCTTTGAGATTGACATCAACTGGTCTTCCCAGATGATGATTGAGAACAATCCATGACACTGGCAGGTCTCAGCTTTGCAAAGGGGGCAGTGCATGCTATAAATTCTGTAGAGTGCCCAAACGTTTGCAGACACCATTTTTTTGTTTTCTGTTATTTTGAAAGTGTAAATGATGGAAATAAAATCTAACTTTTGTTGACATATTATAAGAATGTCTAATCTGTAATTTGATGCCTTTTGGAAATTTTTCCATCTTTCCTTGGCTTCTTTACGCACATTAATACAAATTTTTACCTGGGGTGCCCAAACTTTTGATCCCCACTGTACTTACCACCTTGTCGCAGGCCTGGGCCTCTTCTTCTGTAGCCCCGGATGACACCAGCCTGATGGGGGTGACACCGCGCTCAGCACCCCTCCTGCCTCAGCTGAGCCGCCCATCGCACAGCGGCACCTCTGCTATCCCCCCTCCCCCCCCCCCCCCCGTCCTCAGCTGCGCCACCGATCGCACAGCGGCACTTCCGCTAGTTGCTCTTCCTCCTCCTCCTGTTTGCCCCAACTGTTGCTAAACTACAACTCCCTTCATTCCCAGACAGTCAAAGTCTGTTTGGGAACATACTGCTCTATGGGTGCTCTCCCCGGTGGAGAGCGCCAAAAAATATTGTTTTGTACCATTTTCTGTGCTTTTCTTTTTTTTCTTGTTTCAGATACGTGTATCCTGTGAACTACGTCGATGACCTGCGTTTCTTAACATTTTTTAATAACATTATTAATGAGGGCTGGTTGTGGGGGAGTGTTTTTTGTAATAAAATATTCTTTACCGTCTGGTGTTGTTTTTTTTATTTACTTTACAGGCTTAGAAGTGGAAGCCATCTTATAGACAGAGTCCATTACTGAGCCGGGCTTAGCGTAGCCCCAAAACCAGCTAACACTAACCTCCAATTATTACCCACCACCACAGGGCTGCCAGGAAGAGCCGGTACCAACAGGCCCGGATCGTCAAATATGGCGCTCCTGTGCCCGGGTGGTAACAGGCTGGCATTATTTAGGCTGGGAGGGCCAGTAACAATGGTCCTCGTCCACCCTGGTAATGTCAGACTGTTGCTGCTTGGTTGGTATATGGCTGAGAATGAAAATAGGGTAACCACACACTTTTTTTTCTTTCTTTTTGAAAAAATAAAGAAAAAAAACGTGTGTGGTTCCCCTATTTTCATTCCAATCAAGCAGCAACAGCCTGACGTTACCAGAGTGGACGAGGACCATTGTTACTGGCCCTCCCAGCCTAAATAACGCCAGCCTGTTACCACCCAGGCACAGGAATGCCATATTTGATGCTCTGGGCCTGTTTACATCGGCTCTTCCTGGCACCCCTCCGGCGGTGGGTACAGAGGTAATAATTGGGGGTTAGCGCTAGCTTGTTTTGAAGCTAGCCTGAAAAGTCAAAAATTTATAAATAAATAAACACAACACACAGAAAAAATAGCAACCAATCAAATCGCTTCTTTCATTTTTCACAGAAGCTTTCTCAGAAGCAATCTGATTTATTGTTATGGGCAACTCAGGAACTTTTCCTCTTCATGGGTTTTGATATTAGTTCCTGAATATAAGACAATAGACATTGCAATATTTAATTGTAGACCCCTATTACAGCCTTTTGTTTTATGTGTGGGAAACCTTTAGGAAACTTTTCCCTTGGTGAAAGTCTGGTGACAAATATTTTGCTTATACATTGGCATCCTTTTCCGCAATCCATGGGACAAAAAGAGATTTTGCAGATATCAGTGTCAATGTAGTAGTTTCCTAGTTATCTGTGCTGGTCTGTTTTTATTTACGAACGTATTCCCACTAAATGACACCGAGGACAACCTCCACGTCTATACAGAACATGGACTCTCTTTAATTGTATCATAAACTTTGTTGTTATCATTGTGTACATAAGACACATAATCAGAATGGTCTAATAGTTTTTCTTTATGAACCAACCTAGAAGAAAAATTCCCCAGAGTAAAGTGATCATTCCCAAAAGTCACCTACAAATAGGGACAGCTTTACTGGGCTTTTATGCCCCTTATTATGTCAAACCCTTGGCCATATACTGTGGTGGTCCAGACCAACCCTGCTTGCATACAATATTACAATACTTATGGAGAGCTGCATGAGACATATCATAGAGATTATAATCTGAGCAGTCAAACAAACAGATAATGGGGTCGGCACTACTGAACTGTACAACTCACGGATCAACCACGGGGAGATTCATCACAGAACTTTTAGCATTATGTCCCGGTACACAGTGGTACTCAGTTGATAGTGTCACAATAGTCCAACAGCAATTGCAAGCAGAAGAATGATATACAATGGCACTCACATTCCGGGTGGATAAAACACAGCAGTCTTGTACTTGTATTGTACTTATGTGGTGAGGGTGTGGGGTGTGATGAGGGCAGATCGAATTCCCCTAGGGGCAGATGGCATTAACCCCTTATGTTCGTGAAGCCAGGGTGTGGTTTATCCTCTACACCACTCAAAGGTATACCGCTGGATCCTGGGCTAGGCACGGGGGCAAATAATGACTCCGACGCCAAGTTATGGAACAACGGCAACTTTACTGAGTCAGACAGATGTAACAGTCTATACAGCTTGGCTAAGCCCAAGGAGGTGACCAGTGTCTTCAGAGACCACAGGGCTTGCTGGGACTTATACTGGACTGGGAAAATTTGATGCAGGGCTACGCAGACTTGATACAGAATACTTGACTGAGACTGACTATGACTGACTTCACCCGTTTGTAGCTTACCAGGTTTTGACTTGGATGAGGGGGGTAGTGGACTTGTGGATCCGTGGCTGCTTGGTAGACTTTAGGCCTCTTTAGGACACCAGACACTCTCTACAGACTTAGGACACCAGACACTCTCTACAGACTTGACCTCACTGCAACTCAGCACTAAAGAGACTGAGGAAGCTCCACCCAGGGCTTATATGGGGGAGACTCAGGAGGGGTCCCATAGGTCACCCTGTAGGTCACATGGTCACTGGTACCTTCCCTGGTTACAATCACATGATAACAACACAAAGGTATATAACATTATATGTACATTCAATATATAACATGGGCACTTAAGGTGATGCATAAGACACAAGTACGGTGTCACGGAATGAAGTCTGCCAGACAGGGCAACAAAGGTACAGGGGTGCAACTCCTGTACTGGGCCACCACCCTTACATCTGGGTTACAGAAGGAAAATGCAGGGAAGGAGCAGACAAATGTAACTATGTCCATTTCGCAGCAATCAGCTGCTTTCACTGGTTCCTTGCTGATTGCTGCGAAATGGACGTAGTTTCCTTTGTCTGCTCCCTCCCTGTATTTTCCTTCTGTAACCTAGATGTAAGTATAATAAAGACTGCTGTGTTTTATCCACCAGGAATGTGAGTGCGGTTGTATATCATTCTTCTGCCTGCAGATTATAATCTGATTTAATTATAAGTAAAGGAAGAGAAGGAGAATGAAAGGGGAAGAGGAAGAGAAGGTGGAAGAGGAGGAAGATGACAAGGAGAAGGAAGCAGAGGAGGAGCAGGATGAATGGGAGGAAAAGGAAAAAGAAGAAGAGGAGATAGAGCAGAAGGATGAAGGGGAGGAAGAGGAAGTGAAAGAAAACGACGAGGAGAAAGATGAAAAAGAGGAAGAGAAAAATGACTAAGAAAAAGAAGTAGGTCATTTATATTTATTTAATTCTTATTATAATGGGTTTTGTAGAGGTCATTCTCTGAAAGCTTAACTGAACCTAAAAGTCAGCTGTCAACCGAGCATTAGGGGCTTTCATGACTCAATTTTGTAATGTGCGAAAATGTGAGACCTAATGTGCAATCCTATGGTAAAGTTTAGTCTCTAGATTTATTACAATAGGGGGAGGTTATGTGGATCATATACCATTTAATATGCCTTAATTGGGTTCTCCGGAAACACAGATCCAAGATTCTTTTGAAAGACCACAGGTTTCATAGTGATGGCAGAGGAAACAGCAGAAGAGGAGAAAACCTCTTACTGCACCTGGTTCTGCACACCAACAAAAGACATCATCAGCAGAGTATGGGCCATAATTTTTAACATCTAAAACTGGAGTACAAGTCTCCCTTAACACCTAGTGGAGTCTGGAGGAGGCACCCTTAAAGAGGTTAGCCACACAGCTAAAATGGTATTACCTCTCTGTGCTCAGCAGCATCTCACTTCTGGTTTGGTCTAAACTTGTCTGTTACCTTGGGGGACTGACCGGAGAGCTAGCGCTGCCGCTAGGCAAGCCAGACTGGAAGGCTTCTCCACTCAGGCCCAGACTGACAATCTGCCCGGCTGTGCAGATTTCCTGTGGGCTGCTTGCCTGAGTCCGGCATCCTGGCTGTATGTTTCAATTATATACGTCACCGCTGCCTGAGGCAGCTTCAGACGGATCCGCCGCTGCCCAACACCTTATTATTGTGGCTTTGAGGGCAGCAGGACAGATAGTACTGTGCCATTGCACAGGCCCCGGGTATTGAATGCAACACTACTTATTTTACTTCCTGCCAGGGAAAAAGGGCACTTTTAGGTGAGGCATCAAAAGGACAGGGGCTTAAGCCCCTTTCTAGTCGACCTGTGCACGTCCCTTTTATTTACACCATGTTTTGCTTAATTTTGAAAGTTATTGTTTTTTGTTGGGCAAATTTACCAATAAAACAGGATGCAACAAGACACTAACACAATGCAGGTTGCTTTTTTCCTGTCCTGTTTACGAACAGGATCCAGAGGGATCTCGTTTTTTTTTTAATGCAGTTCCATGGCAACTGGATACAACTGAATCCTGTATCATCCTGTTTAAAAAGCACAATTTTCCTAATGTGTAAAATATTTAAAAAAAAACTACAGCAAATAAAAATTTTGTGTAAATGGCACTTAATTTAAGTGCATTATACATTGTTCATTACCTTCTGTCTAATGTACAAATTACTGGCACTCGCTTTGCACTTTGGGCTGAAGATTTTGCTGTTCCATGTGCACTGCACTTACCAGCAGAGTGACGACTGTTTGCAATATTACTTAGATTACTTTAAAGCAGTGTTTGGATGGCCATGGTACAGTATCTTAAGCAAGCCATTTTCTTACACTCTCCGGCAGGGCACCAACTCAGGGCTCCGGCAGGGCACGCATTCCCTGCGCCACTGGGGGATGGGGATGCTGGGACACGGATCACGGCACTGGCCCGGCCCAGCTTCCGCATTCTTCCCCTCTCTGTCAGGGAACTATTAGGCCACAGGGGGAGGGGGACGCATGCATGCACATGCATGCACCCGAACTTCAGTCCCCCCTGCGGTGCTTGGGAGGGAAATTTAAAAATAAAAAAATAAATCCTGCAGCACCTTGGGCAGTGCCGCAGCACCCCGGTTGGGAATCACTGCTTTAAAGAGTTCCTGTCATAAAAAATACCTTTTCATATGTTGTTCTTTAATGTCTCTTTAACAACTTTCTAATTGCATGTAATTACCAAAAATGTTTATTTAT
Source organism: Hyla sarda (assembly GCF_029499605.1). Lineage (NCBI taxonomy): Eukaryota > Metazoa > Chordata > Amphibia > Anura > Hylidae > Hyla > Hyla sarda. The sequence goes on along the minus strand of NC_079194.1, from coordinate 155,053,262 downwards.
ATCTTTATTTTTAAATCTAAAATATGACAACTAGGGGCCTCCCTACATGTCCCCAGCCACACGTCTCTCATAGATTTCAGACTCATGCCGGCCTGGCATGAGTCAGAAATCTCAGTGCAGCCGGACACTGACAAGCAAGCACAGTGCAGCTCCTTGTCTATCAACTAGACTGGCCGGCTGACTGGCCGGCTGCGTCATCAGGCTCTGCCCCCTTAGAAGGAGAGCCGACGCACGCTGGCCAAAAGTCAGTGTAGCGCAGCTCTGGTATGCAAACGGATGGGGTCCGTTTTCCCCTAGCCTGATCGGGGTCTTCTATATACAAAGTAAGTTTATTTGGCACAGTACATAGTAAGTTTATTTGGCACAGATATATATCTATATATAGAAGGGCGGAAGTGAGCCCAGGCAGGCTTCAGCTGACGTCTCGCCTGCAGGGCCCCTACCCCTTCCTCGCTCACAGACGGCTGAGAAATGAGCAGCCATACAGGAACAGATTAGGGTAGGAAAAGGGGTTTTAAAAAAAAAAAAAATACAGAATTAGTGTCAGGAAGAGTCAGGGACAGATGGGGGCTGAATTAGGGACAGTTTAGTTTGTGATAGGTACTCTTTAAGCACAGGCCTTGAATAGCAGTGAATGAAGCCCCTATGGGTCTAAATTAGGCTAGTTTCATTCCATGCTTTTGCACCCTGTTGTCTACCCTGTTTTTGTAGTACACAAATTTCATAGTAAAACAGCATGTAACAATGCGCAAAAATGATGCAGTTTCCTTTTCTTAGTCCTGTTTAAAAAGGTATTCCAGCCTCAGTAAAAGGTTTTTTTTAAATGCAGTCAGGGTGATAGAAAAATAAAAAAGAAAGCATGCTTGCCTGCCTTGATCTTTTGGAGCTGCCATTTTAACAGCTCTTGGTCCTTGACATTTAGTACTGCTTCCTGGTTCATGGAGAGTTTCATGAAATCCAAAATCAATCCATGGGCGTCCATATAAAATTAGGATCCTAAGAATCCTATACACACCCTAATGCTTCTATACACATTAGATTGCCTTTGGCCAAAGCCATCAATTTAAATCTAATGTCTATGGCCATCTTTATTTTATCAGAGAGGCTACATTCACAGCATTCTCAGAGCCATAACTTTTTATTATGTTTACTATCTTATCTACATTTATGGTTTTTAACATGAGCACTTTATTGTAGGAGTAATTGCAAGTTCAAGAATACCTAATGTATGTATATTTTTCAGTTAATAAAAACTTTCTTGGAAAAATGTGGCAATATAAAATTGTCAGCCCAGTAATGCTGGTGGTTAGTACGGATAGGTATCTGTCAGTCCCAGTTGTTGTCTTGCAGGTGACTTATGGGGTACAAACAAAGACAAGTATCAGACATAAAATTACACAATAACTATTCAAATAAGAGGTGTGGGGATATATTGAGGATATGTTGGGGATATGTTGGGGATATGTTGAGGATATGTTGAGGATATGTTGAGGATATGTTGGGGATATGTTGAGGATGTATTGAGGATATGTTGGGGATATGTTGGGGATATGTTGAGGATATGTTGGGGATATGTTGAGGATATGTTGAGGATATGTTGGGGATATGTTGGAGATATGTTGAGGCCAATTAGAGACTGTTATAGGCCTGTCTGAAGAGATGTGTTTTTAGGCCACGTTTGAAACTATGGATGTTGTTGTTGAGTCTGAGGGATAGCATTCCAGAGAACCGGTGCAGCACGAGTGAAGTCTTGGAGACGGGAGTGAGAAGTTCGGATTATAGAAGATGTTAGTGTGAGGTCATTAGCAGATCGAAGAGAACGTTTAGGATGGTAGACAGAGATGAGAGAGGAGATGTAGGGAGGTGCAGCATTGTGGAGAGCTTTGTGTGTGAGACTGAGGATTTTGTACTGTATTCTGGACTGAATTGGTAACCAGTGTAGTGACTGGCACAGGGAGGAGGCGTCGGTGTAGCAGCAGGAGAGGAAGATGAGTCTGGCTGCGGCATTAAGGATGGACTGGAGAGGAGAGAGTTTGGAGAAAGGAAGGCCTATTAGTAAAGAGTTACAGTAGTCGAGGCGGGAGTGAATCAAAGTAATAATGAGAGTTTTAGCAGTTTCAGTAGTGAGAAACGGGCGGATTCTTGAAATGTTTTTGACATGCAGGTGACAAGAACATGAAAGAGACTGAATATGGGGAGTGAAAGACAGATCAGAGTCAAGTATAAATCCTGCTGCCCGGGAGTTATGGTAGTACCACATACCTGTTAGGATTCGGCTAGCTGGATGTGGATCCTCTGTGTCAGCGAGGGATTGGCGTGGACCGTGTCGGTGGACCGGTTCTAGGGTTGCTACTGGTTTTCACCAGAGCCCGCCGCAAAGCGGGATGGTCTTGCTGCGGCGGTAGCAACCAGGTCATATCCACCGGCAACGGCTCAACCTCGCTGACTGCTGAGAAGGCGTGGGACAGAAGCAAGGTCAGACATAGCAGAAGGTCGGGGCAGGCGGCAAAGTTCATAGTCAATAGTAATAGCAGGTGTCAGGAACACAGTAATGGTAAACACAGTAGTCGCTTTCTCTAGGAACTAAGGCAACAAGATCCGGCAAGGAAGTGCAGGGGAAGTGAGGTTATATGGACAGGGGGCAGGTGGAAGCTAATCAGACTGATTGGGCCAGGCACCAATCATTGGTGCACTGGCCCTTTAAATCTTAGAGAGCTGGCGCGCGCGCGCCCTAAGGAGTGGAGCCGCGCGCGCCAGGACGTGACAGCCGGGGACCGGGACAGGTGAGTGACTTGGGATGCGATTTGCGAGCGGGCGCGTCCCGCTATGCGAATCGCATCCCCGCCGGCAGAGTCAGTGCAGCGCTCCCGGTCAGCGGGTCTGACCGGGCGCTGCAGAGAGAGGAACGCCGAGAGCGCTCCGGGGAGGAGCAGGGACCCGGAGCGCTCGGCGTAACAATACCGAGATGGAAATGTCAGGGTTAGGTACAGTATCAGTTGATAGAGAAAAGACAAGAAGTTCTGTTTAAGAAAGATTTAGTTTCAGATATAAAGAGGACATGATGTCTGAGACGACAGAGAGACAGTCACTGGTATTCTGTAGGAGTGCAGGTGCGATGTTGGCAGAGGAGGTATAGAGTTGGGTGTCATCAGCGTAGAGGTGGTACTGGAAACCAAATCTACTGATTGTTTTTCCAATGGGGGATGTGTAGAGTGAAAAGAGTAGAGGACCCAGGATCGATCCCTGGGGAACCCCGACAGCAAGGGGAAGAAGTAGAGCCAGAAAACGAGACGCTAAAGAAGTGGCCAGAGAGATAGGAGGAAAACCAGGTGAGAGCAGAGTCCTTGAGACCGATGGAGCGGAGACTACTGAGGAGGAGTTGGTGATCCACAGTGTCAAAAGCCGCAGACAGGTCCAAGAGAATCAGTAAAGAGAAATTGCCATTTGATTTGGCCGTCAGAAGATCGTTAGTGACTTTGGTTAGGGCCGTTTCTGTGGAGTGAAGGGAGCGGAAACCAGACTGTAAGGGGTCAAGGAGAGAGTTCTCGGAGAGATAGCGGATAAGGCGGGAGTAGACCAAGCGTTCCAGGAGTTTGGAGATAAAAGGGAGATTTGAGACGGGTCGATAGTTGGCTGCACAGGACGGGTCCAGAGATGTTTTTTTCAATAGTGGGGTTATGATAGAGTGTTTGAAGGAGGAGGGAAAGTTAGTAAAGGATCTTTCTTTGTTGCTAGCATCAATCAATGTAAATGATCTTAGGAGACTCTGTGTGAAGGCCCAGGACAGGACATCTAAGACCCTTGGTCTCTAGGGTGGTCCACTTAAAACAGGTTGTAAATCTAAATAAGTAAGTTGCACAATTCTTTGTCTGCCATGATTACATCACATATTTGAGTGGTGTAGTAATAAAATATGAATACAGTGTTTTTCCATAAGAAGTATTAGAAGATCAGTCATAAAACATTTATATTCTGGAAATACACTTTTCCTCTTGGACACAATTCACAGAATGGAGAAAACATTAAGTGGGTTGCCTATTACTGCCCTCTAGTGGTAGCTTGTGGTAGCTTGTATGTGTAGTAGTAAAAATCATGATGGGATTGAAACCTTGGGGGAATAGTGCTCTTATTCACTGTGTTAGGGGGGCGGTTTAGTGGTTGCGCATCACCTGAATTACTGCTGTTACTTTGCTGTGTTATTGCCGTCACCCCGCGTCATAGCAGGTCGGTCCCGGACGCTAATGAAAGCCAGGACCCTGGGCTAATAGCGTGTGGCACCGATCATTGTGCCGTGCGCTATTAACCCTTTGGATGCAGCGTTCAAAGTTGATCTCTGCGTCTAAAGTAACAAAAATACACTCCCGGCAGCTCAGTCGGCTGATCGGGATTATCGCGGTGAAATCGCGATGTTCCGATCAGCTAGAACACAAGCAGAGGGTGCCTTCCCTGCCTCCGGCACGTCCGATCGGCGATTGTTTGCTCCAAGCCTTAAAATCCAGGCTTGAGCAATCGACCGACGATAACACTGATCATCTCCATGTTAATGCATGAAACTGATGTGTGTATAAGATCGGTATGTGTGGTGCTATAGCCACTAGAGGGGGCTATAACACTGCAAAAAAAAAAAGGGTGAAAAAAAGTAAAAAAGATAATTTAACCCCTTCCCTAATAAAAGTAAGAATCAACCCCCTTTTCCCATAAAAAAAAAAAAAAACTGTGTAAATTAAAATTAAAATAAACGTATGTGGTAACGCCACGTCTGGAAATGTCCAAACTATAAAAATATATTTTTAATTAAACCGCATGGTCAATGGCATCAAAAAGCGATCAAAAAATCTGATCAATACAAAAATGGTACCGATAAAAACTTCAAATCAGGGTGCAAAAAAAATGAGCCCTCATACTGGACTGTACGCGGAAAGATAAAAAAGTTATAGGGGTCAGAAGATGACAATTTTCCTGCATTTTAATCATATGGACCTACAGAATAAAGATAAGGTGTAATTTTTACTGAAAAATATACTGCGTAGAAACGGAAGCCCCCAAAAGTTACAAAATGGCGTTTTTTCTTCAATTTTGTCACACAATTTATTTTTTTTCTGTTTCGCCGTGGATATTTTGGTAAAATGACAAATGTCACTGCAAAGTAGAATTGGTGGCACAAAAAATAAGCCATAATATTGAATTTTAGGTGCAAAATTGAAAGCGTTGTGATTTGTAGAAGGTGTTGAGCAAAAAATGAAAATGCAAAAACGGAAACCAGTACAAATATATGTTGTTAGCAGCAACTGGTTATGTTAGCAATTCATATAATTGTCCGTAATATACAGAAAAGTTAATTGGTGGTATAATGAAATTGGTGTAAAGTTCCGTTTGTGGGACAAAATTTTGATGGTATAGTAGGAGCAGTAATTCTCCTGAAGGCAAAGTATTTGGAAGAGTTTCAAAGACTTTGGTGCACGGCACCTCTCACCGACCAAAGAGAGTAATCCTAAGGATTGCAAAGTGGTCTGGCACGGCTGCGTCCAGCACAAGAAGTGACTTGAATGATGCCTGCCTGGTTAGGTGAGGATTGTAGAGCCTCCTTGTCTCTTGTCTGTCTTTGGCTGGCACGGACTGTGTCCGGCCTGGCAGGGGATGGTGTGCGTGACTGGAGATCTTGTAAGGAGACAGCGAAAGATACTACCCGCTAGGGACTTGATTAACCCCTTAAGGACTCAGCGTTTTTCCGTTTTTGAAATTTCATTTTTGCATTCACTTTTGCACCTAAAAATCGATATGATGGCTTATTTTTTGCACCACCAATTCTACTTTGCAGTGACATTAGTCATTTTACCAAAAAATCCACGGCGAAACGGGAAAAAAATCATTGTGCGACAAAATTGAAGAAAAAATTTCATTTTGTAACTTTTGGGGGCTTCCGTTTCTACGCAGTGCATTTTTTGGTCAAAATTATACATTATCTTTATTCTGTAGGTCCATACGGTTAAAATGATACCCTACTTATATAGGTTGGATTTTGTCGCACTTCTGAAAAAAATCATAACTACATGCAGTAAAATGTATACGTTTAAAATTGGCATCTTCTGACCCCTGTAACTTTTTTCTCGTACAGGCCGGTATGAGGGCTAATTTTTTGCGGTACCATTTTTGTGTTGATCTGACTTTATGATATAAAAAATGACCAAAAATACGCTATTTTGGACTTTGGAATTTTTTTGCGCGTGCGCAATTGACTGTGCAGTTTAATTAATGATATATTTTTAGAGTTTGGACATTTACGCACGTGGTGATACCACATATGTTAATGTTTGTTTACACAGTTTTTTTATGGGAAAAGGGGGGGGGGATGATTCAAACTTTTATTAGGGAAGGGGTTAAATGACCTTTGTTAACTTTTTTTTTTGCAGTGCTATAGCCCCCATAGGGAGCTATAACACTGCACACACTGATCTCCTATGCTGATCCCTGCAAAGCCATAGCTTTGCACGGATCAGTCAGATAGGGGCTTGATTGCTCAAGCCTGCAGCTCAGGCTTGGAGCAATCAATCGACGATCGGACGCCGCAGAGTCAGGTAAGGAGACCTCCACCTGCGTCACAGCTGATCGGAACCTCGCGATTTTATCGCAATGTGCCGATCAGCCCGACTGAGCTGCCGGGAAGCATTTACTTTCGTTTTCAGATGCGGCGGTCAACTTTGATCGGCTTGTCTGAAGGGTTAACAGCGCGCGGCACAACGATCGGTGCCGCACGCTGTTAGCCCAGGGTCCTGGCTATGATTAGCAGTCGGGACCGACCCGGTGGGATGCGGGGTCACGGCGTGACCCCGCTTTTCACACTGGGGCCGGGCTCGGCGTACAGGTACGCCCTAAGTCCTTAAGAGGTTAACCAATGCACGGACAGCAAACACCTTTTCCCAACTTTGCAGGTTCCTGCATTCAGACGAGTTGCTCAATCCCAAGTTTATAGTAGTACAGTAGAAAATAATTAAAAACATATAGGTGTGAGAATAGGTATGGTCTGATGAAGAGTGAGGAACACGTGCAACATCTATAATTTGTTTTGTAGCTATTGCAGCCTTGTCTGCTACAATACTCTGTATCTATGCTGCACTGAAATAAAAAAATAAAAAAATGATTTGCACAAAGAGTGATTCCCATGATTTAATACTGCAGGAGTGTATAGGGACTAGGTCTCCAAACTTTGGACTGTTAGCTGTTCCAACAACAGTCTGGGCATGCTGGTATTTGTAGTTTTGCTGGGAGTTATAGTTAAGCAACAGCTGGAGGTCCACAGTTTGGAGAACATTGGTATAGGGGGAGATGTGTCACCCACCAGATTAAGGCTGCCTGGAAGACGGAGCACTTCATTATGTTGCCCCCCCCCCCCCCCCGACAGTTCCCCCACATTAGGTGCAGTATAGTTCCCCCTCATTAGGTGCAGTATAGTTCCCCCACATTAGGTGCAGTATACAGGGTGGGCCATTTATATGGATACACCTTAATAAAATGGGAATGGTTGGTGATATTAACTTCCTGTTTGTGGCACATTAGTATATGTGAGGGGGGAAACTTTTCAAGATGGGTGGTGACCATGGCGGCCATTTTGAAGTCGGCCATTTTGAATCCAACTTTTGTTTTTTCAATAGGAAGAGGGTCATGTGACACATCAATCGTATTGGGAATTTCACAAGAAAAACAATGATGTGCTTGGTTTTAACATAACTTTATTCTTTCATGAGTTATTTACAAGTTTCTGACCACTTATAAAATGTGTTCAATGTGCTGCCCATTGTGTTGGATTGTCAATGCAACCCTCTTCTCCCACTCTTCACACACTGATACCAACACCGCAGGAGAAATGCTAGCACAGGCTTCCAGTATCCGTAGTTTCAGGTGCTGCACATCTTGTATCTTCACAGCATAGACAATTGCCTTCAGATGACCCCAAAAATAGAAGTCTAAGGGGGTCAGATGGGGGGACCTTGGGGGCCATTCAACTGGCCCACGATGACCAATCCACTTTCCAGGAAACTGTTCATCTAGGAATGCTCGGACCTGACACCCATAATGTGGTGGTGCACCATCTTGCTGGAAAAACTCAGCGAACGTGCCAGCTTCAGTGCATAAAGAGGGAAACACATCATCATGTAGCAATTTTGCATATCCAGTGGCCTTGATGTTTCCATTGATGAAGAATGGCCCCACTATCTTTGTACCCCATATACCACACTATACCATCAATGTTTGTGTTCCAACAGTCTTGGAGGGATCTATCCAATGTGGGTTAGTGTCAGACCAATAGCGGTGGTTTTGTTTGTTAACTTCACCATTCACATAAAAGTTTGCCTCATCACTGAACAAAATCTTCTGCGTAAACTGAGGGTCCTGTTCCAATTTTTGTTTTGCCCATTCTGCAACCTGAAACTACGGATACTGGAAGCCTGTGCTAGCATTTCTCCTGCGGTGTTGCTATCAGTGTGTGAAGAGTGGGAGAAGAGGGTTGCATTGACAATCCAACACAATGGGCAGCACATTGAACACATTTTACAAGTGGTCAGAAACTTGTAAATAACTCATGAAAGAATAAAGTTACGTTAAAACCAAGCACATCATTGTTTTTCTTGTGAAATTCCCAATAAGTTTGATGTGTCACATGACCCTATTGAAAAAACAAAAGTTAGATTCAAAATGGCCGACTTCAAAATGGCCGCCATGGTCACCACCCATTTTGAAAAGTTTCCCCCCTCACATATAGTAATGTGCCACAAACAGGAAGTTAATATCACCAACCATTCCCATTTTATTAAGGTGTATTCATATAAATGGCCCACCCTGTATGATGCCCCTGTGCACCTTAACCAATTGAATTATGTCACTGAGAGAATGTCCACAAGGAAAATGTGTGAACATTACCCTGACAGCAGAGCACTGGCAGAACATGCTGGAGCTAGGACCACTTGGAAATGTGCCATCTCATACATGTTAATGCATTTCCGTGTGGAGTCTGCAGAAAGAATAGACATGTCTATTCTTTCTGCAGTCATCGGCATCCCAATTTCCTAAGTGCAATGTGAACAGTGCAGCACAATCCCATCAATTGGACTCTGCTGCTGTGGAATCTTCGTGCGGAATTTCAATGCTTCTGGGTAAATTCACACGTCCAATGCTTCAGGGTAAATTCACAGCAGATTTTGCAATCCATGGAAGTCAGTAGGCTGCAATCTACTATGGCAAATCTGCAGCACAAATAAGGACATGTGAACATAACCCTTAGGGTGTGTTCACACGTACAGTATTCTGCGCATATTTGTTATGCAGGATTTGAAGTTGTGTTAAATCATTTAGTTTACATCAAAATCTGCAGCATAAAATATAGGCAATAAAGTATACATGCGAATACACTTTAAGGCTAGGGTCACACACAGCGCAACAGCATCATATTTGACACTGCAGATACGCTGCCGGCAGTCACAGATCAATGGCAGCGCAAGCTCCCTGTAGCTCTTTGTCCACTCGTAACAGTGGATTTCCCACTGGCAGTCAAGAGCTTACACACAGAGCTACCCTGCCGCAGCACAGTCTCTCTGTGACTGCCAGCAGCACATCCGCACATCCGCAACATCAAATATGCTGTGGATGGGCTGTGTGTGACCCTATGCTTAGGCTAGGTTTCCACACAGGTTTTTTGTGGCTTTTTTTTTTTTTAAACTACCACTGCAGTTTTTGAGCCAAAGCCAGAAGTGTATTCAAAAGGAACGGCAAATATAAATAGAAGGACTTAAACTTCTCCTTCCTCATGGATCCACTTCTGGCTTTAGCTAATAAACTGCAGTTGCAGTTTAAAAAAAAATAAAAAACAGTTTGGAAACCTAGCCTTAGAGTCCATTCACACAGGCGGATTTCTTGCAGATTTTCTACTGCGTATTTGCTATCATTGATTTTCTACTGACCTATTAAAGGAATAGTGCAGCAAGTGAATCATATCCCCTATCTGCAGGATAGGAGATAAGTGTCTGATCGTGGGGGTCTGACCTCTGGGCCCCCCCTGCAATCTCCCATACGGGGAGCCGGCATTACCGCGGCTCTGCGCGGCTAATGCGCAAATCGTCAACCTTAGTGAGGTCACACTCCCCCTCCATACTCCAGCTCTATAGGAGAGGCAGGAATGCACGAATGCTGCATCTCCGCCTCGCTCATAGAGATACATGGAGGGGGTGGGGGGGGTGGGGGGTGGTGTGCAGTAGTGCCAGAGCCCTGTATAGGTGATCAGGGGGGGCGGGTCCAACCCCCAAGAAGTGTCTATGGCTTCAGATCTCCTTAAAAGTCAATGGAAGCAAAATCTGCTGCAGATTTTCTTCCAAAAATAGGCTGTGGAAAGTCCCCAGGAAATCTTCTTGTGTAAATGGACTCTAAAGGGTTTTTGTAAATTATAAAAAAAATAAAATAAAAAATCTCAGCCATGTCCAGTGCTGCCGCTTTAGTCCTCCCAGCCACCTTTGTTTACTTTCCTGCAGAGATAGCAGACCTGTATATCCTACAACCAACCACTAACGTCAGCCAGTAATTGGAAGTAAAAATACAAAGGGTTGAGTGAAGGACCAGAGAAGCAGCATGGGTGCTACCATACCCTAATGAACTGTGCCACTGCACCTATTGATCTGTGTCCTAATAAACTGTGTTGCTGTCCTCAAATTATCTATGCGACATCTGCTATCAAACTATGCCACTATGAACTAATGGACTGTGCTACTGTTTCCTAATGATCTGTGCCACCATACCCTAATGTACTGTGCCACCATACCCTAATGTACTGTGTCACCATTCCCCAAAGGGTACTAAACCTCACCCAATGTAACTATCAGGAACAGAAAGCAGTAAGTCTGCAGCATGCTAAGTCTTTTACAGATTTTTCAGGGATTTTCCCTTTGGATTTCACCATGGTCACTGTAGCAAGGATAAAATAGGAAGTGAAACAACATCAAAATCTACATGGGGCAGGAAGCACAGCTGAAACTATTTACAGTGCATGGAACCAGCCTTAGGCTGGGTTCACACTACGTTTTGTCCCATACGGGAGCGCATACGGCAGGAGGGAGCTAAAACCTCGCGCTCCCGTATGTGACCGTATGCGCTCCCGTATGTCATTCACTTCAATGAGCCGACCGGAGTGAAACGTTCGGTCCGGTCGGCTCATTTTTGCGCCGTATGCGCTTTTACAACCGGACCTAAAACCGTGGTCAACCACGGTTTTAGGTCCGGTTGTAAAAGCGCATACGGCGCAAAAATGAGCCGACCGGACCGAACGTTTCACTCCGGTCGGCTCATTGAAGTGAATGACATACGGGAGCGCATACGGTCACATACGGGAGCGCGAGGTTTTAGCTCCCCCCTGCCGTATGCGCTCCCATATGGGACAAAACGTAGTGTGAACCCAGCCTTACCTTGCATGTGAACATGGCTTTAGTTATGTATTACTGCATACAACCTGTAGGTGGTGCTGTTGGTTTAAATAATCCAGTATAACAGTATACATTCTCCCAGTGGCTGGATAGCTGCATAAAGAGAGCAGCTATCAACAGAGGTTTAGAAGTGTTATCCATGCCTTTAATATTGGAAGACTATCCCTAGGTTAGTCCTAGACTTACCATACATCTTGTTTTTAATTGGATAATCCTGTTTTGTCTTGTTTTTTTAATTTTTTTTAATTTGATTAAAAATGTTGATATTTTTTTGTCCCGTTTAGTTTTTTTTTTTAAAACAGAACAATTTTTAAATTTCTGCTGTTTTTTGTTCTTGTTCCTAAATTGACCCATGCTGCCTTATATTAAAGTAGCAGCTGCTGGTACTTGTGAGGATGCCCTGACATCGCACCCTATGGATTGGTCAGGAGAGCCCAAGCCTGGACTTAGGCTTTGGACCCTGAACTTTTTAAGGTGATGTGCCGTGCCTTGTTATTCACCAAAACATGGTGTGTATTATGACATTCAAACAGATAAATTTGGCTCTTATCTGAGCACACTATGGGGGGAACCTGCTGCCATCTACAAGGAGGAAGAAAATAAAAAGTGGGTGGACATTTTAACAGACATTGATCCCAAACACATAGCCAGGGAAACTTTCAAATGGTTTCAAAGAAAATAAATAAAGCTCCTAGAATGACCCAGCAAATCACCTGTCTAAAATCCAATTGAATATGAGGTGGCCTAAGGCAGTGGTTCTCAACCTTTTTTGCCTGAGTACCCCTTGACAGCCCATTCCCCCAAAATTGTATCCCCATACTAGAGACATTTTGTAATGATTATGGTATATTTCATATGCTTCCTCTATAACAGGCCCCCTGTTCCTCTCCCTATATCCCCAGTCCCCCAATTTACAGGTGAGGTATTCTCTAACTGGGGTTGTTTACTTTTCTTTTCTTCAATATCTGGCCTAGACCGCCATTAAGATTTCTCCCATACAAGACTTCTTCACAGAACCAGCCAAGCAAACATTTTAGGCTCCTTTCTGCAGTACAATACCCACCTATTTACAAACTCCCCATGTTTATTGTCACACAAAGTAATAGTACCCACTTTGCATTCCCATAAAGTTGTTAGTCCCCCTCTGTGCCCCCAAATATAGCTGTAAGCCCCCAAACTGCCCCAATATAAAGTTGTAGGCCACAATTCTGTTCCACTTTGGTGCACCACTGCTCCTCTGGTCTGGGGGACCTATTGCTATGGCTCATAGCAGTAGGTCCCCGATCTGCAGGCTCTGTGGAACAGCAAAGCTGATGGTAGTTACTGCCCACAGCAGCCCAGTGCCTGCGCTTTACCTTTGTTGTCCTCCTACTCCGCTTCTCGGTGCAGTGGTGTCAGACTACCATTTCTTTCAAAGTGGTCCAGACCAGAAACCAGTGGCTGTGGCTGCCATTACTGATTTTTCAAGTACCCCCTGGAGAACTGCTAAGTACCCCTGGGGGTACTTGTACCCCAGGTTGAGAACCACTGCCCTAAGGGGTGTTATGTAGATAGACTAGAGATCCTGATGCCAGCAGTGTTAACCACCACACTACCAAGGATAAGCAGTTGCCTGTGCCAGGCACAAGGCGAAGAAACACCTCAAGTGCCAGGTAAGGGAAACCTCTTTAACTTTACTTCAGGAATGTATACAGGCAGGAACAGTTCACTTTAGTGGAATATTCCCTGAAGAGTGCAACAAAGAACCACACTTGCTTGTAGTCCTTACAGATTAATTTTAGATATAACTGAAACTGTTTTGAACTTGAATTGGAAAGACTAACTGACTTGCTGACTGGACAAAGGTGAGCTTGACTAGACTTTAGACTTGACTGAAGAAAGCTTAGATGATATAGACTTAGAGACAGATGAGAGCACTTCCACCGGTCTAGACTTTCTACACACGGGGGTTCCAGGATTAACCTATTGGGACCAGAGTTGCCTGAGACTTTCTTCCTTGTTATTGTTTGGAACTTGACTTGTCTGAACTTGACCGGACAGAAAAAAAAAGGTAGACAAAGAAGAAGGTATAGAACTTGTCCCCATTAAAGGTATGGGACAGGTATGCTGCAGAGATGCTCACATTGTTGACTCCTCACACTAACTGTTAACTAGCTCCTCCCCATCTAGCCAGACCTTGGTGGAGCAGGGAAGGAGGCCCAGTTTGGCTTCCATGCTCATCTGATTCTCTGTGCATCCCCCAGCAACTACTACATGGAAAGAACACATTACGTAGACATTGAATTAAAAAAAAACACTGCATTGAAACACATAATAAAACACAATACAAGTAACCTTAGCTGTGGGCCTGTAGCAGACACAGCTAAGTGACTTCCTCCTGACAGGGCAGGTAGACGGGTGTGTTTTGCAGATCCCAGAAATATCTAAAATAAGAAATATCAAAAAAATTGAAAATCAGGATTCATGGAAGAGGTCCACAGAACCCTAAAGATTTCTCATTCAAAAATTGTTTTATTTTGAAGTATTTCAGAGATCAACATAAAATCTACAATGACAATGTATATAAGCATAGAAGCGTTAATACAGTATAGAAACATTCTGAACATTAGAACAAGAGAGGAATGTAGCCCTAAGGAACATGGGCTATGGCACATTTATCCAGAGAAAGTACAAGAAGCAGGTAACAATCTTTCAAGTAGCCTCGTCACTAAATCTGAGAGGACAGTGAGGACTAGATAGCCAAACTCCCCATTGTGTTCGGTATTTGGGGACGGTGTTGTGTGCAAATGCGAACGCTCTCTCGTAGGCACAGGTGAGATTGACCAAATTAATGACCTCACACAGGTGGGGTACTTGTTTTGACATCCACTGTCTAGTGAGTAGTAGTTTAGTGGACATGAAAAGTTGAGCAAGGGGCATCCTCACATCAGGGGAGAATGTATCTAGGTCAATCAGTAAGAGAGCCGTTTCAGGTTTCAGGGGGTGTTTGATCAGTGTCAGTCTGTGGGCCAACAGCTCTATCCCCTTCCATAAGTGTGCAATTTTAGGACAGCTCCACAATAAGTGGAGAAGACTCCCTACCTCTCCACAATCTCTCCAACACAGATTAGAGCACGTCGGGTTCATCAGGTGTATTCTGGAGAACCCTAAAGATTTGAATACTGTTTATGTGGAAGAATGGACCAAAATCACACCAGAGCAATGCATGCGACTGTTTTCTCCATACAGGAGGCCCCTTGAAGTGGTCATTACCAACAAAGGCTTTTGTAGAAAGCCTTTAATAAGTATTATTACACATAACTTAAAGGGGTATTTAGCCAAATACCTCTCTGTTCAAATAAGATGTCTGAATGCAGGGGGCCCGCCTCTGGGACCCCCCCCACGATCTCCGTGCAGCACCCGCATTCTATGCCGTCATGCCCCCTCCAATAGACGTGATTGGAGGGGACATGGCGTGATGTCACATCTCCAGTCCCGGAAACAAAGAGGTTTCATAGACCTAGGTTCCACTCGCGATCAGACATCTTATCCCCTATCCTTTGGATAGGGGATGAAATGTATTTGACCGGAATACCCCTTTAATGTCTGAACCTATGTGATTTGATTTCTTTATATGCATAGATCACTTGGGTTGTTACCAACATCTGGTTACAATTTATGTCAATAGCACCTTTGGAAATATATTTAGTGGGAAAAATGTTCAATGTTTATTTCACCCACTGTAAGGGGGCAGTATGGGGCCTGCAACTATATATGGGAGCAGTATAGGGGTCTACAACTATATATGGGAGCAGTATGGGGGCCTACAACTATTCATGGGGTAAAATGGAGAGAGTTGAAGAGAGATAAGAGTATTTTTTACTTATTATAATTTCTTTATTTAACCCCTTCCCGCTACAGGACGTATGCATACGTCATGAGCGGGCTCCCGCGATAGAACGCGGGGTCACACGCTGACTCCGCGTCATATCGCGTCGGTCCTGGCGGCTATCAATGGCCGGGGGCCGCGGCTAATACCGGATATCACCGATCGCGGTGATGCCCGGTATTAACCCTTCAGACGCGGCGATCAAAGTTGATCGCCCCGTCTAAAGTGAAAATAAACTGTGCAGGTTAACTCAGTGGAGCTGTTCGGGACCGCAGCGATGAAATCGCGGTGTCCCGAACAGCTTGCTGAACAGCTGGAGGGTCCCTACCTGCCTCCACGCTGTCCGATCGCCGAATGACTGCTCCGTGCCTGAGATCCAGGCGGGAGCAGTCGAGCGGCGATAACACCGATCAATGCCCGGCTGTTGCCAGGCAATGATCTGTGTAGAAGATCAGTGTGTGCAGTGTTATAGCCCCTTATGGGAGCTATAACATTGCAAAAAAAATATAAAAGTGTTAATAAAGATCATTTAACCCCTTCCATAATAAAAGTCAGAATCAGCCCCCTTTTCCCAATAAAAAAAATAAAACAGTGTTAATAAAAATAAACATATTTGGTATCGCCGCGTGCGTAAATGTCCAAACTATAAAAATATAATAGTAATTAAACTGCACGGTCTATGGCGTACACATAAAAAATTCCAAAGTCCAAAATAGCGTATTTTTAGTCACTTTTTATACCATAAAAAAATGAATAAAAAGTGATCAAAAAGTCTGATCAAAACAAAAATGATACCAATAAAAACGTCAGATCACGGCGCAAAAAAATGAGCCCTCATACTTATATGCGGAAAAATAAAAAAGTTATAGGGGCCAGAAGAGGACATTTTTAAACGTATACATTTTCCTGCATGTAGTTATGATTTTTTCCAGAAGTATGACAATATCGAACCTATATAAGTAGGGTATAATTTTAATCATATGGACCTACAGAATAAAGATAAGGTGGAATTTATACCGGAAAATGCACTGCATAGAAACGGAAGCCCCCAAAAGTTACAAAATGGCATTTTTTTCTTCAGTTTTGTCGCACAATGATTTTTTTTTCCGTTTCGCCGTGGAATTTTGGGTAAAATGACTAACGTCACTGCAAAGTAGAATTGGTGGCGCAAAAATTAAGCCATAATATGGATTTTTAGGTGCAAAATTTAAAGCGTTATGATTTTTAGAAGGTGATGAGGAAAAAAGGAAAATGCAAAAAAAGAAAATACCCTGCGTCATTAAGGGGTTAAACCCTAGCTACAGTATCTTTACACTAAATCTCAAACCGTCCCTCTAACATCTACCCTCACCCACACTAACTAACATTCACGAGAATAACATATGAAAAACTACATAACCATCCCAATTTTGCTATCCTAACAGGGACGTAGCTATAGGGGGTGCAGAGGTAGCAGTCGTATCGGGGCCCTGGTGCCTCAGGGGATCCCAAAGCACATTTGGCCCATAATAGACCAGTATTATAATTGCCACATGGGGCCCTGTTGCAGATTTTGCATCAGGGTCCAGAACCTAGAAGTTATGCCTCTGTATCCCAGTGTCTCGTTTTGGTCTCAAGGAAATATGGTCAGCCTAGTTGGGACGTCAGCATTACGGGAGGTACACACGCAGATTTTTTGGAAGTTTTAAGGCAGTTTTTTAAGCCAAAGCCAGAAGTATATCCAGCAGGAAGGAGAATTACAGTATAAGTTCCTTTATACACTGCTCAAAAAATAAAGGGAACACTTAAACAACACAATGTAACTTCAAGTCAATCACACTTCTGAGAAATCACACTGTCCACTCAGGAAGCAACACTGATTGACAATCAATTTCACATGCTGTTGTGCAAATGGAACAGACAACAGGTGGAAATTATAGGCAATTAGCAAGACACCCCCAATAAAGGAGTGGTTCTGCAGGTGGTGACCACAGACCACTTCTCAGTTCCTATGCTTCCTGATTGATGTTTTGGTCACTTTTGAATGCTGGCGGTGCTTTCACTCTAGTGGTAGCATGAGACGGAGTCTACAACCCACACAAGTGGCTCAGGTAATGCAGCTCATCCAGGATGGCACATCAATGCAAGCTGTGGCAAGAAGGTTTGCTGTGTCTGTCAGTGTAGTGTCCAGAGCATCGAGGCGCTACCAGGAGACAGGCCAGTACATCAGGAGATGTGGAGGAGGCCATAGGAGGGCAACAACCCAGCAGCAGGACCGCTACCTCCACCTTTGTGGAAGGAGGAGCACTGCTAGAGCCCTGCAAAATGACCTCCAGCAGGCCACAGATGTGCATGTGTCCACTCAAATGGTCAGAGACAGACTCCATGAGGGTGGTATGAGAGCCCGACCTCCACAGGTGGAGGTTGTGCTTACAGCACAACACCGTGCAGGGCGTTTGGCATTTGCCAGAGAACTCCAAGATTGGCAAATTCACCACTGGCGCCCTGTGCTCCTCACAGATGAAAGCAGGTTCACACTGAGCACATGTGACAGACTTGATAGAGTCTGGAAACGCCGTAGAGAATGTTCTGCTTCCTGCAACATCCTCCAGCATGACCGGTTTGGCGGTGTGTCAGGAAAGGTGTGGGGTGGCATTTCTTTGGGGCCTCACAGCCCTCCATGTGCTTGCCAGAGGTAGCCTGACTGCCATTAGGTACCGTGATGAGATCCTCAGTCCCCTTGTCAGACCATATGCTGGTGTGGTTGGCCCTGGGTTCCTCTTAATGCAAGACAATGCTAGACCTCATGTGGCTGGAGAGTGTCAGCAGTACCTGCAAGAGGAAGGCATTGATGCTATGGACTGGCCCACCCGTTCCCCAGATCTGAATCCGATTAAGCACATCTGGGACATCATGTTGCTCCATCCACCAACACCATGTTGCACCACAGACTGTACAGGAGTTGGCGGATGCTTTAGTCCAGGTCTGGGAGGACATCCATCAGGCGACCATGAGCCACTGTCAGGATTCGTCAGGCTGGAGGTGGATCCTCTGTGTCAGAGAGGGATTGGCGTGGACCGTACCGGTGGACTGGTTCTAAGTTGCTACTTGTATTCACCAGAGCCCGCCGCAAAGCGGGATGGTCTTGCTGCGGCAGTAGCACCCAGGTCGTATCCACCGGTAACGGCTCAACCTCTCTGACTGCTGAGACAGGCGCGGTACAGAAGGACAAGGCAAGAGCAAGGTCGGACGTAGCAGAAGGTCAGGGCAGGCAGCAAGGGTCGTAGTCAGGGGCAACATCAGAAGGTCTGGAACACAGGCTTGGGACATACACAAAACGCTTTCACTGGCACAAGGCAACAAGATCCGGGCATGCTGGGAAGGGGAAGTGAGGTTATAAGGGCGTGGAGCAGGTGGGAGCTAATTACAGTGATTGGGACAGGCACCAATCAGTGGTGCACTGGCCCTTTAAATCTTAGAGAGCTGGCGCGCGCGCCCTAGAGAGCGGAGCCACGCGCCAGAACGTGACAGCCAGGGACCGGGACAGGTAAGTAGCTTGGGATGCGATTCGCGAGCGGGTGCGTCCCGCTATGCGAATCGCATCCCCGCCGGCAGTGTCAGTGCAGCACTCCTGGTCAGCGGGTCTGACCGGGGCGCTGCAGAGAGGAGAACGCCACGAACGCTCCGGGGAGGAGCGAGGAGCGCTCGGCGTAACAGTACCCCCCCCTTAGGTCTCCCCCTCTTTTTGTCTGCTTGTCCCTTCAAATGAGACGAGAACATTGGGAGCGACTCTTGAGTTTCCTTCCGGAAGAAAGAGAAGTCCTGGGTAGCTTCATCAGCGGCAGGCAATCCAGAAGAAGTGGGAATGGGGAGGGGGGGCAGAGGGTGAAGCTTGCCACGGAGCAGAGTGTTACCAGGAAGGGGGCTATGAGGAGGCAAAATCTCAGCTTGCTTTTTGACGAAAATATCCTGGTATGCCTTGGGAGAGGCCGATAAGGGTGGAACCTCAGGAGTTAGACAAGTGGGAGCAGATGTGAGGCATCGTTTGTGGCAAGAGGAACCCCAATTTTTGATCTCCCCGGTGGTCCAGTCAAGGGTGGGAGAATGACGTTGGAGCCATGGCAGACCGAGGAGGACTTCAGAGGTGCAGTTGGGCAGAACAAAAAATTAAATTTTTTCGTGATGCAGTCCAATGCTCATAAGCAGGGGTTCTGTGCGGTAACGCTCAGTGCAGTCCAATTTTTTACCGTTGACAGAAGAAATGTAGAGCGGCTTGACGAGACGGGTTACTGGGATGCTGAACCTATTAACAAAAGAGGCCAAAATAAAATTTCCAGCAGAACCAGAGTCCAAGAAGGCCACAGCTGAGAAGGAGGAGTTGGCAGAAGGAGAAATCCGCACAGGCACAGTGAGACGTGGAGAAGCAGAAATCACACCAAGGGATGCCACTCCCATGTGAACAGGGTGCGTGCGTTTTCCAGATGCGGAGGACGAATAGGGCAGTCCACTAGGAAATGTTCGGTACTAGCGCAGTACAGGCATAAGTTTTTATCTCTGCGACGAGACCTCTCTTCATGGGTCAGGCGAGACCGATCCACTTGCATAGCCTCCTCGGCGGGAGGCACAGGGGTAGATTGCAAAGGATACTGGGAGAGAGGTGCCCAGAGTTCAAGGTCCTTTTCCTGGCGGAGCTCCTGGTGTCTTTCAGAAAAACGCTTGTCGATGCGGGTGGCCAAAAGGATAAGTTCAGACAGATTAGCTGGAATTTCTCATGCGGCCAGTACATCTTTGATGTTGCTGGATAAGCCTTTCTTGAAGGTCGCGCAGAGGGCCTCATTGTTCCAGGCTAGCTCTGAGGCGAGGGTACGAAACTGGATGGCGTATTCGCCTACGGAAGAAGTTCCCTGGACTAGGTTCAGCAAAGCAGTCTCGGCAGAGGAGGCCCGGGCTGGCTCCTCGAAGACACTACGGACTTCAGCGAAGAAGGACTGGACAGTGGCTGTGGCAGGATCTTTGCGGTCCCAGAGCGGTGTGGTCCAAGACAAGGCCTTTCCAGACAGAAGACTAACTACGAAAGCCACCTTAGACCGTTCTGTAGGAAATTGGTCCGACAACATCTCCAAATGTAGGGAACATTGAGACAGGAAACCACGGCAGAGTCTAGAGTCCCCATCAAATTTGTCCGGCAGGGACAAGCGGAGGCTAGGAGCGGGCACTCGCTGAGGAGGAGGTGCAGGAGCTGGCGGAGGAGATGGTTGCTGCTGTAGCTGTGGCAGAAGTTGCTGTAGCATGGCGGTCAACTGCGACAGCTGCTGTCCTTGTTGGGCGATTTGTTGGGATTGCTGGGCGACCACCGTGGGTAGGTCAGCGAGACTTGGCAGCGGCACCTCAGCGGGATCCATGGCCGGATCTACTGTCAGGATTCGGCAGGCTGGAGGTGGATCCTCTGTGTCAGGGAGGGATTGGCGTGGACCGTACCGGTGGACCAGTTCTAAGTTGCTAATGGTATTCACCAGAGCCCGCCGCAAAGCGGGATGGTCTTGCTGCGGCGGTAGCAACCAGGTCGTATCCACCGGTAACGGCTCAACCTCTCTGACTGCTGAGACAGGCGCAGTACAGAAGGACAAGGCAAGAGCAAGGTCGGACGTAGCAGAAGGTCAGGGCAGGCAGCAAGGGTCGTAGTCAGGGGCAACATCAGAAGGTCTGGAACACAGGCTTGGGACATACACAAAATGCTTTCACTGGCACAAGGCAACAAGATCCGGCCATGCTGGGAAGGGGAAGTGAGGTTATAAAGGTGTGGAGCAGGTGGGAGCTAATTACAGTGATTGGGCCAGGCACCAATCAGTGGTGCACTGGCCCTTTAAATCTTAGAGAGCTGGCGCACGCGCGCCCCAGAGAGCGGAGCCGCGCGCGCCAGAACATGACAGCCGGGGACCGGGACAGGTAAGTAGCTTGGGATGCGATTCGCGAGCGGGCGCGTCCCGCTATGCGAATCGCATCCCCGCCGGCAGTGTCAGTGCAGTGCTCCCGGTCAGCAGGTCTGACCGGGGCGCTGCAGAGACGAGAACGCCGCGAGCGCTCCGGGGAGGAGCAGGAACCCTGAGCGCTCGGCGTAACAGCCACCTTATCAGGAGCATGCCCTGGGGTTGTAGGGAGGTCATACGGGCACGTGGAGGCCACACACACTGCTGAGCCTCAGTTTGACTTGTTTTAAGGACATTACATCAAAGTTGCATCAGCCTGTAGTGTAGTTTTCCATTGATAATTTTTGGGTGATTTTGTTGTCAGCGCATTCAACTATGTAAAGATGAAAGTATTTCATACGATTAGTACATTCATTCAGATCTATGATGTGTTATTAGTGTTCCCTTTATTTTTTTTGAGCAGTGTATTTCCCATTCCTTTTCAATGCCACCAAAAGCTATGTGGAATACCTCTTATACTGGTAGGAATCCAACTCTTGGCAATGCAGCCTCTTCATTGTTTATATCCAATCTTTACAGTGTTTGGCACTTGCAGACGCAATGGCCCTGATTTACTAAAAGTGGAGTGTAGTTTTCTTTGTGGGTTTTAATTCCCTAAATTTCCCTACATTTTGCACTTTTCCCTACAGTGCTTTTTTTTACACATGTTCTGATCTGTCGGGTTGTCCTCAGCTCAAATCCTCCACATTTTCTGTGGAAACCTTAGTAAATATGTTGTGTTTTTGTGAAAATGTCGGGGACATGCCCCTTTTCGGCAACCAGAGAATTAGTCAGGTTTTATTAAATTCTGGTGTAAATTCTGGTGCACAATCCAACAAAACATATTGGGCCTCATTTACTAAGAGTGGAGTCAGGAGAAGGCGTCCCCTCTGTGTGAGCCGCATCTGCAGCTTACACAGAGGAGACATGACCTCCGCCCCCACGCAGCACGCAGTACAGGCGCCGGTGACGTCACTCATCGGCGCCTGTACTGTGGAGGGGAGAAGACGCAGGCCCCTGTTGCTGAGGAGATCGCTGCGTGGGACATCAGGTGAGCATCATCTTTTTTTTTTTTTTTAAACTCTGCATACACCTAGTAAGAGGATTACTCTGGGTAAGAGGGGGGGAGGGGGGTAATTCTGCATATACCTATGGGGAAGAGGGGGGGTAACTCTGCATATACCTATGGGGAAGAGGGGGGTAACTGCATATACCTATGGGGAAGAGGGGGTAACTCTGCATATACCTATGGGGAAGAGGAGGGTAACTCTGCATATACCTATGGGGAAGAGGGGGGGGGGTAACTCTGCATATACCTATGGGGAAGAGGGGGGGTAACTCTGTATATACCTATGGTGAAGAGGGGGGGGGGTAACTCTGCATACACCTATGGGGAAGAGGGGAAGAGGGGGGGTGTAACTCTGCATATACCTATGGGGAAGAAGGGGGGGGGGGTAAATCTGCATATACCTATGGGAAAGGCGGGAGTGTAACCTACTAGGAAAGCTGAGTGATGATTCCTGTGAGAAATATAATTGCAGCCACATTTTTTCACCCAGCTTTCCTAGACTTCGGAACAGCAAAGTTTGCCTAAATATGTCATAACACATCCAACACTTCATACAGGGGGAATGTATGTTGTTACCACATACATAGGTAAGCTTTGCTGTTCTAAAGTCTAGAAAAGCTGGATGAAAAAAATATGGCTGCAATTATATTTCTGCAATTATAATATATGTGTTATCACATATTTAGGCAAACTTTTCTGTTCTGAAGTCTAGGAAAGCTGGGTGAAAAAAATATGGCTGCAATTATATTTCTCACAGGAATCATCGCTCAGCTCTCCTAGTAGGAAAGCTGAATGATGATTCCTATGAGAAATAACAGGAATCATCATTCAGCTTTCCTACTAGGAAAGCTGAGTGATGATTCCTGTGAGAAATATAATTACAGCCATATTTTTTTCACCCAGCTTTCCTAGACTTCCGAACAGCAAAGTTTGCCTAAATATGTGTTACCACATATTTAGGCAAACTTTGCTGTTTGGAAGTCTAGGAAAGCTAGGTGAAAAAAATATGCCTGCAATTATATTTCTGCAATTATGTTATGTGTTACCACATATTTAGGCAAACTTTGCTGTTTGGAAGTCTAGGAAAGCTCGGTGAAAAAATATGCCTGCAATTATATTTCTGCGATTATGTTATGTGTTACCACATATTTAGGCAAACTTTGCTGTTTTGAAGTCTAGGAAAGCTGGGTGAAAAAAATATGGCTAAAATTATATTTCTCACTGGAATCATCATTCAGCTTTCCTACTAGGAAAGCTGAGTAATGATTCCTGTGAGAAATATAATTGCAGCCATATTTTTCTCACCCAGCTTTCCTAGACTTCAAAACAGCAAAGTTTGCCTAAATATGTGGTAACACATCCAACACTTCAAACAGGGGGAATGTATGTTGTTACCACATATATGGGCAAACTTTGCTGTTCTGAAGTCTAGAAAAGCTGGGTGAAAAAAATATGGCTGCAATTATATTTCTGCAATTATATTATGTGTTACCACATATTTATGATAAATAGATGGTTTTTGGCTGGAAGAAGTTGACTTGCCAGTCTGATCCAAATGCAGAAGAAAAGGAAAGAGGACATTGGTGATCAGAAATGACCATACCTGTGAGTCCCTAGATGTAACTATAATCACTTGCAGTATATGGTATACAGACCCTGTGTATATGGTCCTGTATACAATCAATTATATGGTATACAGGTCCTGCAACAAAGTCGAAGACCACAGCTTCAAAAATTGACAACTCTGGATATGTGCAGAAGAGCAGTAGTTTATTGGTTCCCCAAAAGCTTTTTTTGAGGAACAGATAAATGATAGATCTTTTGCACATATCCAGAGTTTTCCACTTCTGGTGCTGTGGTCTTGGACTTTGTTGCATGTTTGGTATACAGATACCAAACATGCAACAAAGTCCAAGACCACAGCACCAGAAATGGAAAACTCTGGATATGTGCAAAAGAGCTATCATTTATCTGTTCTATCTGGGTGACTACAGGGACAATGGATTTATCCAGTGCTGTCTTCTACTGCTTTTCTGTATACTGCTTCTGTGTACAGCTGGTATCTACTTCTTTATGGTCACTGTACAGGGAGATACAGGTCTGTATACAGTGGTTTTATTCAGTGTTCCTCGTGATGCAGTATTATTTGGTCCTGTTATTGTTTATATTCTGGTATTATTGGTATTGTTAGTGTGTACATAGTGGTTTTTACTCAGTATGGTGTTATTATCCATTCTTTGTGTGGCGGTATAATGTGTTCCTTGTATACTGATATTATTGGTAATATTGGTCTTAGTATTCAGGATTTGGTCAGTAATAATATGGTTGTAATATGTATGGTGATTTATTCCTCCTTGTATACTGGTTTTAATGCTTAA
This sequence comes from Hyla sarda, assembly GCF_029499605.1. Lineage (NCBI taxonomy): Eukaryota > Metazoa > Chordata > Amphibia > Anura > Hylidae > Hyla > Hyla sarda. The sequence goes on along the minus strand of NC_079194.1, from coordinate 155,028,540 downwards.
AATTGTCCTCTTCTATAAGACTTTTACATATTTTTTGCACCGTGGTCTGTAGTTTTTATCGGTATAATTTTTGTTTTGATGGGACTTTTTGATCACTTTTAATAAACTTGTTTTCCGGTATTTGAAGAGACCAAAAATCAGTAATTATGGACCTAGGTATTTTTTTTACGTTTACACCATTCACCATTGCAGTTTCATTAATGTTATATTTTAATAGTTCTGTCATTTCCACATGCGGTGATACCAAATATGTTTATTTTTGTTTACACTTTTATTAGGGGAGGGGCGTGATCACTGATGTCCGGCATTAGCAGTAAATGAAGAGCGGTCAGCTTGTAAGCGCCATTCGTACATCCAGACTGCTACCACGGCATACATGTATGTTTCTTCAAGGTGTCAATGGTGCCTACACTAACCCCTCGTCCTGACCTCACACACAGGCTACCTCCCACAGTTGTTACGCCGAGCGCTCCGGGTCCCCGCTCCTCCCCGGAGCGCTCACTACACTCTCGCTCCCGCAGCGCCCCGGTCAGATCCACTGACCGGGTGCGCTGCGATACTGCCTCCAGCCGGGATGCGATTCGCGATGCGGGTTGCGCCCGCTCGCGATGCGCACCCCGGCTCCCGTACCTGACTCGCTCTCCGTCGGTCCTGTCCCGGCGTGCGCGGCCCCGCTCCCTAGGGCGCGCGCGCGCCGGGTCTCTGCGATTTAAAGGGCCAGTGCACCAATGATGGTGCCTGGCCCAATCCTCCCAATTACCTTGATTAGTTTCCACCTGTGCACTCCCTACTTATACCTCACTTCCCTTGCACTCCCTTGCCGGATCTTGTTGCCATTGTGCCAGTGAAAGCGTTCCTTGTGTGTTCCTAGCCTGTGTTCCAGACCTCCTGCCGTTGCCCCTGACTACGATCCTTGCTGCCTGCCCCGACCTTCTGCTACGTCCGACCTTGCTTCTGTCTACTCCCTTGTACCGTGCCTATCTTCAGCAGTCAGAGAGGTTGAGCCGTTGCTAGTGGATACGACCTGGTCACTACCGCCGCAGCAAGACCATCCCGCTTTGCGGCGGGCTCTGGTGAAAACCAGTAGTGACTTAGAACCGATCCACTAGCACGGTCCACGCCAATCCCTCTCTGGCACAGAGGATCCACTACCTGCCAGCCGGCATCGTGACAGTAGATCCGGCCATGGATCCCGCTGAAGTTCCTCTGCCAGTTGTCGCCGACCTCACCACGGTGGTCGCCCAGCAGTCACAACAGATAGCGGAACAAGGCCAACAGCTGTCTCAACTGACCGTGATGCTACAGCAGCTACTACCACAGCTTCAGCAATCATCTCCTCCGCCAGCTCCTGCACCTCCTTCGCAGCGAGTGGCCGCTTCTGGCCTACGACTATCCTTGCCGGATAAATTTGATGGGGACTCTAAATTCTGCCATGGCTTTCTTTCCCAATGTTCCCTGCACTTGGAGATGATGTCGGACCAGTTTCCTACTGAAAGGTCTAAGGTGGCTTTCGTAGTCAGCCTTCTGTCTGGAAAAGCCCTGTCATGGGCCACACCGCTCTGGGACCGCAATGACCCCGTCACTGCCTCTATACACTCCTTCTTCTCGGAAATTCGAAGTGTCTTTGAGGAACCTGCCCGAGCCTCTTCTGCTGAGACTGCCCTGTTGAACCTGGTCCAGGGTAATTCTTCCGTTGGCGAGTACGCCGTACAATTCCGTACTCTTGCTTCAGAACTATCCTGGAATAATGAGGCCCTCTGCGCGACCTTTAAAAAAGGCCTATCCAGCAACATTAAAGATGTTCTGGCCGCACGAGAAATCCCTGCTAACCTACATGAACTCATTCATCTAGCCACTCGCATTGACATGCGTTTTTCCGAAAGGCGTCAGGAGCTCCGCCAGGATATGGACTTTGTTCGCACGAGACGTTTTTCCTCCCCGGCTCCTCTCTCCTCTGGTCCCCTGCAATCTGTTCCTGTGCCTCCCGCCGTGGAGGCTATGCAGGTCGACCGGTCTCGCCTGACACCTCAAGAGAGGACACGACGCCGCATGGAGAATCTCTGCCTGTACTGTGCCAGTACCGAACACTTCCTGAAGGATTGTCCTATCCGTCCTCCCCGCCTGGAAAGACGTACGCTGACTCCGCACAAAGGTGAGACAGTCCTTGATGTCAACTCTGCTTCTCCACGTCTTACTGTGCCTGTGCGGATATCTGCCTCTGCCTTCTCCTTCTCTACTATGGCCTTCTTGGATTCCGGATCTGCAGGAAATTTTATTTTGGCCTCCCTCGTCAACAGGTTCAACATCCCGGTGACCAGTCTCGCCAGACCCCTCTACATCAATTGTGTAAACAATGAAAGATTGGACTGTACCATACGTTTCCGCACGGAGCCCCTTCTAATGTGCATCGGACCTCATCACGAGAAAATTGAATTTTTGGTCCTCCCCAATTGCACTTCCGAAATTCTCCTTGGACTACCCTGGCTTCAACTCCATTCCCCAACCCTGGATTGGTCCACTGGGGAGATCAAGAGTTGGGGGCCCTCTTGTTTCAAGGACTGCCTAAAACCGGTTCCCAGTACCCCTTGCCGTGACTCTGTGGTTCCCCCTGTAACCGGTCTCCCTAAGGCCTATATGGACTTTGCGGATGTTTTTTGCAAAAAACAAGCTGAGACTCTACCTCCTCACAGGCCCTATGATTGTCCTATTGACCTCCTCCCGGGCACTACTCCACCCCGGGGCAGAATTTATCCTCTGTCCGCCCCAGAGACTCTTGCCATGTCTGAATACATCCAGGAAAATTTAAAAAAGGGCTTTATCCGTAAATCCTCCTCTCCTGCCGGAGCCGGATTTTTCTTTGTGTCCAAAAAAGATGGCTCTCTACGTCCTTGCATTGACTACCGCGGTCTTAATAAAATCACGGTAAAGAACCGCTACCCCCTACCCCTCATCTCTGAACTCTTTGATCGCCTCCAAGGTGCCCACATCTTTACCAAACTGGACTTAAGAGGTGCTTATAATCTCATCCGCATCAGAGAGGGGGATGAATGGAAAACGGCATTTAACACTAGAGATGGACACTTTGAGTATCTGGTCATGCCCTTTGGCCTGTGCAACGCCCCTGCCGTCTTCCAAGACTTTGTTAATGAAATTTTTCGTGATCTCTTATACTCCTGTGTTCTTGTATATCTGGACGATATCCTGATTTTTTCTGCCAATCTAGAAGAACACCGCCAGCATGTCCGTATGGTTCTTCAGAGACTTCGTGACAATCAACTTTATGCCAAGATAGAGAAATGTCTGTTTGAATGCCAATCTCTTCCTTTCCTAGGATACTTGGTCTCTGGCCAGGGACTACAAATGGATCCAGACAAACTCTCTGCCGTCTTAGATTGGCCACGCCCCTCCGGACTCCGTGCTATCCAACGTTTTTTGGGGTTCGCCAATTATTACAGGCAATTTATTCCACATTTTTCTACCGTTGTGGCTCCTATCGTGGCTTTAACCAAAAAGAATGCCGATTCCAAGTCTTGGCCTCCTCAAGCGGAAGACGCCTTTAAACGGCTCAAGTCTGCCTTTTCTTCGGCTCCCGTGCTCTCCAGACCTGACCCATCTAAACCCTTCCTATTGGAGGTTGATGCCTCCTCTGTAGGAGCTGGAGCGGTCCTTCTACAAAAAAATTCTTCCGGGCATGCTGTTACTTGTGGTTTTTTTTCTAGGACCTTCTCTCCGGCGGAGAGGAACTACTCCATCGGGGATCGAGAGCTTCTAGCCATTAAATTAGCACTTGAGGAATGGAGGCATCTGCTGGAGGGATCAAGATTTCCAGTTATTATTTACACCGATCACAAGAACCTCTCCTACCTCCAGTCTGCCCAACGGCTGAATCCTCGCCAGGCCAGGTGGTCTCTGTTCTTTGCCCGATTTAATTTTGAAATTCACTTTCGGCCTGCCGATAAGAACATTAGGGCCGATGCTCTCTCTCGTTCCTCGGATGCTTCGGAAGTTGAACTCTCTCCGCAACACATCATTCCTCCTGACTGCCTGATTTCCACTTCTCCAGCCTCCATCAGGCAAACTCCTCCAGGAAAGACCTTCGTCTCTCCACGCCAACGCCTCGGAATCCTCAAATGGGGTCACTCCTCCCATCTCGCAGGTCATGCAGGCATCAAGAAATCTGTGCAACTCATCTCTCGCTTCTATTGGTGGCCGACTCTGGAGACGGATGTCGTGGACTTTGTGCGAGCCTGCACTGTCTGTGCCCGGGAAAAGACTCCTCGCCAGAAGCCCGCTGGTTTTCTTCATCCTCTGCCTGTCCCCGAACAGCCTTGGTCTCTGATTGGTATGGATTTTATTACTGACTTACCCCCATCCCGTGGCAACACTGTTATTTGGGTGGTCGTTGATCGATTCTCCAAAATGGCACATTTCATCCCTCTTCCTGGTCTTCCTTCAGCGCCTCAGTTGGCTAAACAATTTTTTGTACACATTTTTCGTCTTCACGGGTTGCCCACACAGATCGTCTCGGATAGAGGCGTCCAATTCGTGTCAAAATTCTGGAGGGCTCTCTGTAAACAACTCAAGATTAAATTAAACTTTTCTTCTGCATATCATCCTCAATCCAATGGACAAGTAGAAAGAATTAACCAGGTCTTGGGTGATTATTTACGACATTTTGTTTCCTCCCGCCAGGATGATTGGGCAGATCTTCTACCATGGGCCGAATTCTCGTATAACTTCAGAGTCTCTGAATCTTCCTCCAAATCCCCATTTTTCGTGGTGTACGGCCGTCACCCTCTTCCCCCCCTCCCTACCCCCTTGCCCTCTGGTCTGCCCGCTGTGGATGAAATTTCTCGTGATCTTTCCATCATATGGAGAGAGACCCAAAATTCTCTCTTACAGGCTTCATCACGCATGAAGAAGTTTGCGGATAAGAAAAGAAGAGCTCCTCCCATTTTTTCTCCTGGAGACAAGGTATGGCTCTCCGCTAAATATGTCCGCTTCCGTGTTCCCAGCTACAAATTGGGACCACGCTATCTTGGTCCTTTCAAAATTTTGCGCCAGATCAATCCTGTCTCTTATAAACTTCTTCTCCCTCCTTCTCTTCGTATTCCTAATGCCTTTCACGTTTCTCTTCTTAAACCACTCATCATCAACCGTTTCTCTCCTAAACTTATCTCTCCCACTCCTGTCTCCGGTTCTTCTGACATCTTTCCTGTAAAGGAGATACTGGCCTCCAAAAAGGTCAGAGGAAAAACCTTCTTTTTGGTTGACTGGGAGGGCTGTGGTCCTGAAGAGAGATCCTGGGAACCTGAGGACAATATCCTGGATAAAAGTCTGGTCCTCAGGTTCTCAGGCTCCAAGAAGAGGGGGAGACCCAAGGGGGGGGTACTGTTACGCCGAGCGCTCCGGGTCCCCGCTCCTCCCCGGAGCGCTCACTACACTCTCGCTCCCGCAGCGCCCCGGTCAGATCCACTGACCGGGTGCGCTGCGATACTGCCTCCAGCCGGGATGCGATTCGCGATGCGGGTTGCGCCCGCTCGCGATGCGCACCCCGGCTCCCGTACCTGACTCGCTCTCCGTCGGTCCTGTCCCGGCGCGCGCGGCCCCGCTCCCTAGGGCGCGCGCGCGCCGGGTCTCTGCGATTTAAAGGGCCAGTGCACCAATGATGGTGCCTGGCCCAATCCTCCCAATTACCTTGATTAGTTTCCACCTGTGCACTCCCTACTTATACCTCACTTCCCTTGCACTCCCTTGCCGGATCTTGTTGCCATTGTGCCAGTGAAAGCGTTCCTTGTGTGTTCCTAGCCTGTGTTCCAGACCTCCTGCCGTTGCCCCTGACTACGATCCTTGCTGCCTGCCCCGACCTTCTGCTACGTCCGACCTTGCTTCTGTCTACTCCCTTGTACCGCGCCTATCTTCAGCAGTCAGAGAGGTTGAGCCGTTGCTAGTGGATACGACCTGGTCACTACCGCCGCAGCAAGACCATCCCGCTTTGCGGCGGGCTCTGGTGAAAACCAGTAGTGACTTAGAACCGATCCACTAGCACGGTCCACGCCAATCCCTCTCTGGCACAGAGGATCCACTACCTGCCAGCCGGCATCGTGACAACAGTCCTGACAGATCCCTATCCCTTGAATTCACTGCTCCCTGAAGGTACCTGTGATGAGGAGCCTGTATTGTCATGCAAAATTGAGTGACCCGCCCCTTTTAGTCCCTCCCCTTTTATGGCTCTGCTTTTTTTCAAAGTCACAATACTATCTCCCCCAGATTTTTAGCGCTGGTGGAGGGGAGTTTTCTTTGAGGGTTTTTGTTTCCGACAGGTATTTCTCCATGATATTTACTATAATATCTTAAAATTGGTGATTTTTCCATAGGTTTCTTTCGAAAATGTAGGTTTTTTGATACACGCCCCTTTACTCTGATGACCGCACCCCTTTGTAGGGTTTTCTGAGTAAAGTGGAGAGTTAGTAGGGTTTTGTAGATTTTTTTGTTGGAAATTCTGGCACATGCGACACAAAAAACCCTACAAAATCTATTCGGAAAAGCCTTAGTAAATGAGGCATATTTGGTTTACAATAGTAAATTAGGGCCAATTTCTTCTGTATAGGATGTGCAGGGAGTTGCAACTTTGACTCATTCCAGTAGCCCTTCAAACTGTCAATTAATGAGAGTGCCAAGTGTCAGACCTCCATATGTTGCTATGGTTGCTGTAGAAAAAAAAATACCTACCTGGTCCCCTGCAGCTCCCAGCCCAACGACTTCTGGTCCTTGCTGCTCCCTGCTTGTAGCTGCTTCCAAGACAACACGTTCAGAAAATTGTCTAGACAGGATACAACCGTAATAAACACTTCTTTGTCATTCAGGAGTCCGAGAAAGCTTTGACTATTTCAGCATGCTGGGATTTGTAGTTTAGTAACAACTGAAGCTGCAATGTTTGTAAATGTAAACCAAACTGAAGAATCTGTAGGAAGAACACAGGTACTGGTGTACCAAACAGTTAATGGCAAGAAGGGAAGAGAAAAAATAAATGAATTAGACAGGGAATTTTCTTGATTCCCAACCTCGCCTATCAGCGTGCTTCCTGCTCTGCGACATGTAGCCAGAAGCACGAGGTTGGGATTCTCTCATTGGATTAATAGCAGTGTCCCATGAGACATTGGTGAGTGGAGACTGTGATACCGAGGGGTTTACGCTCACCACCAAATTCATAGCAGCGGCTGAGGCCACTGGCACTACCGTTGGTGCCGATTGGTCTGGCCTCACCTCCTTGGGTGGAGTAGGCCGCGGCACTTCCATTCGTGCCTGCTGGTTAGGCCACACCTCAAGGCATGGAGTAGGCCTAGGCACATCTGTTGGTGCCCGTTGCTTAGGCCTCACCTCCTCAGAGGGAGTAGGCCTGGGCACATCTTCTGTTAGACCTGCTGCAGAAGAATAGGACCTCGGCATATATTTAGGATCCATGATGGGTGCTCTGTACTCCTCCTCTTCACAGGCTGTGTTATGCAGCCTCATTGGCCCGATTCCATAGGGATCTGCGTCCCAGTCATCCGTAGGGAAGTACGTGAAGGGAATTTGTGTCAGATTCTTAGGTCTTATTACTAATGCAGCCCATTCACCCGGCAGACTCTTTACTGGGGTGTATTCGACAATCTCCCCTCGCTCCAGGGAGTGATACTTTTGTGGCAGGTAGTCTCGCTGAATGGCCCTTCTGTTGACCAAGATAGTCACTCCGTGTCGGCAGTCCAGGAGGACCCCAAAGCCTCTGGCCTTGTCAAACTTGACCACCGTGGCGCGTCGGCGCTCTAAGGGTGCTTCACCCTCTCGTGGGTAGTCCAACATGTGGATATACAGCGCATCTAGTTTCTTTGTGTAACTCTGCTGTTCCACGTGGACTTCATACGGGAGGTGTTTCGGGCCATATCTCTCCCTGTGCTGGACTTTTAGTTTTTCAATCACGTCGGAGATTTCAGCTTCCCTGCGGGCCCTTTCTGCCTCTGCTGTGGGGACCGGTGGATGAGTCCTCCACGGTAGGGGAAGGACGTGGTCCCACATGTACTGTATCAACGCAGGCTCATCGCCAAACACCCATTTTGGAAGAGGGGGTGATCATGGGCGCGTGCTGGCTGAAGTTACTTGGGACAAGGGGACCTCTCTCTCTGGGCTGGATGAAGAAGAAAAGGAGGCTTCAGGAGTACTCACGTCCGATTCTTCTTCTTCCAGGGAAGCCGGCCACTCGTCATCCTCCGGTAGCGGGGGTAGGCCTCCTCGGCCCCAAGGGACAACTGCTGCAAGCGGTCGGCAAGATCTTGGAAAAGTTGCGCTGTGGCTGCGGCAACTTTCCTCTGACTCGGTGCCATCTTAGGACTCTCTTCACGTGTTGCAGTGGGCTCCACCATCTCTGTACACCTCGCTGCCATCTCGAGACTGTAGAGGTCTGGCCGCATGGCTTCTTTTATATGGGGCTCCACCAAGATGGCCACCAGCAGAAAGTACGTAATCGGTGCAGCTCTGACTTCCTGTCCCCCGGCAAACACAAGCAAAAGATAACAGTTCCACTTTGGCATAGGAACAACTACTTGATGTCCACACCCAAGGGGCGGGTCGCGGACTAGCGCGGGACATTTTCACACGCTTTTCGGAAAGATCATTAACCCTTGCAGGTACTTGTTGTAGAGAAGAGCACAACATGGCTTCATTCCTAATCTTACACATGGCCACAATACAGTTTTCTTCACTTCCCCCTTACTTTTTATAACGCCCCAGCTAAGCACAATTTCAGCATTAAAGTCCCGTATACTTTTGGGCGCTATTTCAGTCGCAACTTGCGATAATCCCGGACAGTTCATAAAACAAATTCCTGAATAGGGGGAGGACTATGGCTCTTGCAATATTGGTACACACCCATTTTTTTTGTTGCGGGTGGTCAGGGTAGCAAAGTTATTAAAGGCACACACCCGTATCCTGTTCGTGATGCCAAAAGACTTGTGGTGAACCAGGAGAGTTGTGGTGTCTGGGGTGGGGTGGGGTGGTGCGGTAATGTTACAGGGTCTGGTGGTAGTAACCCTTGAATGTCGTGATGCCAGGGTGTGGTTTGCTTAGAGTTAATGGTCCTACCGCCAACCGGCCCAGAAACGGCAGGGAATAAATGGAATGTCCACAGCAGATTTTATGAATTAACTGGAGAACTTTACTTGCAGATTTTATGCAACAGTCTTTATACAGAAACAGTCTCTTTAGAGGTAAGCGGGATACAGGCTCCTCAAAGGCTTTGCTGGGACTTGAAATAATGAGCTGTTTTATGCAGGCCACTGTGCTACTAATTATAAGATTTTAGCTGGTAGTAGTCACACAGGATTTGGTAAATTGAGCTTTGTAACTCACGGTTTAGTGGCTGCAGGTTCTTTCAGGCTTTGGCCTAGATGAATTGAATGAAGTTATGCTGCTTGTGCTTGCTTGATATCCAGGAGATAAGAGCAGGAACTAAGAGAGCGAAGCAAGAGCGTGGATTTAGCGGCTACAGCCCTTTATATATGAAGGGGGCTGGACTAAGCTCATTGGTCAGCAAACCTGTAAGTCCTGAACCCAGTGAACTCTGGGTACATCACATGACCCAGTAAGGTCCTTAAGCAATTATACATTACAACTGTACATCACGTGACCCGGGAAAGGTCCTATACATACATATTTCCTATACATTAAATAATATATTAACATAGGTTGTATGAGGCGACCAGGGATAAGCCCTACAGGAGAGCCCTATGGAAATGGAGAGACTCTAGCTGAGGGGACTCCAGACAGGGACAGGACAAGGTCCTGTACCGGGACACCACATGATCACCTGATACCCAGAGTTCCAGAGGCACAGGTAACCCCCTGGCAACCAGCTACCAATGGGCTTTAGTCCAGACCCCTGATGTGTAAGGGGCTGTAGTCTCCACACTAGCTCTCGTTACTTCCTGCTCTATTCCTGGACACTAAAGCAAGCACAAGTCCTGTACAAGTTTAGTCCAGTCCAGCTAGGCCAAAGCCTACCAGTCTGCAGCCACATCTAATCTGTAAGTCTTCTATGTCTACAAGTCAAGTCTCTACTGTACCTACCAAAGTCATAACAGTAGCACAGTGGCCTGCATCATCATTATTACCACTACAAGTCCAAGCAAGCCTGAGAGGTTCCCTGTGTCCAGGTCACCTCTTTTGAAGTTGGCTATCTATAAAGACTGTTATACTGTGTTCTTCAGTAAAGTTCCAGTTGCATCAAAACCTGCTTTGGACTCTCATTTAATACATTCCGTTCTGGATTGGTTGTTGGCGGTGCCCTACAGCATACAACCACATCCTGGTGTCACGGACACTAGGGGTTAACAACATCTTGCTCCAGGGATTAACACCATCTGGCCCCACCACCTACACCGCTATACCCCGTGGTCCCGCCATACACACGTGGGTCACCACATAACTGTATCCGGACCCATTTGCCCCTAATCTCTAAGGTGCCTGTGTGTGATTTAAAGGGGTCATCCGGCAAACAACTTGTGTATGGTGTTAAAAAGTATAATAAAGCAACTTACTAATATAAGGTTATTAGCCATACTGCAGAGATCTCTACATATCAGCTCTGTGGTGCAAACTGTGGAATCATGTCACAGGGTGTGAAAATAGTCTGCTTCCTCCCTGCTTGCCCCTCTCCTCCTTTTAGTACAGGGGGGACCAGATCAGTGATGTGAATGGGTGAGCTGGTATTACTGCTCATTAGGTTTATGACTCTGTAGAAAAGGCAGCAGGAAGCCGTTTTAAGTCACATATGTTTCTTTCAAAACATACTTACTACTGCTTTATCTAATGAGTCAGAAATCTATTAAGCAGTAATACAAGCTCCCCATTCACATCACTGGTGTTCTCCTCTGCTTGCAGGACGTGCCATCACTGCTTACAAGGGAAAGAGCATAGTTGATATTGATGATCACTGCAATATGGCTAATAACATTATCATAATAGGTTGCTATATTATACTTTTGACACCATACACAGGTTGCTTCTTTCGCTGGACAACCCCTGTAAGTATTTTTAACAAGTCTGTTTTTTTTTATTTTTTACATAACAGTAATCAAAATACAATGATAACAATGAATGGGATCTACACAATGTATTCTCTTTGCTGGATAGAGCAATAAGCAATCGGAATGGTACATGTGCACTGTATATATAGCCTTTTACACAGAAAAGAGACATGCATAGATATGTAATCCTGGAAAGATCCCATTATTAAAACACAAATATCAACAAACAAAACAAGTCACGTGAATCGAGCCGGTCAAGAATTGTTACCCTTCAGTGAAATAGAGTGGTGAGCTAGCTAAAACAGCTAAAGGTTCATCAGTTAAAATATGATCTCTAGGAGGATGAAAGCTAGATAAGTATATCAGTGTGGGGGGGTGGGGGGGGGTGGGAGGGATATACCAGGAAGTCCTGTGTGGCGTAGCACTCCTAGAGGTTGTACATTGCGGTGGTCTATTCGTGAGGTCCGGATACTTTGAATCTGTTTAATAAGAGGGCAATGGCGTAGAGAGGGACTGTGTCATGCAAAGGCGCTTATATGAGAGCCAGGGTCCCCATAACATTTCAAACTTGTCATGGGTGAGGGATGACCAGCTGGATAGTTCCTCCATTCTGCATATTTGATTCAACTTCTCTATCCATTGTGTTTTTGTGGGAGGTACGGTTTGTCGCCACAATTGGGGAATAAGAGCCTTAGCTGCTGCTATCATGTGGGTAGGCAAGGATTTGTTTGAGGGTACCCCTGTAAGTATTATGTGGAGTAAATACTTGATGTTACACAGCGACATTTAACTTTTGGGTTAATCTTTTGCATGTGCTAGCCATGGTCCTGTGCCTGTGGACTTCTGAAGGCCAGGTTGTGCGTGATACATATAGATAAAATATGAGGTAATAATTTTTACTTGTTTTCTATTTTTTAAAAGTAATTTTACTGTCCTTTTGCCATCAAAACATTTCTGACCGGAGCAATGGACTCCACATGCCCTCTGAACTACTTTTTGCTGTGTTCCATGATGCATTCTTGACCAATTTTTGCAGTGTGGCAGGATATTATTCTGTTAAAAGATATAATATTTCTAATATGGAATCATACTTCCATGAAAGTGGTGTACTTGTTGTGCAGCAATATTTAGGGAGGTGATACATGTCAAAGTAACATCCATAACAAAGTGACATCAATATATATGCCAGAACCTAAGGTTCCTAAGAACATTGCTCAGTGCACTAGATTGCTTCCACAGGCCCCCTTCCCATGTGCATTCGGAAGTGTACATAAAGTATAAGAAAATATTATACAAAAAAACAGGCTGCCTTCTTCCGTAGCTTTACAGTCTAGTTGTGATGCTAATGTGGCTACTATAGTCTATTTTAATTGTGGATATGGGTCGGTGATGGCATTCTGACCACTCTACAGATGTGCAGCTCCCTATTCAAATCAATGAGTCTAAGGCACCCATGACCCAGTCAACATTTCACCAGTTGTCGGCAATACAAAAAAACATACATGCACTCACCACAGGGATCAGCACGTCCGGGATCACCGGTCCATGTGGAGACGATGTGGAGCGCCTCTGAGCTCTCCACATCGTCTCCGCATGGTCCCGTGATCCCGGACTCCCAGACGCGTTGATACTTTCCCTGTAGTGAGTGCATGTATGTTCTTTTGTATTGTCGTTCACCTAGTACATGCACCCTGCAGGTATCACTGACTGACGAGGACCTGGGAACTCAGCTACTGTGGTTGTGTCACTATATACCGCTCCATATGCCCGTTATTTAGAGAGATTAGTGTGCTCTCCCCAGATCTTTTCTGAGTTCTATTTCACCAGTTGTCTTGAACCACTCTTGAAAGGTGCAGTATTAAGGACTGTTTGATAGGAACGTTTTGGAGGTGCTTTGACCCAGTAGTCTAGCCAGCACTATTTGGCCAAAATTTTGTCAGAGCCGTACATGTGCAAGTTTTTCTTCCTTCTAGTACATTAACTTTAAAAGCTAACTGTTTACCTACCCCTTGACTGGTAACAGTATAACAAGATAACCAACGTTATTCACTTCACTGCATTTCTAGGGATGGCACAAGGAATTGCTTGCTAATCCAATCAGTGGCTCTGTAATACCAGCGGAGGAGTGAGTATAGCCTTTTTTTTTCTTTTTAGCACCTGCCGGAGCATAGTTCTTCGTATTGGGTGCTCCCTGGAATACCCCTTTAACACATAGACATATGTTTTTTGGCAGATCTCAACAACATTAACATAGGAATCCTCAATAAAACGAATCTCATATCTAAGGCGGTCTGTGATCATAAAGAGACACACACAGTTTAATGATAACTTCCTGAAGTCCCTCACAAGCACAAAGCTGAGGAAAACATTTCCTGTTAATTATCACTCAGAAGAACGCCCTCGGCTTTATTATTGCAAATTAAAGTATCTTTTCAGCTGTTCCTTCCTTTGTTTACCATCTTGACAGGAAACGGGGTTAGAGATGGAATGAGAGCACATAAGAGATCATTAACCCTGTGCATCTTAGATGTTGAGAGCAGTGCAAAGGGCATCTTACCAGGAGGCCCCGTAGATTCAGAGATGATGCAGTATATGTTGAGCCTTTTTTTTTAATTTTTTTTATTGTATACAGTAAAAAAAAAATACTGCATTTATTTATTTATTTTTACAGTAGAAGAACCTGTTATTTCATAAATTGGGATTCATTTGGGATGAATATCACAAAATGTCAGGAGAAGGTAGGATCACATGACCACTTGTTAAAAAGCCATTGCTTCTTCTGATATCACTGTGTATAAACATATTACTAAAAACACATTTAGAAGTAAGATTTCATTAGATGTTACCATATATATGGTAAACACTATATATAGGGTAAAATCAGCTTGCCCACCATATAAAAGTAAATCATGAGCAATAAATCCACAGGGCATTCTGCATCCTGATGTAGTCACAGTGCTCCAGGCTTTAACCATCCCTACTGCCTCTGACATCATTGCTCTGCCCCCAAACTCTTGCAAGCCAAAAGCAGCTTCAATCACAGGGATAACACTGTTTCTAGTCCTGTGCAAGATATCGGTGAAGAGCCGTAACGTCGGAATTGCCCAGGCTGTCAATCAAGCCGGATTAGAATTGGTTATAGCCCTGGGGACACTATCGCTGCCAGCCCTAAAGACATCTTGATATAGCTAGCAGGCTGATTTTACCCTATATATCACATTGTCAAAAGTTATATATACCCTTTAAATGAAGCAACCAAAAAGTACATCTTTTATTAAGACCTCACAGATTCACCAATTCGCTAGTCAAGAATTATTTTGTCCCTTAACCCTCCCTTTTAACCTCAGTTGTGCAAAACTTGATAGCCTTGGGGTCCCTCCATGTATTTCCAGGCATGGTGGGTAACAAGGTTGTCCCTTCTGTTCTCAATATCCTCTATATAATCCCTAACACGTGTCATGTTGTTACGCCGAGCGCTCCGGGTCCCCGCTCCTCCCCGGAGCGCTCGCAACATCCTCGCAATCGCAGCGCCCCGGTCAGACCTGCTGACCGGGTGCGCTGCGATACCTCTCCCAGCCGGGATGCGATTCGCGATGCGGGTGGCGCCCGCTCGCGATGCGCACCCCGGCTCCCGTACCTGACTCGCTCTCCGTTGGTCCTGTCCCGGCGTGCGCGGCCCCGCTCCTTAGGGCGCGCGCGCGCCGGGTCTCTACGATTTAAAGGGCCACTGCGCCGCTGATTGGCGCAGTTGGCTTAATTAGTTCATTCACCTGTGCACTTCCCTATTTAACCTCACTTCCCCTTCCCTTCCTTGCCGGATCTTGTTGCCATCGTGCCAGTGAAAGCGTTTCCCAGTGTGTTCCTAGCCTGTGTTCCAGACCTCCTGCCGTTGCCCCTGACTACGATCCTTGCTGCCTGCCCCGACCTTCTGCTACGTCCGACCTTGCTCTTGTCTACTCCCTTGTACTGCGCCTATCTTCAGCAGTCAGAGAGGTTGAGCCGTTGCTAGTGGATACGACCTGGTTGCTACCGCCGCTGCAAGACCATCCCGCTTTGCGGCGGGCTCTGGTGAAAACCAGTAGCAGCTTAGAACCGGTCCACTAGCACGGTCCACGCCAATCCCTCTCTGGCACAGAGGATCCACCTCCTGCCAGCCGAATCGTGACAGTAGATCCGGCCATGGATCCCGCTGAAGTTCCACTGCCAGTTGTCGCCGACCTCACCACGGTGGTCGCCCAGCAGTCGCAACAGATAGCGCAACAAGGCCACCAGCTGTCTCAACTGACCGTGATGCTACAGCAGCTACTACCACAGCTTCAGCAATCATCTCCTCCGCCAGCTCCTGCACCTCCTCCGCAGCGAGTGGCCGCTTCCGGCCTACGACTTTCCTTGCCGGATAAATTTGATGGGGACTCTAAGTTTTGCCGTGGCTTTCTTTCACAATGTTCCCTGCACTTGGAGATGATGTCGGACCAGTTTCCTACTGAAAGGTCTAAGGTGGCTTTCGTAGTCAGCCTTCTGTCTGGGAAAGCTCTGTCATGGGCCACACCGCTCTGGGACCGCAATGACCCCGTCACTGCCTCTGTACACTCCTTCTTCTCGGAAATTTGAACTGTCTTTGAGGAACCTGCCCGAGCCTCTTCTGCTGAGACTGCCCTGCTGAACCTGGTCCAGGGTAATTCTTCCGTTGGCGAGTACGCCATCCAATTCCGTACTCTTGCTTCCGAATTATCCTGGAATAATGAGGCCCTCTGCGCGACCTTTAAAAAAGGCCTATCCAGCAACATTAAAGATGTTCTGGCCGCACGAGAAATTCCTGCTAACCTGCATGAACTCATTCATCTTGCCACTCGCATTGACATGCGTTTTTCCGAAAGGCGTCAGGAGCTCCGCCAGGATATGGACTTTGTTCGCACGAGGCGTTTTTTCTCCCCGGCTCCTCTCTCCTCTGGTCCTCTGCAATCCGTTCCTGTGCCTCCCGCCGTGGAGGCTATGCAAGTTGACCGGTCTCGCTTGACACCTCAAGAGAGGACACGACGCCGCATGGAGAATCTTTGCCTGTACTGTGCCGGTACCGAACACTTCCTGAAGGATTGTCCTATCCGTCCTCCCCGCCTGGAAAGACGTACGCTGACTCCGCACAAAGGTGAGACAGTTCTTGATGTCAACTCTGCTTCTCCACGCCTTACTGTGCCTGTGCGGATATCTGCCTCTACCTTCTCCTTCTCCACTAAGGCCTTCTTGGATTCCGGATCTGCAGGAAATTTTATTTTGGCCTCTCTCATCAACAGGTTCAACATCCCAGTGACCAGTCTCGCCAGACCCCTCTACATCAATTGTGTTAACAATGAAAGATTGGACTGTGCCGTGCGTTACCGCACGGAACCCCTCCTAATGTGCATCGGACCTCATCACGAAAAAATTTAGTTTTTGGTCCTCTCCAATTGCACTTCCGAAATTCTCCTTGGACTACCGTGGCTTCAACGCCATTCCCCAACCCTTGATTGGTCCACAGGAGAGATCAAGAGCTGGGGTACTTCTTGCTTCAAGGACTGTCTTAAACCGGTTCCCAGTACTCCCTGCCGTGACCCTGTGGTTCCCCCTGTAACCGGTCTCCCTAAGGCTTATATGGACTATGCTGACGTATTTTGCAAAAAGCAAGCTGAGACTTTACCCCCTCACAGGCCTTTTGACTGTCCTATTGACCTCCTCCCGGGCACTACTCCACCCCGGGGCAGAATTTATCCTCTGTCCGCCCCAGAGACTCTTGCTATGTCTGAATACATCCAGGAAAATTTAAAAAAGGGGTTTATCCGCAAATCCTCCTCTCCTGCCGGAGCTGGATTTTTCTTTGTGTCCAAAAAAGATGGCTCCCTACGTCCTTGCATTGATTACCGCGGACTTAATAAAATCACGGTAAAGAACCGCTACCCCCTACCTCTTATCTCTGAACTCTTTGATCGCCTTCAAGGTGCCCACATCTTTACCAAACTGGACTTAAGAGGTGCATATAATCTCATCCGCATCAGGGAGGGGGACGAATGGAAAACTGCATTTAACACCAGAGATGGACACTTTGAGTATCTGGTCATGCCCTTTGGCCTGTGCAACGCCCCTGCCATCTTCCAAGACTTTGTTAATGAAATTTTTCGTGATCTCTTATATTCCTGTGTTGTTGTGTATCTGGACGATATTCTGATTTTTTCTGCCAACTTAGAAGAACATCGCCAGCATGTCCGCATGGTTCTTCAGAGACTTCGAGACAATCAACTTTATGCCAAAATGGAGAAATGTCTGTTTGAATGTCAATCTCTTCCTTTCCTAGGATACTTGGTCTCTGGCCAGGGACTACAAATGGACCCAGATAAACTCTCTGCCGTCTTAGATTGGCCACGCCCCTCCGGACTCCGTGCTATCCAACGTTTTTTGGGGTTCGCCAATTATTACAGACAATTCATTCCACATTTTTCCACTATTGTGGCTCCTATCGTGGCTTTAACCAAGAAGAATGCCAATCCTAAGTCCTGGTCTCCCCAAGCGGAAGACGCATTTAAACGGCTCAAGTCTGCCTTTTCTTCTGCTCCCGTGCTCTCCAGACCTGACCCATCTAAACCCTTCCTATTGGAGGTAGATGCCTCCTCAGTGGGAGCTGGAGCGGTCCTTCTACAAAAAAATTCTTCCGGGCATGCTGTTACTTGTGGTTTTTTTTCTAGGACCTTCTCTCTGGCGGAGAGGAACTACTCCATCGGGGATCGAGAACTACTGGCCATTAAATTGGCACTTGAGGAATGTAGGCATCTGCTGGAGGGATCAAAATTTCCAGTTATCATTTTCACCGATCACAAGAATCTCTCCTATCTCCAGTCTGCCCAACGGCTGAATCCTCGCCAGGCCAGGTGGTCGTTGTTCTTTGCCCGTTTTAACTTTGAAATTCATTTTCGCCCTGCCGACAAGAACATTAGGGCCGATGCTCTCTCTCGTTCCTCGGATGCCTCGGAAGTAGAGGTCTCTCCGCAACACATCATTCCTCCTGACTGTCTGATCTCCTCTTCTCCAGCCTCCATCAGGCAAACTCCTCCAGGGAAGACCTTCGTTTCTCCACGCCAGCGTCTCGGGATTTTCAAATGGGGTCACTCCTCCCACCTCGCAGGCCATGCGGGCATCAAAAAGTCCTTGCAACTCATCTCTCGTTTCTATTGGTGGCCGACTCTGGAAACAGATGTTGTTGATTTTGTGCGGGCCTGTACTGTCTGTGCCCGGGATAAGACTCCTCGCCAGAAGCCTGCTGGTCTCCTTCACCCTCTGCCTGTCCCCGAACAGCCGTGGTCTCTGATTGGTATGGACTTTATTACAGACCTACCCCCATCCCGTGGCAACACTGTTGTTTGGGAGGTCGTTGATCGATTTTCCAAGATGGCACATTTTATTCCTCTTCCTGGTCTTCCTTCAGCGCCTCAGTTGGCAAAACAATTTTTTGTACACATTTTTCGTCTTCACGGTTTGCCCACGCAGATTGTCTCGGATAGAGGTGTCCAATTTGTGTCAAAATTCTGGAGGGCTCTCTGTAAACAACTCAAGATTAAATTAAACTTCTCTTCTGCTTATCATCCTCAATCCAATGGGCAAGTAGAAAGAATTAACCAGGTCCTGGGTGACTATTTACGGCATTTTGTTTCCTCCCGCCAGGATGACTGGGCAGATCTTCTACCTTGGGCCGAATTCTCGTACAACTTTAGAGTCTCTGAATCTTCTGCTAAATCCCCATTTTTCGTGGTGTACGGCCGTCACCCTCTTCCCCCCCTCCCTATTCCCTTGTCCTCTGGTTTGCCGGCTGTAGATGAAGTGACTCGTGATCTTTCCACCATATGGAAAGAGACCCAAAATTCTCTTTTACAGGCTTCATCTCGCATGAAAAAGTTTGCCGATAAGAAAAGAAGAGCTCCCCCCATCTTTGCTCCCGGAGACAAGGTATGGCTCTCCGCTAAATATGTCCGCTTTCGTGTCCCCAGTTACAAACTGGGACCACGCTATCTTGGTCCTTTCAAAGTCTTGTGCCAGATTAATCCTGTCTCTTACAAACTCCTTCTTCCTCCATCTCTTCGTATTCCCAATGCCTTCCATGTCTCTCTCCTTAAACCACTCATCATCAACCGTTTCTCTCCCAAACTTGTTTCTCCCACTCCTGTTTCCGGTTCTTCTGACATCTTCTCCGTAAAGGAGATACTGGCCTCCAAGACGGTCAGAGGAAAAAGACTTTTTTTGGTAGATTGGGAGGGCTGTGGTCCTGAAGAGAGATCCTGGGAACCTGAGGACAACATCCTAGACAAAAGTCTGGTCCTCAGGTTCTCAGGCTCCAAGAAGAGGGGGAGACCCAAGGGGGGGGGTACTGTTACGCCGAGCGCTCCGGGTCCCCGCTCCTCCCCGGAGCGCTCGCAACATCCTCGCAATCGCAGCGCCCCGGTCAGACCTGCTGACCGGGTGCGCTGCGATACCTCTCCCAGCCGGGATGCGATTCGCGATGCGGGTGGCGCCCGCTCGCGATGCGCACCCCGGCTCCCGTACCTGACTCGCTCTCCGTCGGTCCTGTCCCGCCGCGCGCGGCCCCGCTCCTTAGGGCGCGCGCGCGCCGGGTCTCTACGATTTAAAGGGCCACTGCGCCGCTGATTGGCGCAGTTGGCTTAATTAGTTCATTCACCTGTGCACTTCCCTATTTAACCTCACTTCCCCTTCCCTTCCTTGCCGGATCTTGTTGCCATCGTGCCAGTGAAAGCGTTTCCCAGTGTGTTCCTAGCCTGTGTTCCAGACCTCCTGCCGTTGCCCCTGACTACGATCCTTGCTGCCTGCCCCGACCTTCTGCTACGTCCGACCTTGCTCTTGTCTACTCCCTTGTACCGCGCCTATCTTCAGCAGTCAGAGAGGTTGAGCCGTTGCTAGTGGATACGACCTGGTTGCTACCGCCGCTGCAAGACCATCCCGCTTTGCGGCGGGCTCTGGTGAAAACCAGTAGCAGCTTAGAACCGGTCCACTAGCACGGTCCACGCCAATCCCTCTCTGGCACAGAGGATCCACCTCCTGCCAGCCGAATCGTGACACATGTCTGTCCTGGTCTGTGTTCACACACAGCTATTGGATTTGCTGTGTGTGAACAGTTTTATGTTTCCTGGTCAGGGAATAGTTAATTTCTCTGGCTCTTTCAGCCTCAGCCTCTGTTAGCCAATAGCCTTTAGGGTGTGTCTATTTAATGTCAGCCCAGTCTAGCCTCTGGGCTGGTGATACTTCATATGGACTTCCTGATGTCTAGCTGCTATGCTGGACATGCTGCTAATGGTTTTAGCCATGTTTAGGTGGCATGCTCTTAGTGGATTTTTAGCTGTGTTTGTTAAGTCGGTTTTAGGATTTGTTTATCCTTTCTGCTATGTATCCACACTGTATTTTCTCTTGTATCCGTTTATGTGAAGTTCTGTGTTTTATATTTCTGTTTTCCTACCGGGTCAGCTTCTTACCACACTGAGTGTGCTGCTGGCCAGTAGTCTATTTGGATTTATTATTATTAATGGCTACTCCTATAGTGGAGTGAAGTGTCCACTTTGTGTGTCCAGTGTGAACAGTGTCCTATCTGGCATCCCTGTTTCCGCTTCATGGGACTCCTTGTCTTCTGGAGGTGTTCTGAAAGGATTGCGATTATTCCGGTCTTGTGTTCAGTGTGAACAGTGTTCTATAAATATATCCTGTGTATCTGGCATTCCTATTACTTGTCCATGGGGACTTCGTGTCTATTGGATGTTTTGCATAGGGAATGTATATATTCCTGATTCGCGATAGATCCCTGTTTCTGGTCCATGACAACTTTGTGTCTATTGGACGTTCTGGGGGATTATGCTATATTCCTGTCTGTTCCTAAGTCTGTTGACTTATCTGTTTTCCTGTTTGGTGTTTTGAACTCTATTTTTATTAGTTCTTAATCTCAGATCTTTGGAGTTCTGTACATGACTACTGATCTATAGAGTCCTCTGTTCATGTCCGATGATCTATAGTGTCCTCTGTTCATGTCCGCTGATAGTGTCCTCTGTGCTACTCACTGATCTGTGTCCTCTGAACTTAATCTGTTTTTATAGAGTTGTATGTTCCTGTTATGTTTCTGGTTTTTGACCGACTCTTTATTAGTATGTGTTTATATTAGGCCCCAGCACTTTAGTTCAGGAAGGGACCGGCGCCCACTTGTCGATCCACCGGTTGGGGTGGATGAGAGATGCTTTTGGGTCAGTTTATGGCTCACTCTCCCTGTCCCCTGGTTGGTCCCTGACAACACGTCTCCTAAATTCTCTTTTTGTTTTCTGTTAGTAGTCCATAGGACCAGTGTACTTGCTTAGATATATGTGTATATGTATATACTCTGGTAGGCATCTGCCCCCAAAAAGGGATATTTTTTTTCAACAGGATGCAAAAACATGCATTTAACCTAGCCTTAAAGGGGTAGAAAACCATTTTTTTTAAAGGGGTGGAAAACCATTTTTTTTAATCAACTGGTGCCAGAAAGCTAAACAGATTTGTAAATTACTTTTGTTTGAAAATTTTAATTCTTCCAGTACATATCAGCTGCCCTATGGTCCACAGGAAGTTCTTTTCTTTTTGAATTTTTTTTCTGTCTGACCACAGTGCTGTCTGCTATCACCTCTGTCCATGTCAGGAACTGTCCAGAGCAGGATAGGTTTGCTATTGGGATTGGGTCCTGCTCTAGACAATTCCAGACATGGACAGAGGTGTCAGCAGAGAACTCTGTGGTCACACAGAAAAACAAATCAAAAAGAAAAGAACTTCCTGTGGAGCATACAGCAGCTGAAAAGGCTTGAAAGGATTAAGATTTTTTAATAGAAGTAATTAACAAATCTGTTTAACTTTCTGGCACCATTTGATAAAAAAAAATGTTTTCCACTGGAGTACCCCTTTAAGGAAGCACTAAGGGATTTTTTTTATTTGCTAATATATTGCAGCATCAGTGTGTAACGCAGTCTTAGTATAGTCCCCCATTATGATGTCCCCCATTAGTCCTACCATTATGATGTTTTTGTGGTTGCCCAGTACAGGAGGTGTTACATGTGCTCCTGCTGTCCTGTTAGGCAGCCTCCTTCAGTGTCCCCAAGGCCCCCTGCACTTGTTTGCGCATTGTAAATATGTTTTACCATGTAAAGTGTTATAAAAGGTAATGTTGTTTTAAGAGTTATACCATGTGATATGTCATGTGATTGTTACCCAGGAGGTACCAGTGACCAGGTGATCCCAAGAGTGACCTATAGGCTCCCTGCTAGTCTCCCCCATATAAGCCCTGGGTGGGGCTAGCTTCTCTCTCTTTGAGCTCTGCTCTTCTGCTAAGCTGAGGTCCAGTGCAGTCATTCCTAGTGTGTGAGTCCAGAGTGTTGGAGACCTCAAAGTCAAGTCCTGCAGCCAACATCAAGTCAAGTAAGCTAAAGTCACAGTCCCTGTCATCTGCCAAGTCAGCGTGGGCTGCATTATATTGTCCAGTCCTACTACAAGTCCCAGCAAGCCCTTAAGGTCACTACATCACTGGTCACCTCCTTGGGCCCTGGCTGTACTGTATAGACTTTACCAACTCAGTAAAGCTACTGTTGTCCGTAACTTGGCGTTGGAGTCTTTATTGCTCCTGTACCTAGCCCAGGATCCAGCAGTATACCTTCGGGTGGTTATAGGCTAAACCACGCCCTGGCATCACAAATACAAGGGGTTAATGCCATCTGCCCCTAGGGTAACAACATCTGTCCTGCACCACACACCCCGCCACCACATTTTTATACCATCTCTGCATCTAAAATCTACACAAGTGCAGAAAAGTAAATCACCTTCTGCTCTTTCATTTTCATTTCTTATCTAATAGCATTGAAATATTTTACTACTAAACACGTGTTTGTGGGATGCAGGCAAAACTTAGGATTTTAGATGGCTTGCATCATTAAAAAGTAAAACAGATGTGTGCCTCTATGAGGCAGATAAAGACACAAGATTCTGACTGTGAGTAGTAGGAACTTGCTAAAAGGAAAAACACTAGGAAAGTGAATTTGTTATACATGTAATGTGAATTGTATAATTCATAGCTCTTACCTGTACTGATATCCTGCAAAGTGGCAAGCTCTTCGGACAGAAGTGAGATAACTGAGGTTTGCTGGTTTTTCACATTAGACATATTAAAGGAAACTCACAGCTGGTTCACCACATTATAGATCGTGTAAACCTGACAAAAATGATTTATCCCTTCCATAAATCGGTGGTCCGATTGCAAAGTAATAATTCCTGTGGCTAGTAAGTTATGTCACGGTTCGGCTTACAGGTTGTGGATCCACTGTGTCAGCAAGGGATTGGCGTGGACCGTGCTGGTGGACCGGTTCTAAGAGGCTACTGGTGTTCACCAGAGCCCGCCGCAAAGCGGGATGGTCTTGCTGCGGCAGTAGCAACCAGGTCGTATCCACTAGCAACGGCTCAACCTCGCTGACTGCTGAGAAGGCGTGGGACAGAAGGACTAGGCAGAGGCAAGGTCAGACGTAGCAGAAGGTCGGGGCAGGCAGCAAGGTTCGTAGTCAAGATGGATAGCAAGAGTTCAGGTAACACAGGCTTGGACAACACTAAACGCTTTCACTGGCACAAGGCAACAAGGTCCGGCAAGGGAGTGCAGGGGCAGTGAGCAGATATAGCCAGGGAGCAGGTGGAAGCCAATTAAGCTAATTGGGCCAGGCACCAATCATTGGTGCACTGGCCCTTTAAGTCTCAGAGAGCTGGCGCGCGCGCGCCCTAGAGAGCGGAGCCGCGCGCGCCAGCACATGACAGCAGGGGACCGGGACGGGTAAGTGACTTGGGATGCGATTCGCGAGCGGGCGCGTCCCGCTGTGCGAATCGCATCCCCGACGGCCATGTCAGTGCAGCGCTCCCGGTCAGCGGGACCGACCGGGGTGCTGCAGGGAGAGAGACGCCGTGAGCGCTCCGGGGAGGAGCAGGGACCCGGAGCGCTCGGCGTAACAAGTTAATCTGGTCTTTTGCGCAATGGAGGCAGGAGCTGGCTTTTTGAGCTTCCTTACCCCCTTCCTCTGTGCTCCTATATATCTGCCCATCTCTTGAATATGCAAAAATACTGACTCTCACGTCCTAATGAAATGAGAGCCTATGCCCACATGAGCGCTCTGCTAGAATTACAGAACGTTCACATGAATATATGCTTCATGTCATTAGGAATTGAGATTGAAGAGGAGGGAGCAATGTCTGCACTCTACTACTCAAGCAGAGCACTCATGTGGACATAGGCTTTCACGTCATTAGGACATGAGAGTGAAGATTTATGCATATTCAAGAAATGGGCGGGCATATGGGAGCATGGAGGAAGGAGGCAGGGAAGCTTGGAAATGCTCCTGCCTTCATTGTGCAAAGAACCAGATTAGTTTACTAAGAATGAGGGCTACGTAAGTGATTGTTTTTCTCAGGTTCGCCTGTACTGTTACTCTGTGTATTGGATTTAGTACAGGTGAACCGGCTGTAAGTTTCCTTTTAAAGCATTAATTTTATAATCCAGAAAGGTTTGATTGATCATACCACACCGGCTATTGGCTAATGGCCCTATTAGACAGGCAGATGCACTTTGTAAATGAGTGCCAAAGCGTATTACATGACCTATCATGCAGGAAGCGTGGAGTGAACGATTGCTGGATGGTTCATGCAGACTTTTCTTTCACAATTACATGCGGAGTTGTGTGACAAATGAACATGAATGATCTTTAGGCAGGGCCGGCTGGCTTCTTACATGACAGTGGGCTCAGCCTATCACCGACCGAGGCGGAACATCGCTGCGGCCGGTGATAGGCTGACGGCTCTCCGACGTTCCAGTCCCCAGGAAGAACGTAAGGCCGACGTAGGAATGTGCGTTAAAGTTTATTTTGTTTACCTTTTGCAGCCCATGAATAGGGTTACAGCGTACAGTATAGAGTGTCAGCGCTAGCAGCCCGCAACAAACAGGAGGACAAGGAGGGCAGGGCTTGCAGGTGATATGTGAGTATTTACCCCGATGGGGACAGTGAGGCCCTATGGTCTCCTCATGCTGCCGCCACCTCAACACTCTGTCATTCAACCACTATATGGTCTCCTCATGCTGCCGCCACCTCCACGCTGTGTCATTCAGGCACTATATAGTCTCCTCCTGCTGCCGTTACCTCCACGCTGTGTCATTCAGTCACTATATGGTCTCCTCATACTGATGCCACCTCCAGGCTCTGTCATTGTGCCCCTCTGCGACAGTGATTCGAATAGCGAAGCCTCTGATCTGCTTGTCATACTGAATAACAGTATTATTTCACTAACCCAGCACACACCCTATGCGTGTTACAGCAAGGCAAAGTGTTCTACCCCCCTATTGAGGCTCTGTGTAGGTCAGAAATAGCCATATGAATAGTGTTTTTGTGAGAATATTCTTCTGGTATATAATACAGTCTTATTATCAATATTTAATGGTTTGCAGTGATAATAGTGTTTCTTCACTATGTTTCTTTCTGAATTGCTTTACCAGAAGAATTTTTTTTTGTAAAATTCATGGTTGCAGTCTGATAAAGCACTACTCAGTGTGAAACAGCCGCTGCTACTGCAGCGCTATATCCTGCCTTGCTGGCATTTTTTATGCACAAAGAAAATAAAGCTAAGCACATGAAACGGTTAGTGGCCTCTTGTTATCTTCCTTTCTTATGTTTTGAACTTATCTGTTGGCTATATGGGATTGAGAATCTCCGCAAGCTTTTTCGTTGATTTCCTCCAGTCAGTACGTGGTTATAGCGGCAATCTAAAGGTGCAAGTGTAAGTGGTTGTGCCGACTTCTGTATCTATTTGTTTGTCATTTTGTTTTAAGGTTTTCCCCTTTTGGGCTGTGACAGCAAGGTCACATGACCTGGGGGAAGGGAATTTTAAGGGTTAATTTTATTATCTTTTATACATACCATGAGTAAGGACAAATAGTCTGAAATACATCAGTGTTTTTGCTGTACTCCACATGGGGCTGGACAACTCTTCCTCTTGTGCTCTCTCTCTCTCGTGTGCTAAGAATAGGAAATAACTAGCTATTCTGACCCCCACCGATCAGCTAGTTATCCCCTATGCTGTGAATAAATTTAGATTTTTATTATGTGCACCTTATTTACTCTATACAATCTAGTATGAAAGGGGTGCACTGCTGTCTAATGTCCGATACTATTGAGCCACGAGTATAGGCAGTTGAATACCGTCATCCATGTTATGCGATGTGTTCAGTGGTGTGTTTCTGTCATACGTTTCAAACAAAGAAAAGTGACTGTGCACTCACCTGATATCTTGCAGCTGTAAAAATCTTTATTGCTTGGTACACTGATTACAGGATTGGTGCAAACGGACCCGGGTAGTGGCAAGTGGGTGTAGCGTTCAAGGGCAACGAACAGTGTTGCTCACCTGAGCTTCATCAGGCCCCTGATAAGTATTTAGAATATTGGTCTGACTAGATGGGCCAAATGCCGACACATTCTATGTTTCTCAAAACACAGCATTTTGCTGAAATTCAAAGCCCCATTGACTTCAATGGGATTCCACCACGGAATTCCTCAAATTTAAAGGCAGGTCTTTAAATTTTGCAGAATGCAGAAATTCTGCTGAGTGAATAGGACAGTGGAATCCTATTAAAGTACATGGGCAGTACATTTTGGCAGTCTCAGCGAAATTCTTTTGTGGAATTCCGCACAAAAAATTTGCTGTGTGAACATAGCCTTAGCATAGACTTTTTTTTGTTTTTGCTTTTACTCCTGCGTTTTTCTCATTATAAGACATATACAGTGGTCCCTCAACAATGGCCTCAAAATACAATATTTTCAACATACAATGGTCTTTTCTGGACCATTGTAACTTGAAACCAGACTCATCATACAATGATATGGATAGTCCAGATCTGTGAAACGTGTCAATGGCTGGAAGAACTGACCAATCAGAATGAAAACATTTTCTGGTAAAACTTCTGCATTACTCAAGTCCATGCCGGGCGGGTAGCGCCCCCTACAGTACAGGGAGGTATTACATGTTCTGTACTACTCTTTACCTGTACCAGGGTTAGCTGCTCCTTTGGACACCAGGTGGGGGCGGCTCCATGTTACTTTTTTAGGACATTGCATGTACTGAACAGGACCCTGAAGAAGCTCCTGTCCTCTACATAGACAGTGATTTACAGCTCCTAGTAGATCTTTATTACTTTTGTATGTAAGTACTTGCTTTATCTGTATTAGTTATCTACTTATTTTTCTTTAATCCTTGCTTTTTCCTATTTTTGGATGACATTTGGTGGCTTCAGAACCAATTAGCAGGTTTCCATAGAGTTATAGTCTCAACATACAATGGTTTCAACATACAATGGTCGTCCTGGAACCAATTAATATTGTAACTTGAGGGACCACTGTACTTCTTTTGTCACATACTTAAAGTATTTTATTTGAACAATTGGGGGGGGGGGGGCAGAAAAAAATATGTGTCAAGAAGTCTATAAGAGGAGAAACTACACAAAATCTGGTTAAAAACACCATAAAAACACCAAAGCCACAGCATGCTGCGAATTTTAAAATCTGCTGCTACGCTGGAAACTTTACTAAAGGGTATAAAGGATGCCGCAGAAAAATCCCACTATATAGGTGTGGAGCTATATATTTCCCTGTTGAAACCCAGCTAACATCTGAACGCAGCATTTTTGTCAATTGCTAAGCTTTTCCTGAAAACTGGCGTGTAGAAAATACTGGGTAGAAAATACCAACTTTTACCAGATGAACTACCTTACTACAAGATTTGATTAGATTTTTAAATATCATACACAAGTACGTATTAAATATAGTCAAGAGCTTAAGAATGTCATGTGGTCATACTACCAAGTACCTGTGAAATATCTCCATAGATTGTGAGAAATTCTCCTTATATAGTATGTTGTGGACTTTTAAGATCTGCTGCTAAGCTGAAAACTTTACTAAAGGGTATAAAGAATGCCAAAGAAAAATCCCACTATATAGGTGTGGAGCTATATATTTCACTGTTGACACCCAGCTAACATCTGGACGCAGCATTTTTGTCAATTCATGAACTTTTCCTCAAAACTGGCGTGCCGTATTCTCTACTTGCGAAAGGGGCTGTCCATCGAAAAAAAATTGATACAGAGCTGTGGGTAGTGTAAATATAATATATAGAGATTAGCGAACAAAAATTCAATTCGGCCGATTCGCCGAACTTTTTCGAAAAGTTCGTTTCGGGTCGAATAATTTTGCGGCAAACCTATATTAAAAACGTCTATTTCTGGCCTACTGAGAGCCCCAATAGGGGTGCAGAACACTTTGCCTTGCTGTAAGATGCATAGGGAGTGTGCTAGGTTAGGGAAATCATACTGTTATTTACTATGGCATGCAGATTATAGGCATTGCCATTAGAATCACTGCTGCAGAGCGTCTATGTGGCAGCAGGGAGACCATAAGGTGTGAAAATTGAAGAGCCTAAAGAGATCTTTTATGTCATATTTCATGTAATGTCATGTGAAAATCAAATTTTTTCCTTACCCATTCTGCTGAGTATCGAGCTGACGGTCCTCCCCCAGGCGAGATACCACCTGTTCCACCACCTGCCTCTCAGTGCCTCCATGACTATGAAAATACGAATATTTCATTTAATCAGTTATGGTTCATTAATATTGCTCCAACATGTTTCATTGGATTCTTGTGATAATTCCACAGGTAATATGAAGTTGATGGCCAAAAGGCCTCAGTCTTGAAAAAATTACTACCTCTAAGATTAAAAGATGACTGTTGAAATCTCTATTGAAGAGGTATGTTAGCTAGTGCTACCATCAAACATTTTTTGGGTCCAGGCCCAGCAGCAACAGTAAGCCAAGGAGTTCCTGAAACCCACAGGAGCAGTCAGGAGCAGGCATCAGCAGTACCCAAGAGGGTTTAATAACCCCATACATTGCAAGATCAAATTTGAAATTTCAATTAAGCCTGCATTTAGCTAGTGCTAAACATCCAAAAATTAAATGCCCAAGCCCAGAAGCATCAGTAAGGCAAGTAGTTCCTGAAACACACAGGAGCAGTCAGGAGCATGCATCAGCAGTACCCAACAGGCTTTCATAACCCCTTAAATCGAAAGATCAATGTTGAATTTTCTATTAAGCACAGGAGCAGTCAGGAGCAGGCATCAGTAGTACCCAAGAGGTTTTAATAACCTTATACATTGCAAGATCAATGTTGAAATTTCAATTAAGCATGTATTTAGCTAGTGCTAAATATCCAAAAGAAGAAGCAGCATTAAGTAAATTGGTTCCTGAAACAAACAGTCAGGAAAAGGCATCTGCAGTACACCGGGGGATTTAATAAGCAATAAGATTGAAATATCAATGTTGGAATTTCTATTAAAAGGGTATTCCAGGAAAAAAACTTTTTTTTTTATATATCAACTGGCTCCAGAAAGTTAAACAGATTTGCAAATCTTAATCCTTTCAGTACTTATGAGCTTCTGAAGTTAAGGTTGTTCTTTTCTGTCTAAGTGCTCTCTGAAGACACGTGTCTCGGGAAACGCCCAGTTTAGAAGAGGTTTGCTATGGGGATTTGCTTCTAAACTGGGCGTTTCCCGAGACAGGTGTCATCAGAGAGCACTTAGACAGAAAAGAACAACCTTAACTTCAGAAGCTCATAAGTACTAAAAGGATTAAGATTTTTTAATAGAAGTAATTTACAAATCTGTTTAACTTTCTGGAGCCAGTTTATATATAAAAACAAGTTTTTTTCCTGGATAACCCCTTTAAGCACTCATGTTAGGTAGTGCTAACATCCAAACATATTAGGCACAGGTCCTGCTGCATCCCAAAACAATCTAGTTGCTGAAATACACAGCCTGGATCTGGCAGGAGGATGCGTAAAAATATCAAGTTTAAGTGTCCCGGGACCCAGCGTGTGGCTACGAAGGACCAAATCGAACAAGGAGCCACATGTCACATGGTGGCACAATGACAGAGCCTGGAGGTGGCATCAGTATGAGGAGAATATATGGTGTCTGAAAGGCACAGCCTAGAGGTGGCAGAAGCAATGTGAAGCCAATATGGATCACACCAATAGGAAATTGGTCCAATTGGCCAAACCATGCAGTGTACAGGAACACCTTACTGTTAATGGCAAAGAGGTAAATCCTTAACAGGTTGAAAGTATAAGCAGTCAGATTTAACAGACAGAAGATTCCTTTAAAACGTTGAAAGTTGCCGAGGTACAGAAGTGCCCAACCACAGACAGAAAATATCTAAAAGAATCAACTCAAGTGATGGTTAATGGAGCGTTTGTGCAAGATTCCCAGTAGGCCAAAGTAAATGGCAATTCAGCTACAAAAATTTCACTTTTGACTCCTTACAAACTCCCCATGTCCTACCCAGTTACTCCTGAAGACAGTTCTAGCATTAACCAGTATTACTGTATCAGATAAAGAAAATGCTATGCCAGTAGTTCCTTCTGTGAAATCACCTTATGATGCAAAGGAAAGCATATAGTAAGTTGCAAAACAACTTATGAAGACTCTATAATACATGACGGTGGACCAAAAAATAGACATTCTTCTCTAAAGTAATATTTTCTGAAATAAAGAAGCAGAGTTCATCCCTCACCGTATTATTTTGGAAAATTTTAATTAAAAAATCACACACAACAAGCGTTCCATGGCGTAATGGTGTAAAAGTTTATTTTTGAGAAAATGTTTAGAAATTTTGAAAAAACTGTACCCAAGAGGGTTTAATAACCCCATACATTGCACCATAAATTTTGAAATTTAAATTAAGCATGCATGTATCTATTCCAAAAATTAAAGGCCCAAGCCCAGAAGCATCATGAAGGCAAGTAGTTCCTGAAAGAGACAGGGGCAGTCAGGAGCAGGCATCAGCAGTACCCAAGAGTCTTTCATAACACCTTACATTGCACGATCAATTTTGAAATTTCAATTAAGCATGTATTTAGCTATGTAGCTAGTGCAAACATCCAAAAATTAAAGGCCCAAAGGCCAGAAGCATCAGTGAGGCAAGTAGTTCCTGAAAGACACAGGATCAGTCAGAAGCAGGCATTCACAGTACCCAAGAGGGTTTCATAACCCCTTACATTTAAAGATCAATGTTGAAATTTCCATTAAGCATGTATTTAGCTACTGCTAAACATCCAAAAATTAAAGGCCCAAGGCCAGAAGCATCAGTGAGGTGAGTAGTTCCTGAAAGACACAGGATCAGTCAGGAGCAGGCATTCACAGTACCCAAGAGGGTTTCATAACCCCTTACATTTAAAGATGAATGTTGAAATTTGCATTAAGCATGTATTTAGCTACTGCTAAACATCCAAAAAGTTAAGGCCCAAGGCCAGAAGCATCAGTGAGGCAAGTAGTTCCTGAAAGACACAGGATCAGTCAGGCGCAGGCATTCACAGTACCCAAGAGGGTTTCATAACCCTAATTGATAACCCAAGAGGGTTTCATAACCATAATTATGAAGTGTTGGTGTAGCAGCATGGTCAATCTACTCTGAGGCATCTGGCATTGGTGGGTGGAAATCCTGGCTGATCCATGCCTGATTCATCTTCACAAAGGTCAGTCTCTCCCCATTTTTCGTGGTCAGACAAGTTCGCCTTGGGGTGACTATGGCCCCGACCGCACTAAACACCCGCTCTGATGGCACACTACTGGCCGGGTAGGACAGCTTTTCCAGGGCAAACTCTGCTAGTTGCGGCCATAAATCAAGTTTGGCTGCCCAGAAGTCCAGCGGATCTTCAAGATTTGTTGGCATGGCCATGTCAAGGTATGCCACCACCTGCTGTTTTAGTTCCTGCTCCATGTCTAGCTGCTGCTAATGAGTTGCTTCACTATGCGGTTGAAGAAAGCTACTCATCAGCGACTGTAGACTTAGGCTGTTGATAATGGAGCTGGTACTGCTCCTGCCACCCCTACTCTGCAGTCATGGCAGTGGAAGGTGAGCGTAGAGGGCCCACTGAGTCAGACCTGCGAGTGGATGGACCATGTCGCCGATAGGCATCGGCCAACTGACTACATAGGATCTCTCTGTAGTAGGTCAGTTTGTCCTCCCTCTCAGTGGGTGTAAAAAAGGCCCCCATTCTGTGACGGTAGCGAGTGTCCAATAAGGTGGAGAGTCAGAAGTCATCCCTCTGATGAATTCTGGCAATTCGGGGGTCA
Organism: Hyla sarda; assembly: GCF_029499605.1. Classification (NCBI taxonomy): domain Eukaryota; kingdom Metazoa; phylum Chordata; class Amphibia; order Anura; family Hylidae; genus Hyla; species Hyla sarda. The sequence goes on along the minus strand of NC_079194.1, from coordinate 154,996,243 downwards.
CTACGCAAGCAACTGAGCATGCATCGTGCCATTTGCGCCAGTGATTCGGAGGGACTCCCTGCCTCCATCTCCACTGCATACTGCCACGGTGTGTCTGGGGCCTCTGTCTCGCCTTCCTCATAATAACCCTCTAGCTCCTCTACCTGATCATGCTCCTCCTCTCCTGTCCAATGACTAGAAACACCGGCCATCTCATCAAACCTAAACTGTGCTCCACACTGCCCCTCATCCTCCTCCTCCAGTTCAGCCCCCACAGGGCTCATGTAGCCGTGAGATGTAGGCGCAACATCTCCATTGCCGTGACCAGTGTCGGGCAGCTGCTGCCAAGGCAAATAAATTCATGGGGTGCATCAATAGGGGCATAGATGCCCACGACAAGGAAATAATTCTACCGCTGTAGAAATCACTAGTCAAACCACACATAGAATACTGTGTACAGTACTGGGCACCAGTGTACAAGAAAGATACAGTGGAGCTGGAGAGGGTTCAAAGAAGGGCAACCAGGGTAATACGGGGAATGGGAGGACTACAGTATCCAGAAAGATTATCAGAATTAGGGTTATTTAGTTTAGAAAAAAGAATGCTTAGGGGAGACCTAATAACTATGAATAAATATATCAGGGGACAGTACAGAGATCTTTCCCATGATCTATTTATGCCCAGGACTGTATCTATAACAAGGGGGAATCCTCTCCGTTTAGAGGAAAGAAGGTTTCTACACCAGCACAGACGGGGGTTCTTTACTGTAAGAGCAGTGAGACTGTGGAATTCTCTCCCAGAGGAGGTGGTCATGGGGAACTCTGTAAAAGAATTTAAAAGGGGTCTGGATGCATTTCTGGAGAGTAAGAACATTGCTGGTTATGTAAATTAGAATTATAGGGACAGAACGTTGATCCAGGGATTTATTCTGACTGCCATATTTGGAGTCGGGAAGGATTTTTTTTAACCTCTAGTATGAGTTTTTTTTTTTGCCTTCCTCTGGATTAACTCAGTAGGGACTCATTAGGGATATAGGTTGAACGAGATGGACTCTGGTCTTTTTTCAACCTTATGAACTATGTTACTATGCTACCAGCCATCGTTTCAATCATTTGTTGTAGGCAATGTAGGAGTGGAATTACGTTGTTCATCCTGTAATCGGGGCGACTTAGAAATAACAGAAAACAAAAAAATGGCATCTGCAAAAGTTTGGGAACCCTGCAGAGTTAATATCTTGTACTGCCCCCTTTGGCAAGTATCACAGCTTGTAAATGCTTTTTGTAGCAGCCAAGAGTCTTTCAATTCTTGTTTGAGGTATCTTTGCCCATTCTTCCTTACAAAAGTCTTCCAGTTCTTTGAGATTTCTGGTCTGTCTGTCACGCACTGCTCTTTTAAGGTCTATCCATAGATTTTCAATTATGTTGAGGTCAGGAGCTTGTGAAGGCCATGGCAAAACCTTCAGTTTACGCCTCTTGATGTAATCCCCCATTGATTTCGAGGTGTGTTTAGGATCATTATCCATTTGTAGAAGCCATCCTCTCTTTAACTTCAGCTTTTTCTCAGATGGCATCAAGTTATCATCCAAAATTTGCTGAAATTTTATTGAATCCATTTTTCCTTCTACTCATGAGATGTTCCCTGTGCCACTGGCTGCAATACAACCCAAAGCATGATTGATCCACGCCCATGCTTAACAGTTGGACAGAGGTTCTTTTCATTAAATTCTGTTCCCCTTCTTCTCCAAACGTACCTTTGCTCATTCCAGCCAAAAAGTTAAATATTAACCTCATCGGTCCACAGAACTTGTTCATTTGCAAAGTTCAAACGCTGATTTTTGTGGTGAGGACGTAGAAGAGGTTTTCTTCTGATGACTCTTCCATGAAGACCATATTTGTACAAGTATCTCTTTATAGTGGAATAGTGTACCACAACTTCAATGTCTGCCAGATCTTTCTGGAGGGATTGTGCAGTCAAACATGGGTTTTGAATAGTTTTTCTCACAATCCTGCGAGCTGTTCTGTCTGATATTTTTCTTGGTCTTCCAGATCTTGCTTTAACTTCCACTGTTTCTGATGACTGCCATTTCTTAATTACATTCCGAACAGACGATATTGACATCTGAAAACGTTTTGCTATCTTCTTATAGCCTTCTCCAGCTTTGTGAGTGCAACTATTTTCAGTTTCAGATTTCTAGACAACTGCTTAGAAGAACCCATGGTGCTGATCTTTGGGGCAAGGTCAGGACATTCAGCTTCTGCGCCATTGGATGAGTGGGCGCATACTGTTGTCTCTTGGACATGGCTTCGCCTATGGATTGTTGGCAGAATGGCTGACTACAAGTAGGAGGAGCAGAAGCATCTGGAGCTACAGAAGGAGGGTATGACACACATCTCCCTTCGCCTGAGGTGATGGTTAGAGAGGGAGTGGCGTGCCACTGGGTGATGCGGCAGGCTGGACCACCACATCTGAGCCATGGTTGTCCCAGGCCGCCTTATGGTGGCGCATCATATGTTGATGCAGGGCCGTGGTGCCAACATTGATACCCTGTCCATGCTTCACCTTTTGCCGACATATCTTGAATGTGGATGTGTTAACTTCCTCCAGATGCTTGATGAAAAACTGCCAGAACGCAGAGTATCTGATTTTACCACCAACAATGCACAATAATTGACTGCTACGGCCGCCGTCTCCAGGAACCCCTGTTCCTCTACCTCCCGGGAAGGTAGGCTGCCGCGAAGCAGGTGGCCTACCCCGGGCACATTTGGCACCTGAATTTCCACTTCTGCCACTATGCTGACTGCCAACCATGCTACCACCTTGCTGGCTCATCTGCTGCCTCACGGGCAACCTGCTACCCTCTTCTGCTGATGATGATGAAGCGCCCTTTGCACCAGGCTCCCAAGTGCTATCGGCTTCATCATCATCGGCTTCTTCATCATCATCATTCTGTCTGCACGTCACTGATGTCCTCCTCAGGTTCCTCAACAGTGTATGATTCAGGACCCTGAATGCTGGAAACACCACCTCCCACGTCACCCTCCTCATCAATAATTGCCAGCCTAGCGTAGGAAGTGGCAGATGTCTCCTCCACTTCTTGGCTGGGCAGTAGCTGCTGAATGTTGTCTAATACATCTTCCTCACTGAATAGTGGACTGAACCCACTGCGTAAGATACTTCTTTAGGGGAGGGAACAGCATAGGACTGAGGCAATTTGGAGACAGGGACTGCTCCCGGGCCATGCCAACAGAGGGTTGTGTCTGAGGAAGTGGATGAAGTGGATGACAGATGGGTTGCCGGTAGAGACACGACCAGTAGCTGATACCGGAAGCTCAGGCCTCTCGCTGTGACTCCTGTTGCCACTTGCCCCTAGTCTGCTGCGACCTCTGCCTGATAAATTTAGGCCTCTGCCACTCCTCTGAGCACGTCCGGGCACTTCTCTGCTTGACATACTTAGTGCGTATACAAGTGGAGTAAAATACACTTCACTACACGACTATCACTGTATGTGGGCTTGTTGCAGATTTACAGGTTCAAAAAAGTATAGTACTTAGATGTAGCTTTGTGGTATGCACATATGACAGAAAAAAAGGCTCTAAAGTACACTTGAAAAATGTATTTTCGTAACACACCAGCGGGTGGTTACTGTTCCCTGGCCTTTCACTGTATGTAGGTTTGTTTCAGATTAACAGGTACAAAAAAGCACACTACTTATTAGTAGATATGTGGTATGCACACATGACATTAAAAAAAGGCTCTATAGTACACTTAGAAAACGTATTTTCGTAACACACTAGCCGGTGGTTACTATTCCCTGGCTTTTCACTGTATGTAGGTTTGTTTCAGATTAACAGGTACAAAAAAGCACACTACTTATTTGTAGGTATGTGGTATGCACATATGACAGAAAAAAAGGCTCTATAGTACACTTGGAAAACATGTTTTCATTACATACGAGCCGGTGATTACTATTCCCTGCCCTTTCACTGTATGTAGGTTTGTTTCAGATTAACAGGTACAAAAAAGCACAATGCTTATTTGTAGGTATGTGGTATGCACATATGAGGCCAACAAACAAAGGCTCTATAGTACATTTGGAAAATGTATGTTCGTAACACACCAGCCGGTGATTACTATTCCCTGGCCTTTCACTGTATGTAGGCTTGTTTCAGATTAACAGGTACAAAAAAGCACACTACTTGGATGAAGTTGTGTGTGCTGTGCACATATGATGGCTATAAAATGCGCCACAGTACAATTGGAAAACTTATTTTCCTATAACACCAGCCGGTGATTACTATTCCCTGGCTTTTCACTCTATGTAAGCTTTTTATAGATTAACAGGTACAAAAAAATCACACTACTTATTTGTAGGTATGTGATATGCGCGTATGTGGGCAAAAAAATGCGCTACAGTAGACTTGGAAAACGTAATTTCCTAAAAAAAATTGCCAGTGATTTTTTTCCCCTGGTCTTTCACTGTATGTGGGCTTGTTACGGACTAACAGGTACAAAAAAGCACACTTCTTAAGTGTAGTTATGTGGTATGCACATATGAGGGCCAAAAAATGCGCTAATATAAACTTGGAAAATGTAATTTTCTTAAAACAACAGCCAGTGATTACTTTTCCTAGGCCTTTCACTGTAGATAGGCCCTTAACAGATTAACAGGTACAAATTAGTGCACTGCTTTGATGGAGGTATTTGATATGCACATATTAGGGCAAAAAACTGCGCTACAGTACACTTGGAAAATGTAATTTCCTCTTTTCCCTGGCCTTTCACTGTATGTGGGCTTGTTACGGATTAACCCCTTAAGGACTCAGCCCATTTTGGCCTTAAGGACTCAGACAATTAAATTTTTACGTTTTCATTTTTTCCTCCTCGCCTTCTAAAAATCATAACTCTTTTATATTTTCATCCACAGACTAGTATGAGGGCTTATTTTTTGCGTGACCAGTTGTCCTTTGTAATGACATCACTCATTATATCATAAAATGTATGGCGCAACCAAAAAACACTATTTTTGTGGGGAAATTAAAACGAAAAACGCAATTTTGCTAATTTTGGAAGGTTTTGTTTTCACGCCGTACAATTTCTGGTAAAAATGACGTGTGTTCTTTATTCTTAGGGTCAATACGATTAAAATGATACCCATTATTACATACTTTTATATTATTGTTGCGCTTAAAAAAAATCACAAACTTTTTAACCAAATTAGTACGTTTATAATCCCTTTATTTTGATGACCTATAACTTTTTTATTTTTCAGTATAAGCGGCGGTATGGGGGCTCATTTTATGCGCCATGATCTGTACTTTTTTTTGATACCACATTTGTATATAAAAAACTTTTAATACATTTTTTATAATTTTTTTTTTAATAAAATGTATTAAAAAAGTAGGAATTTTGGACTTTTTAAAAATTTTTTCGTTCACGCCGTTCACCATACGGGATCATTAACATTTTATTTTAATAGTTCGGACATTTACGCACGCGGCGATACCAAATATGTCTATAAAAAATGTTTTTTACGCTTTTTGGGGGTAAAATAGGAAAAAACGGACGTTTTACTTTTTTATTGGGGGAGGGGATTTTTCACTTTTTTTTTACTTTTACTTTTACATTTTTTTACATTTTTTTTTACACTTGAATAGTCCCCATAGGGGACTATTCATAGCAATACCATGATTGCTAATACTGATCTGTTCTATGTATAGGACATAGAACAGATCAGTATTATCGGTCATCTCCTGCTCTGGTCTGCTCGATCACAGACCAGAGCAGGAGACGCCGGGAGCCGCACGGAGGAAGGAGAGGGGACCTCCGTGCGGCGTTATGAATGATCGGATCCCCGCAGCAGCGCTGCGGGCGATCCGATCGTTCATTTTAATCGCGAACTCCCGCAGATGCCGGGATCTGTATTGATCCCGGCACCTGAGGGGTTAATGGCGGACGCCCGCGAGATCGCGGGCGTCGGCCATTGCCGGCGGGTCCCTGGCTGCGATTAGCAGCCGGGATCAGCCGCGCATGACACGGGCATCGCTCCGATGCCCGCGGTTATGCTTAGGACGTAAATGTACGTCCTGGTGCGTTAAGTACCACCTCACCAGGACGTACATTTACGTCCTGCGTCCTTAAGGGGTTAAAAGAAACAAAAAAAATTCACTACTTAGATGTAGGTATGTGGTATGCACATATTAGAGAGCAAAAAATATATATATTACACACTTGGAAAACATATTTTTGTAAAACAACTGCCAGTGATTACTTTGGCATGGACTTTCCCAGTATGTACTGTCACGATTCGGCTGGCTGGAGGTGGATCCTCTGTGCCAGAGAGGGATTGGCGTGGACCGTGTCAGTGGACCGGTTCTAAGTTGCTACTGGTATTCACCAGAGCCCGCCGCAAAGCGGGATGGTCTTGCAGTGGCGGTAGCAACCAGGTCGTATCCACCGGCAACGGCTCAACCTCTCTGACTGCTGAGATAAGCGCGGTACAAGGGAGTAGACAAGAGCAAGGTCGGACGTAACAGAAGGTCAGGGCAGGCAGCAAGGATCGTAGTCAGGGGCAACGGCAGGAGGTCTGGAACACAGGCTAGGAACACACAAGGGAACGCTTTCACTGGCACAATGGCAACAAGATCCGGCGAGGGAGTGCAGGGGAAGTGAGGTATAAGTAGGGAGTGCACAGGTGATGATACTGATTAGGCCTGCTGCGCCAATCAGTGGCGCAGTGGCCCTTTAAATTGCAGAGACCCGGCGCGCGCGCCCTAAGGAGCGGGGCCTCGCGCGCTGGGACAACACAGACGGGAAATGGGTCAGGTACGGGAGCCGGGATGCGCATCGCGAGCGGGCGCATCCCGCGTCGCGAATCGCACCCTGGCTGGGAGTAATATCGCAGCGCACCCGATCAGCAGGTCTGACCGGGGCACTGCGAATGAGGGGACGCTGCGAGCGCTCCGGGGAGGAGCGGGGACCCGGAGCGCTCGGCGTAACAGTACCCCCCCCCCTTGGGTCTCCCCCTCTTCTTGGAGCCTGAGAACCTGAGGATAAGACTTTTGTCTAGGATGTTGTCCTCAGGTTACCAAGATCTCTCCTCTGGGCCACAATTCTCCCAGTCAACCAAGAAGAATCTTTTACCTCTGACTGTCTTGGATGCTAGAATCTCCTTCACCGAGAAGACGTCAGATGAACCGGAAACAGGAGTGGGAGAAACAACTCTGGGAGAGAAGCGTTTAAGGATGAGTGGTTTAAGGAGAGAGACATGGAAGGCATTGGGAATACGGAGAGAAGGAGGAAGAAGGAGTTTGTAAGAGACAGGGTTGATCTGGCACAAGATTTTGAAAGGACCAAGATAGCGTGGTCCCAGTTTATAACTTGGGACACGAAAGCGGACATACTTAGCGGAGAGCCATACCTTGTCTCCGGGAGCAAAAATGAGGGGAGTTCTTCTTTTTTTATCAGCAAATTTTTTTTATCCGGGATGAAGCCTGTAAAAGAGAATTTTGGGTTTCTTTCCATATGGTGGAAAGATCTCGAGTCACTTCATCAACAGCGGGCAAACCAGAGGGCATGGGAGTGGGGAGGGGAGGAAGAGGGTGACGGCCGTACACCACGAAAAATGGGGATTTAGCAGAAGATTCGGAGACTGTGAAGTTGTATGAGAATTCGGCCCATGGTAGAAGATCTGCCCAGTCATCCTGGCGGGAGGAAACAAAATGTCGTAAATAGTCACCCAGGACCTGATTAATTCTTTCTACTTGCCCATTGGATTGAGGATGATAAGAAGAAGAGAAGTTTAATTTGATCTTGAGCTGCTTACAGAGGGCCCTCCAGAATTTAGACACAAATTGGACGCCTCTATCCGAGACGATATGCGTGGGCAAACCGTGAAGGTGAAAAATGTGTATAAAAAATTGCTTTGCCAACTGAGGCGCTGAAGGAAGGCCTGGAAGAGGGATAAAATGTGCCATCTTGGAAAATCGATCAACGACCACCCAAACAACTGTGTTGCCACGGGATAAGGGCAAGTCAGTAATAAAGTCCATACCAATCTGTGACCAAGGTTGTTCAGGAACAGGCAGAGGATGAAGGAGACCAGCAGGCTTCTGGCAAGGAGTCTTATCCCGTGCACAGACAGTACAAGCCCGCACGAAATCAACAACATCAGTCTCCAGAGTAGGCCACCAATAAAATCGAGAGATGAGTTGAGAGGACTTTTTGATGCCCGCATGGCCTGCAAGGTGGGAGGAGTGTCCCCACTTGAGAATCCCGAGACGCTGGCGTGGAGAAACGAAGGTCTTCCCTGGAGGAGTTTGTCTGATGGAAGCTGGAGAAGAGGAGATCAGACAGTCCGGAGGAATGATGTGTTGCAGAGAGGCTTCCACTTCAGAGGCATCTGAAGAACAAGAGAGGGCATGTTCTTGTCAGCAGGGCGAAAATGGATTTCAAAGTTAAAACGGGCAAAGAACAACGACCACCTAGCCTGGCGAGGGTTTAGTCGTTGGGCAGACTGGAGATAAGAGAGATTCTTGTGATCAGTGTATATAATAACTGGATATTTGGATCCCTCCAGCAGGTGCCTCCATTCCTCAAGCGCCAATTTTATGGCCAGTAATTCTCGATCACCAATGGAGTAGTTTTTCTCCACTGGAGAGAAGGTCCTAGAAAAAAAAACCACAAGTAACAGCATGCCCGGAAGAATTTTTTTGTAGAAGAACTGCTCCAGCTCCCACTGAGGAGGCGTCTACCTCCAATAAGAAGGGTTTAGATGGGTCAGGTCTGGAGAGTACGGGAGCAGAAGAAAAGGCAGACTTGAGATGTTTAAATGCGTCTTCCGCTTGAGGAGACCAGGACTTAGGATTGGCATTTTTCTTGGTTAGAGCCACGATAGGAGCCACAATAGTGGAAAAGTGTGGAATAAATTGTCTGTAATAATTGGCAACCCCCAAAAAACGTTGGATAGCACGGAGTCCGGAGGGGCGTGGCCAATCTAATACGGCAGATAGTTTATCTGAGTCCATTTGTAGTCCCTGGCCAGAGACTAAGTATCCTAGGAAAGGAAGAGACTGACATTCAAAGAGACATTTTTCCATTTTGGCATAAAGTTGATTGTCCCGAAGACTCTGAAGAACCATGCGGACATGCTGGCGGTGTTCTTCTAAGTTGGCAGAAAAAATCAGAATATCGTCCAGGTAAACCACAACACAGGTATATAGAAGATCACGAAAAATTTCATTAACAAAGTCTTGGAAGACGGCAGGGGCGTTGCACAGGCCAAAGGGCATGACCAGATACTCAAAGTGTCCATCTCTGGTGTTAAATGCAGTCTTCCATTCGTCCCCCTCCCTGATGCGGATGAGATTATAAGCACCTCTTAAGTCCAGCTTGGTGAAGATGGGGGCGCCTCGTAGGCGGTCAAAGAGTTCCGAGATAAGAGGTAAGGGGTAGCGGTTTTTTACCGTGATTTTATTAAGTCCGCGGTAATCAATGCAAGGGCGTAGGGAGCCATCTTTTTTGGAGACAAAAAAAAATCCAGCTCCGGCAGGAGAGGAGGACTTGCGGATAAACCCCTTTTTTAAGTTCTCCTGGATGTACTCCGACATGGCTTGGGTTTCCGAAGCAGACAGAGGATAGATTCTGCCCCGGGGTGGAGTAGTACCCGGGAGGAGGTCAATAGGACAGTCATAAGGCCTGTGAGGAGGCAAAGTCTCTGCTTGTTTTTTGCAAAAAACATCAGCATAGTCCAGATAGGCCTTAGGAAGACCAGATACCGGGGGAACAACAGGGTCACGACTGTGAGTACTGGGAGCCGGTTTAAGACAGTCCTTGTGGCAAGAAGTACCCCAGTTCTTGATTTCCCCTGTGGTCCAATCAAGGGTTGGGGAATGGCGTTGAAGCCACGGTAATCCAAGAAGAATTTCTGAAGTGCAGTTAGAGAGGACCAAAAATTCAATTTTTTCGTGATGGGGTCCAATGCACATTAGGAGAGGTTCCGTGCGGTAACGCACGGTACAGTCCAATCTTTCATTGTTAACAGAGTTGATGTAGAGGGGTCTGGCGAGACTGGTCACCGGGATGTTGAACCTGTTGATGAGAGAGGCCATAATAAAATTTCCTGCAGATCCGGAATCCAAGAAGGCCATGGCAGAGAAGGAGAAGGTAGAAGAAGACATCCGCACAGGCACAGTAAGGCGTGGAGAAGCAGAGTTCACATCAAGAGCTGTCTCACCTTTGTGCGGAGTCAGCGTGCGTCTTTCCTGGTGAGGAGGACGGATAGGACAATCCTTCAAAAAAAGTTCGGTACCGGCACAGTACAGGCAAAGGTTCTCCATGCGGCGTCGTGTCCTCTCTTGAGGTGTCAAGCGAGACCGGTCAACTTGCATAGCCTCCATGGCGGGAGGCACAGGAACGGATTGCAGAGGACCAGAGGAGAGAGGAGCCAAGGAGAGAAACCGCCTCGTGCGAACAAAGTCCATATCCTGGCGGAGCTCCTGACGCCTTTCGGAAAAACGCATGTTAATGCGGGTGGCAAGATGAATAAGTTCATGCAGGTTAGCAGGAATTTCTTGTGCGGCCAGCACATCTTTAATGTTACTGGATAGGCCTTTTTTAAAGGTCGCGCAGAGGGCCTCGTTATTCCAGGATAATTCGGAGGCAAGAGTACGGAATTGGATGGCGTACTCGCCAACAGAAGAATTACCCTGGACCAGGTTCAGCAGGGCAGTCTCGGCAGAAGAGGCTCGGGCAGGTTCCTCAAAGACACTTCGAATCTCCGTGAAGAAGGAGTGTACAGAGGCAGTGACAGGGTCATTGTGGTCCCAGAGCGGTGTGGCCCATGACAGGGCTTTCCCAGACAGAAGGCTGACTACGAAAGCCACCTTAGACCTTTCAGTTGGAAACTGGTCCGACATCATCTCCAAATGCAGGGAACATTGCGAAAGAAAACCACGGCAAAACTTAGAGTCCCCATCAAATTTATCCGGCAAAGATAATCGGAGGCTGGAAGCGGCCACTCGCTGCGGAGGAGGTGCAGGAGCTGGCGGAGGAGATGATTGCTGAAGCTGTGGTAGTAGCTGCTGTAGCATCATGGTCAGTTGAGACAGCTGGTGGCCTTGTTGCGCTATCTGTTGCGACTGCTGGGCGACCACCGTGGTGAGGTCGGCGACAACTGGCAGCGGGACCTCAGCGGGATCCATGGCCGGATCTACTGTCACGATTCGGCTGGCTGGAGGTGGATCCTCTGTGCCAGAGAGGGATTGGCATGGACCGTGTCGGTGGACCGGTTCTAAGTTGCTACTGGTATTCACCAGAGCCCGCCGCAAAGCGGGATGGTCTTGCAGCGGCGGTAGCAACCAGGTCGTATCCACCGGCAACGGCTCAACCTCTCTGACTGCTGAGATAAGCGCGGTACAAGGGAGTAGACAAGAGCAAGGTCGGACGTAGCAGAAGGTCAGGGCAGGCAGCAAGGATCGTAGTCAGGGGCAACGGCAGGAGGTCTGGAACACAGGCTAGGAACACACAAGGAAACGCTTTCACTGGCACAATGGCAACAAGATCCGGCGAGGGAGTGCAGGGGAAGTGAGGTATAAGTAGGGAGTGCACAGGTGATGATACTGATTAGGCCTGCTGCGCCAATCAGTGGCGCAGTGGCCCTTTAAATTGCAGAGACCCGGCGCGCGCGCCCTAAGGAGTGGGGCCGTGCGCGCCGGGACAACACAGACGGGGAACGGGTCAGGTACGGGAGCCGGGATGCGCATCGCGAGCGGGCGCATCCCGCGTCGCGAATCGCATCCCAGCTGGGAGTAATATCGCAGCGCACCCGGTCAGCAGGTCTGACCGGGGCGCTGCGAATGAGGGGACGCTGCGAGCGCTCCGGGGAGGAGTGGGGACCCGGAGCGCTCGGCGTAAAATGTACACTTGTTACAGATTTACAGCTCCAAAATAGTAAACTGCTTTAATGTACATATGTGGTATGTGCGTATGGGAGCAGAAATATGCACTACAGTCTGCTGAAAATACGTATTTTTGCACAACACCACCAGTACACAACACTGCAACAACAAAGAAAAAGAAAAAAAATGAAAAATGTGTATTAAACACAAGATTGCACTCTGTCAGAGAGTATTAACAAGGTAATGAACTGCTGGTTATTATATATACCGTCTAAACACTACTATGAAACAGCAGATTCTTTCTTGTGGGAAAAAATACACAAAATTGCACTGAAAATCCCTATTGCCTTTCATACTAAGGTTCAAGAGGCTGGAGGCAGCTTGTCTTCATGTATGAGGCAACGATATCCAATCTGCCCCTCTCTGCTAAAAGGATGAATTCAGTGACTATAAGTTAAAGGTTGTAAAAATCCTTTCCAATGTCACACAGGCGCACTGCAGTCTCGCTACAACAACAGCGAGTGGAATTGCACTGGCTGGCTAGCAAATGAAACACTGTTCAGCGTGTCTGTGGTACACTACACACACACACTCGCAGGCTCCGTCCTCTCTCTCTCTCTGAGTGCATGGATGAAATGAGCCTCCGTAAAATGGACGGGGATTACATAGCGCAGTGACATCACAGGGGTGAATGGATGCTGATAGGCTGTATCAATCATGTGACTCAGGGTCATCCCGCCTACCTCCCTTCCCGCCGTACTTTCCCGCCCTGCCATAATCCCCTGCCCCATGTAGTGACATGTGGATCTGCCATTTTAGGTCTCCTTTAGCCTGGAACACTGTAAAATGCTTGATAGAATTGCGGCGATATTCGCATTCGTCGATTCGCTCATCTCTAATAATATACACTCTATACTCACCTTCTCCGGTCCCTCACAGCTGCTAGTTTTTGAATATGTCCCCCTGTAAATGTTTTATTATTATTATTATTATTATTATACCACCCCCATTTCTGGAGCAAATTTTTTTTTCCCAAAGCAACTTCTGTAAACCATACCTACAAATTGAAATCTGTTGGCACAACAATGCACAAGTGGCAGTCTGTTTTGAGAATTATTGCCCCTTAACGTTGGAGAGCCCAGGAGAAATGTGAACTCTGGGTAGACAATACCAACTTTTACCAGATGAACTACCTTACTACAAGATTTGATTTTTAAATATCATACACAAGTACGTATTAAATATAGTCAAGAGCTTAAGAATGTCATGTGGTCATACTACCAAGTACCTGTGAAATATCTCCATAGATTGTGAGAAATTCTCCTTAGATAGTATGTTATGGACTTCTGTATTTACAACCTGTCACTTAATTATCATGCTATTATAGCTGTATATACACAGTAATTTTTCTGAAGGGCATATAAATATATTGTTTGGACATTTTCACACAGGCGTACTTCTACCACATTTTTGCACCTATATTATAGCAGGTAAGGGATATCCAAAATTGAAGATATACTCTAGTGTCAGAGCATGTCAGGAAGGCACATGGAGGAAATACTAAGGGTCTATTCACATGGCAGAATTTCCACATGTGGAATTCAGCACAGATTCCGCATGCGGATTCCGCTTCAAATTGAAGCCCAATAGACTTCTATGGGATTCCGCCCATTCACACTGAATTTCCGCATGCAGATTCCGCACGGATTCCGCACAAAATCAGCACAAGCCAGAAACCACCCAAATGAATGCGGAAGCGGAATTGGTGCAGATGTGCGGAAATTCTGCCATGTGAATAGACCCTAAAGCTATCTCCTTTTGTGTAAGTGAGGGGTTCAGCCCTTCACAGAGAGAGCATGGGAACAGCGAATTTTGCAAACAAGTGGATATACAGAATGTGTTCTGTTCTCAATGAAGCACTGACATACAGCTGTGTCACATGACAATTGGTCCAGATATTTTTTTCTCTTTTTCAGCTTGCCCCTCTGTGATATTTTTGTTATATTCTTATACCCCAATAAGGCTCATTTTGGCCCTGTTAATATCATGTTAGTATCGTGCTCTAATGAGTGAGAATATACTGTATATAACTATGAAACATTCTGTTTTTACATCATGTGAACCCCATTAAAAATAGCGAGCTGGTGAACCCCCTCCCTCCCACTCCCCTTTCTTATAACTGAGCACTATAAAAAAAATATCCCACTCTTTCTCCCCTAGACTCTGAATAATAATGTTCAAGCCCTCTTTTAGCTCTTTCTATAGGTTGAATATGTGACAAGGATCAGGAAACATTGTTGGAATCGGAGCATTGATATGCCAGGAGCACTTTGGATATGTGTGATCAGAATGACAAGCAGGGCAGAACCACAGGACATCATTTAGCAGTGGAACCCAAGCTCATACTGTGACACGTCATGAGACGTACATGGGATCTAGATGGGCGTATTGGTTTTACGGAATAAGGTAAGAGGGAGGATTTAAACCAGGTGCGCCACGTGATTAGAGCAATACCACAAGCTGCACAAATGTATTTAAAGGATGTAGTGCTTTAGGGGCTACCACTATGCTGAATGATGTGACAAGTGTAAGCAACTAGGGGATGGATGCATCTGGCAGTCTTACGGTTGTCTTTGCCAGACTGATGAGATGTACAGAGATGTATGGCATGCATTTTTCCATGTATTGATTTTTCTAGCAGTGGAAAAGGGAGACAGTTTTTATTGCTGCTTGGCAACCTTGAACCTGAAGTCCTCATATGCAGACTGTGAACAGTGGTTATAGACATATGACATATGTAGTCATATATCTCCTCTCCTCCTTACTGTAGTTAAGTCCCCTGATGAACCACGTGGGTGACATGGGGAAATGTGTTGAGACAGCACTCCGTTTGATAAAACATGCTGGTCTTGTATAGAGAGACAACATACAGAAATATACACTCTATAGACTATAGGAACACTTTTTACATTGGCTAAACTTTACGAATAAAGGACACCCTAAGGCAGGGATAATTCATGTGTACAGACTTCTCCTGCACATACACATTGGCTTAGATTATTACAACTTCCGAGCTGCTCGATGTTCCCTGTAGTCCGGATATTACCCTCATGAAACATGAAGAACAAGATGAAAGTACTATACATATATTAGCATTTTTAGGACCAAATATTGATCAGTTGAGTTGTACTGAAGACCCCCCCCCCCCCCCCCCGCAAAGGGCAGTGCTCAGGCAAGTCTCTTTACAGCAAACACAGCAACCAATGCGCCACAACATAAAAATCATTTCTAATGAATCAATAGGGAAAGGGTTCTTCTTAGCAGATATTGATGATAACAGGTTGCAGCTTGTCTAGAGAACATTCCACTTTACATCATCAAAAAAATTACAATACATTATCCTGCAACCAGTGTTGAAAGTGACAATTCGGCTGGATTTCAACTTCCCTCAAAAACATCACATTCAATGCCTTTTTTTGTACATAAAACGCAGTGACCAGATGTTAGCTGGTAGTCAATTGGAAAATACCAATCCCACTTGGCTTTTTATCCTTTGATATTTTTCCACACTTCATTGGCTTTTTTATGGCTCAATGGCAGCATGTTGCAGCAAATTGCAGCATGTTGAGACTATGGTATTTTTTGTGATAAATATATATAGAGACAGGAACTCATATATTATAAAGGATACAGTGATTAGTAAATTCATTCAGTGGCCTCCATACGGTTGTAAGGAGTGCAAAGTGTATATCCAGAACATTTCTTTTCTGACTAATGTCTCAAACCTTTTGGTCACATGTGGAGGGATGTATCTATAATCTATAGGTATGACAGAGATGGCATTGTCCTCTCCTTTCTGTAGTTAAGTGATATGTCTAGAGAGGCCATGATGCATGAATCTTTTTTTAATATTGCTGCAGTGTTGATTTAAACGTCGGTGAAGTTGTTGAGTGATGCTGGCATGGAGACAGCTGGGGCCCCAGCAGCTGAACCCCTGTGATCAGACATCGTATACCCTATCCTTTGGATAGGGAAAAGATGTCTAGAAGCGGAGTACCCCTTTAAGTGCCATTTTTTGGGTCACAACACAATAAAGGGGACAATAAACTACAAACCAATAAACTCCTGGGCTGCAGCCCATAGTCACAAATTAGATTATTACAGTGATCCCTCAACATACGATGGTAATTTGTTCCAAATGAACCATCGTTAGTTGAAACCATCATATGTTGAGGGATCCGTGCAATGTAAAGTATATGAAGTTATACTCACCTGTCCCCACCGCTCCGGACCGTCTCTGCTGCCCGGGATCAGCGCTCTTCATCGCCATCATCACGTCGCTGCGCACGCCGCTCCTAGTGGATGACGGGATGGAGTTCGCGGTGACGTGATGACAACGAAGGAGAGCAACGGCGATGCAGCAGAGTCCGAAGAGGATGGTCCGGAGCGCCAGGGACAGGTGAGTGACCATCACTGGACCACACAGGGCACCTTAAACGGCTATCCGGGGGCAGCTGAAGCAGTCTGCGCTGCCGGATAGCCGTTTATGTGATGGCCCCGACGTAAAAAAGCATCGTATGTTAATGCTGCCTTCAACATGCGATGGCCTCTGAGAGGCCATCATATGTTGAAATTATCGTATGTCGGGGCCATCGCAGGTCGGGTGATCACTGTATTAAATTAGATTGGATTATCAGATTACTATTATATTTCCTCCCCTAAAATATAACTTTTAATGTACCGTATCTTAAACATATACTCCAACAAAAAAGGTTAAAAGGCAACATGCTTCCACTGGCCTAAAAAAAAAAACACTCCACAAGTAAAGCAAAGTATCATTAAGAAACAAGTGTTGTAGATACAGCATTTTATATATACTTTTTTACTTTCAAATTTTTTCACAAAAAGGACATACTGACCCTTATTTACTGTTGGAGTTTCATATTAATTGTGGTGAAAGAAGTGTAGTGAAATGCATTTTTACTCTATTTATTAATATTGTGCTCCAAACATGCGCCAAAATTTCCCTGTCATTATAAGAAAGCAGTCACTTTAAGCTACGTATCAGAGATGTGGGTGCGTTTTTTTTTACTTTTTAACAATCCAACTCATTTATTTAATTTCCCACTCTAATTTTGACATCTCTTTTCACTGAAATCTACCATTTTCAAGGAAAGATCAAATACCTCTTTGGTCATTAAGGCGTACATTGGTGCATGTCCAATGCCCCAAATGTATCAGACATCTGAAAATCACTAACAGCAATTCCGGTAGTATGAATCCAAATAAAAACATCTTATTTATTGTAAGACTTTAAAAAACAACCCACACAACATGGAATAGCATTAGGCTTGATTCGTACTGCTGACCCCTGGGTGAATGCTGGTTTATCTCTATTTTCGTATTTAATCAGAAAAATCCTGTTCAACCCCCAAAAAAAACACACGCACAAATCTATATTTGTAAACCTCAATGTGGGAAATTCATCAAACTATTTACCTTGTTTTATGTTAGTCTAAATTTGTTGCATAAAAATCGCAAATTTGTCGCACATGGCTTCTTATACACACAAACTCACATTAAATCCCATCAGCCCCACAAAAGCATCTAAACTGGCACCATGCTGAGGAGTACGACAAACTTATCAAGTGCCGTGCGACATTTGATGAATGTGTCCCACACACGTCAAAATCACCACATTTGTGTTCTAAACCTGCACAGAGAGTAGACCATAAATTATGAATTCCCCCCCAATGTGTGTATGTTCCAGCATTACTTCCTAATGGCTGGAGATATTTCGATTAAACTTGGTACACAACAAAGAATATAGCAGAATTAAAATAACCCAAACTCAGTTGCCAGGGGGGTGTTTTTTGTCTAAAGTCCTATGCAAGCCTATGGAACTTTCGATACCTTACTCCACAAGCTTCACACTGCATCTCTGTATGAATGTGGTCCAGCTTGCAAGAAATGCCCCCTACTGTAAGTCACGCCCCTTTTATTTTTGGCACTTTATGGTGCGCTTGTCACGTCCCCTCTCGCAAAGATACACTAAGATGGCCTACAATCTCTTCATCACAGTTCAGCCCTACCTGGGGACAGGATATGAGGTTGAGATATGAGGATGGGATATGAAGTCAGGAGATGAGGATGTGAGTGTGTGTGTGTGTGTACGTATGTTCCAGCATACTGGAGATGGCTGGAGATATTTCAATGAAACTTAAAACACATGTTACTCATATGTCAACTTAAAATATAGCAGAGTTATAGTCAGGGCTGGCTCTGCCTATAGACAAAATAGGCAGCCGCCTAGAGAGCCCTCTTGATGGGGGACACCGCTCTGACTGCCGCAAGAAAGTAAGACAACCAACATCCAAACCACTCGCTCAGTCAGTAGCATGAGAAGGAGGTTTTTTTCTACAGTGTGTCACCCTAGTAGTAAGCTAATTACATAAGGAGGGGGCTTGTTACAGTGTGTAACCCCAGTAGTAGGGTGGGGCGTGTCAAAGGGAAGGCCAATGGGCGGAGTTAAGTGGGCAGCAAAATTTGCTTTTGCCTAGGGTGGTGAAAAGCCTTGCACCAGCCCTGGTTGTATTAAACCTAACCCATCCTCATTATACAAGGGTGGGGTTTATTCTCTGAAATCCCATTCAAGTCTATGGGACTTCTGGTACATCTGGTACATCAGAGAAAGCCTGGGACTTAAAAAAAAAAAAATTATAAACACAATGGGGGGTATTTACGAAAAGTGGTGTAGGTGAACATCTTTTTACTCTGTTAATGTGGTGGAAACTGTGTACCTGCACCAAATTTATTACATGGTGCGGGGCATGTGATAAATCTGGTGCTGATCACATTTCTTACATCAGTACTCCAGGTGTTTCTGTGCAATTTGTTGTGACTTTTTAACCCGTGCGACAATTATGCGACTTTATAATAATTCTGTCCACAGTTAGTTTGTATGCTGGTTTTAATTTGGTGGTGATTTGTGCCCTTTTGGGTGCTTTGCTCTAACATATGTGACTAAAAAAAAAAACTCAAAACACGTCTACCACAGCATGAAAATGAAATGTTGCTCAAAAAGTTGCACTGCACTAAAATATTGCGAAAACCTGAGTAAAAGGCTTCATAAATACCCCCAATGTATTTTACATGTTGTGGTAACGTTGCAGTATTGATGCCTTTTTAACTGCCATTTAAAAAAAAAAAAAAAAACACTAAGTGCTACTGTGACATTACCGCAAAGTGTGAACTTACCCATAAACTTCCCATACACTGAGACATTTTGCAATACTTTAACAAGACTGCATCCAATTTAATGTATTCATGTGAGTCAGTTCTAAACTTAAAGCGTACCCATCAGATCCAACAAAACTTTTTTTTAATACATCACTCAGTACCTCATCCTGGCCATGTACATCTAATTTTTATGTGTCTAGCACCTTTATTTATTTTTTTATTACACTTTTAATTTAGCTCACTAGTCTGAATTCCTCTCAAAGGGAGGGGGCGTGGCCTCACTGTGCATGTCTCCGCCCCCTCCCTCAGTATGCTGTCTGCTCACATCTCCCCTAGCATTAGCAAAACTACAACTCCCAGCTTGTCCTCACTGACAGTAGTGGGACAAAAGCTGACAGTGGGAGGATTTTTCCTCTAGCTGTGAGTCCTGCGCTCACAGCTGTCAATCAAGGAAGTGTGTCCATGACATAGGTGATGACGCATGGACACAGCAGGACTAGTATGTGTCCAAGCAGGTAGGGGGGGGCATTTGTTTGACTGGCTTTTTCAGTATGAAATACTGAAAATGTTCTAATGTTGCTTTACAACATATCAAAAGTTTTTGTATCTGACAGTGCCCATTTAAGTCTGCTGCATGAAAGTTTAACCATACACTGGCCAAATTCTGCACAGTTGGTCCCCAAGAGTTGGCATAGATTTCTGCTAAAATTTATAATTATTTTCTGGTGTGTATGAGGCCAGGTTCATATGTGCTATTTTTTTTAGTATTTAGCCAAACAAAATATAGCACCTTTTTCTGTTTTGGAGCCCCCTCCTAGTTTTGGCTAAAAACAATTGTGGCGACCAAGGGGGTAGTATGCTGAGGCCTGTAGTTCTACTATGATGTCAGCGGTGCTGCCAGTGGTGAGGAAGTCGCATATCAATGGTGGCACTGCACATGTTGGTGCAAAGCGTGAATTCTTAGGGAGGGTCCCAATGTACTATGTACTGGTTCTGTTATTTTTTACTTTTTATTGCTATCTTAGGATCCTGTCTGTTGGAAGGCCCATCTAATTTTACTGTGGGGCAATAGTACATTTAAACAGTTCTGTGCCACATCCCTGGTGTCTAGTTGTGTTATTGGCACCCCCACAATGTAATTGCTGATAAAATAAAATAGCATTGCTTCAGCGGGAATAGTGTTGGACATTGTTCTTTGTTCCTGGCTTGTGCATTGCTGTAGACACCAGTCCGTGCGCTACGGGACACGGAGGTGAGCTGAATACCACTATACAGTGCCTGCACTTTTAGTATTCTAAAGTTCTGCCTCTAGTAACTATGACATCACTAGAGGAGGGGCTTCAGAAGATGCAACTACAGACAGGAGCCGGGGCGAGTAAGTGGACATCTTCTTACTATATACAGTCTACAGCCATCTAAATAGATAGGTAGCTGTATACCGTATAGGACAGAAAGGGTTAACTAGCAATTTTTAGCATTGCTAGTTAACTCCTTTAGTGCTGGGCCGGAGCAGAGTAAGTGGGGCATTATGCACCACTGTATACTGTACCTTGCCAGCCCTGCTCAGAGACATACTCCCGGTGTGGTGCTCTATACAACCCTTTGCTATGCTATTTTCATGATAATAAATAATGAAAATGTTCAACTTTTGTAAAAAAAAAAAATTCAAAAGTTGCACATTTGGGTGTACATAAAATGCCAACCACTTCCTGCATGGTAGATACACTTGCAAAAATCTACATTCCCACATGCGCTGGTGCAGGATTTAAACTCCTTTTAGAGCTTAATACATTACCTTCTTTGTTTTTTTTATTGTGCATACAAAAAATGTACATTGTCTTGCAGTACTCTGTGTTACTTGTACGCTATGCTATGTAAAATTTTTTTTTCAAAAACAGTGGGCAATTCATAAAGAGAAAAACAGCAGCTAACACACCTATGGGCACTGCATCTCAACCAAATCACTACTTGCAAAGCACAGGTCTGCGATAGACAGGCCTGTAATAAGGTTCTCAACTTTTTAGGAATGTATTAATGTCCACAATCAAAATCCATATAACAAAAAGGTAAGATGGAGCACCCACCATACTGTACAAATCTTTATTTCATACAAATAGTGCAGACATGGGGGGGGGAGACATCACAGAGGGCTGGGGAACGTGGCCAGATGAGAGTTTCGCACTAACAGGTGCTTTTTCCAGCTTCCACTCCAAGTGGAGGCTGTAACGCCGAGCGCTCCGGGTCCCGCTGCTTCCCCGGAGCGCTCGCGGCGTTACTCTGCTTGCAGCGCTCCGGTCGGCGCTGCTGACCGAGAGCGCTGCTACCCTGTCACCGGAGGGGATGCGATCCGCGGGACGTGCCCGCTCACGGATCGCATCCCATGTCTCTTCTCACCTGCTCCGTCCTTCCTCTGTCCCTGCGCGGCGCGTGCGGCACCGCTCTCTAGGGCGCGCGCGCGCGCCGGCTCTCTGAAATTTAAAGGGCCAGTGCACCACTATTTGGTGCCTGGCCCAATCTAGTCCAATCACTGTTTTCTCTATAAAACATCACTTCCCCTTCCTGTCCCTGCCGGATCTTGTTGCCTAGTGCCTAGTGAAAGCGTTCCAGTGTGTCCTTGCCTGTGTTTCCAGAATCTCTGCTGTTGCCCCTGACTACGAACCTTGCCGCCTGCCCTGACCTTTCTGCTACATCTGACCTTGCCTTGCCTTGTCCTTTTGTACCGTGCCATCTCAGCCGCCAGAGAGGTTGAGTCGCTACTGGGAGGAACGACCTGGGGGTTACCTGCCGCAGCAAGTCCATCCGGCTTTGCGGCGGGCTCTGGTGAATACCAGTAACCCCTTAGACTCCGTTCCCCTGGTACGGCCCACGCCATCACCTCTCTGGTACAGAGGATCCACTTCCAGTGTCCTCACCCTCCGCCAACCCGGATCCTGACAGTAGATCCGGCCATGGATTCCGCTGAGGTGCCGCTACCTAGCCTTGGAGACCTTTCCTCCGTTGTGGCGCAACAGTCTCAACAAGTAGTCCAACAAGGACATCAGTTGTCACAACTGACTGCAATGGTTCAGCAACTTCTGCCTCTACAGCCATCTTCTCCGCCAGTTCCTCAACTGCAAGCTGCCGCTTCCAGCACCAGAGTCCGTCTTTCTCTTCCGGATAAGTTTGATGGAGACTCTAAGTTGTGCCGTGGCTTCCTGACCCAATGTTCTCTGCACTTGGAGCTATTGGCTGACCAGTTTCCCACAGAATGGTCTAAGGTGGCATTCGTGGTCAGCTTATTCTCTGGAAAGGCGTTGACTTGGGCCACTCCGCTTTGGGACCGCAACGATCCTGCCACCGCTTCAGTCCAGACCTTCTTCTCAGAAATACGCTCTGTTTTTGAGGAACCAGCCCGGGTTTATTCTGCCGAGACGGCCTTGTTGAATCTTGTTCAAGGGAACTCTACAGTGGGCGATTATGCCATTCAGTTCCGGACTCTTGCCTCAGAATTAGCCTGGAATAATGAGGCTCTCTGCGTGACCTTCAAGAAGGGTTTATCCAGCCACATCAAAGATGTTCTGGCCACACGAGAGATACCCTCAACCCTGTCTGAACTAATCCATTTGGCCACCCGCATTGATATGCGTTTTTCAGAAAGGCGACAGGAGCTATGCCAAGAAAAGGATCTCGTTCACACCAGGCGGTTTCCCCGCCCAACACCTCTCTTATAGCATCTGCTGCAACCTGTGATTGTGCCTTCCGCCGAGGAGGCTATGCAAGTGGATCGGTCTCGCCTGACCCAACTTGAGAGGACTCGCCGCAGGAATGAGAACCTTTGCCTTTACTGTGCAAGCTCCGAGCATTTCCTGAAGGACTGTCCTATTCGTCCTCCGCGTCTGGGAAGATGCACGCACCTAGTAAACGTGGGAGAGGCGTTACTGGGTGTGGATTCTACCTCTCCATGCTTAACTATTCCTGTACGGATTTCTTTGCCTGCTAAATCTGCCTTTTTCTGCCGTGGCCTTTCTGGACTCTGGTTCAACAGGTAACTTCATTGAGGCCTCATTAGTCAACAGATTCAACATCCCTGTGACCCGTCTCGACAAGCCTCTCTTCATTTCTTCTGTCAGCGGACAGAATCTGGACTGTACCGTGTGCTATCGCACAGTGCCCTAGCGCATGAACGTAGGTGTCCTCCATCATGAGGAGATTTAATTTTTTGTGCTTCCCAACTGTACTTCTCAAGTTCTACTAGGCTTGCCCTGGCTCCAGCTCCACTCTCCTACTCTCGACTGGTCTTCTGGGGACATTAGAAATTGGGGTCCTACCTGTCACCAGCGATGCCTTAAGACCTTACCCATCAGTCAAGTAACCGTCGCTTCTTCTCTGCCAGGCCTGCCTAAGGCCTACCAGGACTTTTCCGATGTTTTTTGTAAAAAGCAAGGAGAGGTCTTACCACCACACAGACCCTTTGACTGCCCTATTGACTTGCTTCCTGGTACTTCTCCACCACGTGGCAGGATTTATCCGCTCTCTGCCCCAGAGACCCAAGCCATGTCTGAGTATATTCAAGAAAATCTAAAAAAAGGATTTATCAGAAAATCTTCGTCTCCTGCTGGAGCAGGATTCTTCTTCGTTGCTAAGAAAGATGGAACCCTACGCCCATGCATCAATTACCGCGGTTTAAATAAAATTACCATTAAGAACCGTTTTCCACTCCCCCTTATCTCTGAACTGTTTGACCGTCTGCGGGGAGCGAAAATTTTTACCAAACTCGATCTAAGAGGGGCTTATAATCTTATCCGTATACGTGAAGGAGACGAGTGGAAAACTGCATTCAACACCCGTGACGGACATTTTGAGTATCTTGTCATGCCTTTCGGCCTTTGCAACGCCCCAGCAGTTTTCCAGGACTTTGTCAATGAGATTTTTCGTGACATGCTATATACTTGTGTAGTGGTCTACCTGGATGACATTCTTATTTTTTCTTCTAACCCTGAGGAACATCGCCTCCATGTCCGTCAGGTGTTACAGCGCCTACGCAAAAATCACCTTTACGCTAAGATTGAAAAGTGTCTCTTTGAACGCAGTAGTCTACCTTTCTTGGGTTACATTGTGTCCAGCCAAGGCCTTCAAATGGATCCTGTCAAACTCTCTGCGGTTCTGGATTGGCCACGCCCCTCTGGACTGCGAGCTATCCAACGCTTCCTCGGGTTCGCTAATTACTATCGTCAATTTATTCCCCACTTCTCCACCATCGTTGCACCTATTGTAGCATTGACCAAAAAAGACGCGAACCTGAGGTCCTGGCCATCTATGGCGGAGGAGGCCTTTAATCTGCTCAAGGCTGCCTTCGCTTCTGCACCTGTTCTGTCCAGGCCTGACCCCTCGAAGCCTTTTATCCTTGAAGTAGATGCTTCTTCTGTTGGTGCCGGTGCCGTTTTAACTCAAAAGACCACTACTGGGAAAAATCGCACGCGTGGCTTTTTCTCCAAGACCTTCTCTCCTGCAGAAAAAAATTATTCGATTGGAGATCGTGAGCTTTTAGCTATTAAATTGGCACTCGAGGAGTGGAGACATCTTTTAGAAGGGTCCCTGCATCCCATCATCATTTACACGGACCATAAAAATTTATCGTATCTCCAGACTGCCCAGCGATTAAATCCTCGCCAAGCTAGATGGACATTGTTTTTTGCCCGCTTCAATTTTGAAATTCATTTTTGTCCAGCCGACAAGAACGTTGCACCGATGTTTCCGAATCTGAAGCCCCTCCACAGCACATCATACCTCCTGAGTGTCTCATCTCCTCCGCTCCTACCACTCTTGTGCAAGTTCCTCCAGGGAAGACCTTTGTACCTCCACGCCTTCGCCACAAGATTCTTAAATGGGGTCATTCTTCTCTTTTGGCCGGACATGCTGGTGTCAAGAAGTCGGAGCAGTTGATTTCCAGACACTATTGCTGGCCCACCTTGCAGAAGGATGTGACTGATTTTGTTCGGGCTTGTACTACCTGTGCCCGTGACAAGACTCCACGCCAGAAGCCGGCAGGTCTCCTCCTTCCTTTACCTGTACCTGAACAACCATGGTCCCATATTGGTATGGACTTCATCACCGATCTGCCACCGTCCCGCAATAATACAGTCATCTGGGTGGTCGTTGATCGTTTTTCTAAAATGGCTCATTTTGTTCCTCTGCCGGGTCTTCCTTCTGCGCCTCAATTGGCGAAACAATTTTTCTTCATATTTTTCACTTCCACGGGCTTCCCACGCACATCGTCTCAGACAGAGGCATCCAGTTTGTTTCAAAATTTTGGAGGGCACTCTGTAGTCAATTAAAAATCAAACTAAATTTTTCTTCTGCTTACCACCCTCAATCCAATGGTCAAGTGGAAAGAGTAAATCAGATACTTGGTGACTTCCTGCGACATTTTGTCTCCTCTCGCCAAGACGATTGGGGGACCTCTTGTCCTGGGCTGAATTTTCGTACAATTTTAAAAACTCTGAGTCTTCTTCCAAATCCCCATTTTTTGTGGTGTACGGCCGTCACCCGCTTCCCCCCCCCCTCCCTATCCCCACTTCCTCTGGGGTTCCTGCCGTTGATGAATTGACGCAAGATTTTTCTTCCATTTGGCGTGAGACTCAAAAGTCGCTTCTACTGGCCTCATCTCGAATGAAGGCGCATGCTGATAAAAAGAGAAGGGTTCCTCCGGTATTTTCCCCTGGTGACAAGGTATGGCTTTCTGCTAAGTATCTGCAAGGTACCCAGTTACAAGTTGGGCTCCCGATTTTTAGGGCCTTTCAAAGTCAAAAAACAAATCAACCCTGTCTCTTACCAACTTCATCTGCCCTCCTCTCTCCGTATTCCTAACTCCTTCCATGTCTCTCTACTCAAACCTGTTGTTCTTAACCGCTATTCTCCCAAAGTCATTCTTCCTGCTCCTGTCTCTGGATCCTCTGATATCTTCTCTGTGAAAGAGATCCTCGCCTCCAGGGTTGTCCGAGGTAAAAGATTTTTTCTCGTTGATTGGGAGAATTGTGGCCCCGAAGAGAGGTCCTGGGAATCCAAGGTCAATATCCTTGACAAGGAACTCATTCGTAGATTTCTGGGTTCCAAAAAGAAGGGGAGACCCAAGGGGGGGGGGGTACTGTAACGCCGAGCGCTCCGGGTCCCACTGCTTCCCCGGAGCGCTCGCGGCGTTACTCTGCTTGCAGCGCTCCGGTCGGCGCTGCTGACCGAGAGCGCTGCTACCCTGTCACCGGAGGGGATGCGATCCGCGGGACGGGACGTGCCCGCTCACGGATCGCATCCCATGTCTCTTCTCACCTGCTCCGTCCTTCCTCTGTCCCTGCCCGGCGCGCGCGGCACCGCTCTCTAGGGCGTGCGTGCGCCGGCTCTCTGAAATTTAAAGGGCCAGTGCACCACTAATTGGTGCCTGGCCCAATCTAGTCCAATCACTGTTTTCCCTATAAAACATCACTTCCCCTTCCTGTCCCTGCCGGATCTTGTTGCCTAGTGCCTAGTGAAAGCATTCCAGTGTGTCCTTGCCTGTGTTTCCAGAATCTCTGCTGTTGCCCCTGACTACGAACCTTGCCGCCTGCCCTGACCTTTCTGCTACGTCTGACCTTGCCTTGCCTTGTCCTTTTGTACCGCACCATCTCAGCCGCCAGAGAGGTTGAGTTGCTACTGGGAGGAACGACCTGGGGGTTACCTGCCGCAGCAAGTCCATCCCGCTTTGCGGCGGGCTCTGGTGAATACCAGTAACCCCTTAGACTCCGTTCCCCTGGTACGGCCCATGCCATCACCTCTCTGGTACAGAGGATCCACTTCCAGTGTCCTCACCCTCCGTCAACCCAGATCCTGACAGAGGCCAGACGAAGCACCCGTTGGTGCAAAACTGTTTTCTCGCCACGTTCCCCAGCCCTCTTTTACTAGTGTTTACTGGTGTTTTTTCAGCCGTATTCTCACAGTAATAAGCAAAAAACTGACAATATTGATAATAATGGCTGAAAACACAGCCACAAATCCATGTATAAAAAATATATGCTCATATTTTTGAAGCAGTGCAAACATAGCCTTAGGGTGGTGTGCATTTTTTCTAACTTTTTCTCCTTCTCATTATTCACCTCAACGTTAGCAAACAATGGTGGAGTTGACTATACTTTTGGCTGTCCTCTACCCTTTCCTCCCATGGTCTGTTTATTTTACTCTTAATTGTGATGTATACTATTTTACTATTGTACTTGTAACCAGGAAAGTTTAGCTGACATGTATTATTAGTGGCTGACAAGACAATTGGGAGCTTGTATCATTCTTCTTCCTATCCAACATTGACAGCCACAAAGACTACAGCTACTTCTGTATTGTTGAAACAATCTACATCAATTGTGTGTATGCCTCAGGGCAGTAAAGCAATCACATTAGAAAAAATCAAGGAGTATTTTAGCACTATGGCTGTAACAGGTGTACAGCTGGAGGCTCCCAATAAAACTCCAGAGTAACGTCCATATATAGAAGAAGTACACCAAACCAGCACAAATCTTTTTCTTTTTTAATGCTTTATCTTCATTTCATTACAAAAAGTAATTCCATTTCATATTCAGTACAAAACAGATAAATATCACCCATGTGCAGATAGATCGCTTCACTGACGCTATATGGACTCAGCGTCAGTGAAAGTCTATTCCTCCCACTAGAGCTTACATGTCCTCCTACAGATTATCCAGCCTTTTCTCCGGATCTCAGAGCCGAGCTCACACGTCTTTGTGCACCAATGGCAAAGTTTCAGGATTGCTCCCTTTGTCAAGCCTACAATAGTGCACCCTTTACCAAGGTACATAGCCCGCAACTATCGCGAGACGTTATGTCTACAATTAAAAACAAATACACAATGTAAATGATTCTACAAAATAGCTATACGTTTCACAGGAAGACATTCAAATTACAGTTTTCATTGATCCCATTCGGGACAAGCGATTTTAATTTAGTTATCCAGAACACTTCTCGTTGCATTATTTTCTTTATAAAAAATTCTTCATTGGAGCCTATCACTTCCTCTAGTACCATTCATTCTAATTCACACACTTAATGTTTATTCTCAAAAAAGTGTCTAACACTAGTTTCACCATACTTTTCACCTCCAGTTTCTTTCTCAACCTTTTTAGCATAATTTCGAATGACACATTTATGTTCATTAATTCTGACCTTTACTTATCTCATAGTTTGGCCAATATAAATCTTGCCACATGGACATTTTAAAAGATAAATAACCTGTTTGGACTTATAGAAAAACCATACTCTAAATCGGAAAACTCTGCCCTGTCATTGAATGACTGACCTGATCACCTTTTAATATGCTGCTGCAATTTTGGCATGCACCACATTGAAGTTTCCATTTGTTTTTTGCACACAAAAATGTCTTACTGGATTTTTTCTTTTTCCTAATATCAGATCTCACTAAAATATTAGCTATAGATTTCCCTTTACAATACATATAACAGGGTTTTTGTTTAAACAACTTCCAATACTTCTCATCAGCTTGCAATATACCCCAGTATTTGTTTTCTTTCTTTTTTCTCAACTTATTCCTTGGTATGTCATCTACCACCTTACTTATTTTTTTCTACAGTATGTCTCTCACAACCTCTTTGTACAAATTTTCTATGATTTTATTTTTATTCCTCTCATAATCTCCTCTTGTGTGTTAAAAATTCTCTTAGCTCTGTTTAGCTGTCCTTTAAGGATAGCATTAAATACTTGGGGTGCATGTCCACTTCTTCTGTGTAGCAAATTATTGAGATCAGTTTCTCTACTGTGAAGAGAAGTCCGAAACTTCAAACCATCTTATACATCCAGATAATGTATTGTTGTTCTAGGGTCACTCTCGCAAGTAAATTCGAATTTATTGGATGACATAGATTTAAATAATTTAAATATTCAACTAGTTCCTGATGTGTGCTCGTCCATAGAACGAACACATCATCCACATACCTTAACCAGGTATGTAGATGATTACTTAATGGATGCATTGGAACAAATTCTCTCTCAAACTTTTCCATGAATATGTTAGCAAGACATGGGGCCACTGAGGACCCCATCGAAGTTCCTTGCTGCTGCAAGTAAAAATCGTCACCAAACTGAAAATAGTTTTTCCTGAGAATAAGTTCCAATAAATCCATCAAGAATCAGATTTTACTGTTACTCAGCACAGTGTTTAATCAATTGCTCCTTTCATAGCTAACAATCCCTCATCAACTAGTATGTTTGTGTACAAACTTTTTATGTCCATTGTGCATAGCAACACCATACTCAGAAATACGATTGAGAAAGTCATTAGTGTCCTTTAGACAACATGGTAAGTTTTTCACTATCTTTTGAAGATAGCTATCCACATATACTGCAAGAGGATAAAGGACTGAGTCGATCCCCGACACGATAGGACGTCCCGAGGGTCGACTCAGAACCTTATGAATCTTCGGCAATAAGTACAGGACGGGCACCCGTGGGGTTTTATTCATAAGTGCGATCTGGACATCTGAATCAATGATATAGTTAATCATAGCATCCTCAAGTAACTCATCCATCATCTTTTTGATACCATTAGTTGGATCTTTTTTTTTTATAGTTTTAAATAAATTCCATGGTCTTGTAATTGGTTATCGGCTTCAGTTATATACATTTCTATATTCTGAATAACTATTGCACCACCCTTCTTAACTACAATTTTATCACCATTTTGTAATTCCACCAACGCTGCCCTTTCCTCTTTCGTTATATTGGATCTTAATTTATATCTTTTGTCATCCCATATACTATATACCTCATTAATCACTACTTGCTGAAAACCTTCTAGTAGGGTAGTATTCACACAGGGGTCAAAACCACTTCTCTTTCTCAATTCATCAGGGATCTCACTTTCATTGCGTTTTTTGCCTCTATTGACATCATAGAAATACATTTTTTAACCTTACAGATCTACAAAATGTATAAAAGTCCACCAAAGTATCAAAACTACTAAGATTATGAGTTGGGACAAAACCCGACCCCTGATTTAACACTGTCTTTTGTGCTTCAGATAATTCATATGAAGAAATATTTATTAGTAGCTCACCGTTTTCTGCGGTTAGTGTCCGTACCGACTGGATTGTATCCTTGTCATCTTTTGTCTTTCCTGGATGTCTTTGGGCGTGTCCCTAAAAAATCTTGCGCAGGTTTCCCAGACTGATCACAGCTTTCTTGTCTTTGAATGGGTCAAACTCCTGTGCGTTTTCTCTTTGTCTCCTTCTAGTTTGCCTTCTCTCCTCAGCCCATGTATACACCCTGTCGAGTTGATAATCCTTTGTATCTCTTTCAAATTTGGACAACTTTACTTCAAAACTAGAAGATCTTAGTTTCTCAACATTTGCCTTTAATTCCTGATGCGTCTTTTCGACTCTCTTTGTTTTTCATGCTTCTGAAAATCTTCTTCTACATCTGATATTTCTTTATTAACTTTTAATGCTTTCTGTAAATGTTGTACAGTCAAATACGTGAGTGAAGGTTACACAAAGAAAGTCAGGCCAGTAAAGCACCTGATCTTATCTTTCTGGTATTTTGTTCAGCAGAAGGAAAAAAAAATAAAAATAAGCAGATTATTCGCTTTAAAAGGTAATGTATCATTTCCTTGTTTTCATGATTTTCTAAAGGGATGTTTCAAATTGTGTGTGTGTATATTTTTTAATTTTTAATTTTATTTTGGGGGGTTTTGTTTGTTTTTAAGTAACTTTTAAAATGTATTATTTATTTTATTTTATTCGGGCAGCTACCTTCTCGAAGTGGTTGGGGGGCTTACAAACAGAATTGTGTTGCAGTTTTTGTTGTATTTTTTTAAGAAAATCCAGAATTGGATTTAGCAGCAAGGAGAAGTATAAATTCCTTTTGAAACCACTTCTAGCTTTCACTCAAAGAACTGAATGAAAAACTGCCACAAAAACTACAACAAAATGCTACTTAAAGCTACTTAGACAAGGTCCTTGAGTGTGGCTCAAAGCCAAACTAGATGGGTGGCAAAGTGGGTCCACATTCATTGCCTGTAGTATTAAACAGATGCTGCGTACATAAAACATGAAATCCTTTTATTAAACAGAAAACCACAGCTGTATTGTCTTGGTACTCCATTGATAAGAAGTTGATTCTTGCAATAAGCCCAAGCCTGCACAGCATACATGAAAAATTAGCATCATATAACAGGAATTCTGTCTATTGTGAGAAGTGGCACTTCTGCCATGAGGCAAGTTCAGTGACTTGCCTCAAATGGCTCTACCTTGCATTAAATAGGGGAAGGCATGGGCAGGGGTAGTTCCTAATGAGGGCAGTCTTGGCTACCTACCCTATTATGATCCAAATTGAAGGGAATCAACACTGTAAAAGAGGAGAGCCTATTAAAAAAAAAAAAAGATAAACTACCACTAGAGGACATCGTTTTAAATTAGAGGGGCAAAGGTTTAAAAGTAATAGGAAGTATTACTTTACTGAGAGAGTAGTGGATGCATGGAATAGCCTTCCTGCAGAAGTGGTCGCTGCAAATACAGTGAAGGAGTTTAAACATGCATGGGATAAGCATAAGGCTATCCTTCATATATGATAGGGCCAGGGACTATTCATAGTATTCAGATTATTGGGCAGACTACAGTAGATGGGCCAAATGATTCTTATTTGCCGACACATTCTATGTTTCCATGTTACTCACTAATGGGAATCTATGACACTTGGCCCATATCGCCAGACCAGCTAGCACTGCTTTTAACTGTTTACCTATGGACATACCTGTCTACTGGAGGGGGGACGTATCTCACTAAGGATGTACCTGTGGTGATCCACGGTGTATGGTGGGACCATGGGGTGTAGCAGTGTAGGTGGAGGGGCAAGATGGTATTAACCCCCAGGGCAAGGCGTTAACCCCTAATGTTCGTGATGCCAGAGAGGTTTTTGGGTACCAGAACCACACGAACGGTATCTCCACTATTCCAATTGGTAATGAAAGGAGAGTCCACAACCAGTTATGGTTTAACGGAGGCTTTACTGAGTTCAGATAGATGGTATTATCTTCACAGGCCAGATTCCCAGAGAGGTGGCCAGGAACACAGAAAGACCTCGCAGCTTGCTGGGACCAATTAGACTGGTAATAGACTTTAGATAATGTGAATTCAGGTAGAGAAAACAGACATGGTCACACATCTACAATTTGTATTTTGACCTACTTGCTTCTCAGCATAAATTCAAAAACTTTCAGATTGTTAGTATACATTTTGATCAAAAGGTACAAGCCCACTCGCCACATCAAGGCCACCTATTTAGAGTGGGTCCCTAGCATAAAATGGTGTAGCACTGGGCGGCGACCACCACCGCCGCAACACCAGTGCCCACAGGGGGAATGACCCACTGGCAGAGCGGCCCCAATGCCACTCAAACCAGTCCCTGGGCCACACCTCTTGTGTGAACAAGGTGTAAAAGCTCACCTACCATCTGCTCCCAGTCAGACTGGGAGGCTGCCAGAAATGAAAGGGTCCTGTGTAGCTACCTGCTACTTTATATAGGGTTGGGCTGAGGTGTTGTTAACCCCTAATGTTCATGATGGCAGTGTGGTTTTTGGGTACCAGAACCACACGAACAATATCTCCGCTATTCCAATGGCTACGTAGTAAAATGAGCGTCCACAACCAGTTATGGTTTAATGGAGGCTTTACTGAGTTCAGATAGATGGTATTATCTTCACAGCTAGGCCAGATTCCCAGAGAGGTGGCCAGGAACACAGAAAGACTTTGCAGCTTGCTGGGACCAATTATACTGGTAATAGACTTTAGATAATTATCTTGAGGCTTGACTTTAGACTGGACTTGACTATGGGTAGTGACAGCAGACATAGACTTTTGACTTACGGGAATGACTGTAGCTTTGCGGCCTTCCAGGTGCTAGCACTGCGATCTCTGGTGTTTGCTGGACTCAGTAAAGAAGAGTCTGAGAGAGTTGTTATGGCCGCCCCCTTATATAGAGGGGGGCTGAGCCAAAGCCCATTGCTCAAGCTGCAGGTCATATGTTAAGCTGGTGCCCTCTGGGTAGCATGTGAAAAATAGACATAACATGTGAAATTTCACAGGTCTTTTAGACAACTGCTGGAGTCCTGGAGTCCAGTAACAGCTGGGGAGACACTGCAGGAGATCCCCCAGGTCACTGAGAGACTCAACCTGACAGGGCCTAAGGATAGTACAGACCCCCCCCCCCTACTTAACACATGTCACCCTCGACGCAGGTTCTGTTAATGTTGAGGGTCGAAGTGGCCCTGTGGCCAGATGCAGTCCTGAGGCACTTTTACACACAAACGTTCATTCCAGGCTGGTAAATTTCCTTTGGTAAAAACTGATAACATAAGAGTCTCTGTAATATTGTCCATACATGCTCTGATTTTGGGTGTTCAACTGAGAACAGGATTAATAATGACTAGGACCAATACATTTAACTTTACTTTAACCCCTTAAGGACGAAGGGCGTACCCATATGCCCCCGTTTCCGACTCAGGGCGTACAGGTATGCCCTACCTTCTTCCGGCCCCTGCCGCTCGCCGGGTGGGGACCGGACCGGGATGCCTGCTAATATCG
Organism: Hyla sarda; assembly: GCF_029499605.1. Classification (NCBI taxonomy): domain Eukaryota; kingdom Metazoa; phylum Chordata; class Amphibia; order Anura; family Hylidae; genus Hyla; species Hyla sarda. The sequence goes on along the minus strand of NC_079194.1, from coordinate 154,962,522 downwards.
TTCAGCAGGTATCCCAGCATATCACCCAGGGGGGTCCTGAGGTCCCTCCATATCGCCGATTGCCGCAAATCTCCAATCACTTCAGATTAGCAATTTGCCGCGATTACGGGCTGATTGGGTCTTTGATGACCCGATAGCCCGGAAAATAGGGATGATCGGAGATGTCAGTGACATCCCTGATCATCCTGAAGGATAGGAGCGAGGTGGCAGTGATGCCACCTCCTCCTATCCCCTGCCATTGGACGGTTAGGACCGAACAATGGCAGTTGGGGGGGGGGGGTTACAGTTGAAGTCCCCGCTCTCCCCACCTCCTGGATGTTGGGCAGAGCGGGGGGGGGGGGGGGTTGGGGGAGATGGCGGCAGGTACCGGAGCAGTTGAGGATGGCGGCGGGACCGGCGATCGCCAAAGGCTGTCTGGGCATGCAGGGAGTTGTAGATTCGCAACACCTGGAGGGCCACAGTTTGGAGACCACTATACACTGGTTCCCAAGCTGTAGCCCTAAAGATGTTGCAAAACTACAACTCCAAGCATGCTCAGACTGTCCAGGCATGCTGGGAGTTGTAGTTCTGTAACATCTGGCCCTTCAGATGTTGCAGAACTAAAGCTCCAAGCATACCTGGACAGTCTCAGCATGCTGGGAGATGTAGTTGTTCAACATCTGGAAGAGCACAGTTTGGACACCACTATATAGTGGTGTCCAAACTGTAGCCCTCCAGATGTTGCAAAACTGCAACTCCAAGCATGCCCAGACTGCCCAGGCATGCTGGGAGTTGTAGTTCGGCAACATGGGACCCTTCAGATGTTGCCAAACTACAACTCACAGCATGCCTGGGCAGTCTGAGCATGCTTGGAGTTGTAGCTTTGCAACATCTGGAGGGCTACAGTTTGGACACCACTACGCAGTGGTCTCCAAACTGTTCTCCTCCAGTTGTTTCATAACTATAACTCGTAACATGCCCTTCGGCTGTCTGGGCATGCTGGGAGCTGTAGTTTTGCAACAGCTGGAGGCACACAGGTTGGGAAACAAGTCCCAGCAGGCCCTTCTGCTGTCCGTGCATGCTGGGGGTTGTAGTTTTTGCAACAGCTGAAGGCACACTGGTTGCGTAACACTGGGAGTTTGTTACCTTACTCAGTGTTTTGCAACCAGCGTGCCTCCAGCTGTTGCATAACTGCAACCCCCAGCATGCACGGACAGCCAAAGGGCATGCTGGGAGCTGTAGTTTTGCAACAGCTGGAGGTTTGCCTGCCCTCCCCCATATGAATGTAGCTTCAGCTCAAACTCCCAGTGGGAAACTCACTGTGAACCCGCCCGTGTGATTGTATCCTAAAAACACTACACTAACCCTAAATAAAGGGTAAAACACTACATATACATATACCCCTACACATTTACCAAGGGGTACAGTGAGCCTTAACACCCCACAGATGTTTGAAGACTTTTCGTTAAAGCTGGACGTGAAAATTTTATTATTTTTTTTAATTCACAAAAATGCTGGTGTTATCCCAAATTTTAAATTTTCACAAGGGGTAATTTGTAACCCCATTTCTTCTGAGTATGGAAATGGCCCATATGTGGATGTAAAGTGCTCTGCGTACGCACTACAATGCTCAGAAGAGAAGGAGCGCCATTGGGCTTTTGTAGAATGAATGTGTCTGCAATTGAAGGCCATGTGTGTTTACAAAGCCCCCCGTGGTGCCAGAACAGTGGACCCCCCCCACACATGTGACCCCATTTTGGAAACTACACCCCTCACAGAATGTAATTAGGGGTACAGTGAGCATTTACACCCCACAGGTGTCTGACAGATTTTTTTAACAGTGGTCCGTGAAAATGAAAAATGTAATTTTTCATTTGCACAGCCCACTGTTCCAAACATCTGTCAAACGCAAGTGGGGTGTAAATACTCACTGCACCCCTTATTAAATTCTGTGAGGGGTGTAGTTTCCAAAATGGGGTCACATGTGGGGTGTTTCTGCTGTTCTGGTACTATGGGAGGTTTGTGAATGCACATGGCCCCTGACTTCAATTTCATTAAAATTCTCTCTCCAAAAGTCCAATGGTGCTCCTTCTGTTCTGAGACATGTAGTGCCCCAGCAGAACACTTAATGTCCACATATGGGGTGTTTTCTTAAAAGGGAGAAATTGTGCTTAAAATTTTAGGGTCCATTTTCTCTTATTACCCCTTGTGAAAAAGAAAAATTTGGGGTAAAACCATAATTTTAGTGATAAAAATCTAATTTTCCATTTTCACGTCCAACTTCAAAGCAAAGTTGTCAAACACCTATGAGGTGTTAAAGTTCACTGTACCCCTTGTTACGTTCCGCTACTGAGGATCCGGGACACTCGTCCCAGATCCCCAGCAGACAGCGCAACATTCTCCTGTATGCGCGATACACGCACATACAGGAGAAGGTGTCCCCTCTGTGTGAGCCGCATCTGCAGCTTACACAGAGGAGACAGGACCTCCACCCCCACGCATCACACAGTACAGGCGCAGATGACGTCACTCATCCGGCGCCTGTACTCTGGAGGGGAGAAGACGCGGTCCCTGCAGCTGAGGAGATCGCTGCGTGGGATATCAGGTGAGCATCCTTTTTCAATTTTTTTTCTCAACTCTGCATACACGTATGGGGAAGGGGGGGGGGGTTACTCTACATATACCTATGGGGAAGGGGAGTGGGGGTTACTCTACATATACCTATGGGGAAGGGGGGGGTTACTCTACATATACCTATGGGGAAGGGAAGGGGGGGTTACTCTACATATACCTATGGGGGAGGGGGGGTTACTCTACATACACCTATGGGGAAGGGGGGGTTGCTCTACATATACCTATGGGGAAGGGGAGGGGGGGTTACTCTACATATACCTATGGAGAAAGTCGAGGGTTACTCTACATATACCTATGGGGAAGGGAAGGGGGGGGGTTACTCTACATATACCTATGGGGAAGGGAAGGGGAGGGGGGGTTACTCTACATACACCTATGGGGAAGGGAAGGGGAGGGGGGGGTTACTCTACATATACCTATGGGGAAGAGGGGGTTACTCTACATATACCTATGGGGAAGGGGGGGGGGGTTACTCTACATATACCTATGGGGAAGGGAAGGGGGTTACTCTACATATACCTATGGGGAAGGGAAGGGGAGGGGGGGGGGTTACTCTACATACACCTATGGGGAAGGGAAGGGGAGGGGGGGTTACTCTACATATAACTATGGGGAAGGGGAGGGGGGGTTACTCTACATATACCTATGGGGAAGGGGGGGGGTTACTGGAAGGGGGGGTTACTCTACATATACCTATGGGGAGGGGGGGGTTACTCTACATACACCTATGGGGAAGGGGGGGGGTTACTCTACATATACCTATGGGGAAGGGGAGGGGGGGTTACTCTACATATACCTATGGAGAAGGGGGAGGGTTACTCTACATATACCTATGGGGAAGGGAAGGGGGGGTTACTCTACATATACCTATGGGGAAGGGAAGGGGAGGGGGGTTACTCTACATACACCTATGGGGAAGGGAAGGGGAGGGGGGGTTACTCTACATATACGTATGGGGAAGGGGAGGTTACTCTACATATACCTATGGGGAAGGGGGGGGTTACTCTACATATACCTATGGGGAAGGGGGTTACTCTGCATATACCTATGGGGAAGGGAAGGGGAGGGGGGGTTACTCTACATACACCTATGGGGAAGGGAAGGGGAGGGGGGGTTACTCTACATATACCTATGGGGAAGGGAAGGGGAGGGGGGGGGTTACTCTACATATACCTATGGGGAAGGGAAGGGGAGGGGGGGTTACTCTACATATACCTATGGGGAAGGGGAGGGGTTACTCTACATATACCTATGGGGAAGGGAAGGGGAGGGGGGGTTACTCTACATATACTTTGGGGAAGGGAAGGGGGGGTTTACTCTACATATACCTATGGGGAAGGGAAGGGGAGGGGGGGTTACTCTACATATACCTATGGGGAAGGGGAGGGGGGGTACTCTACATATACCTATGGGTCACTTGGCATTTAAAACACTTCTCCCCAGAACACTATATTAAGTTTATTCTAGACACTTTTATGCTAGACAACTGATATAGATAACATTTTGACTACGTGCATTAGTTTAATATCAGGAGTACTTTCTGGCCAGGAAAGTATCCGGCACATGAACATAGTAATATGACATTAGAGACATTTGACATAGGATATCAAGTAGACTGGGAAATTTTGAGTGCTACAGTACTACTGTATGTGACTTATGGTGTACATTACTTATGTGTACTTTTTATGTGTACTTTTTATGTATGCATTAGTGTACCACAAATACTGTTTATTTTATACTGTATATGAACAAGATCCTGGTGGAGGGGTGATATATGCTCCTCCCGACTATATCAGGACAAACCCCTGTAAGGATAAAACCAGTCATCAGAAAAGATTGTACACTGTGACTTTTGGTGTACAATAACTTATATACATTTTTATTAGACCTGAACAAACACACTATAGGACCATAACATTTCAGTGTACCTCCGTAACCATTTTTATGGAACATGTTACATTACTTTGGATATTTACATAACAGTTCATGTACTGCTCGGTAGTCCATGTTCATAAGGAGTCCATGGATGTGGCTCAAGTCAGGGTCCCCTCCTGACTTGTTTGTGCCTATGTAAAGCAAATAGGAGTCTCTCGGCCAATACCAGTCACATTACTTACTAATCTTGGTTGCAGTGAACTTATCTTGACAAGTCTGTCAGGCTCAATCCTTGAACGTTGCAGGAACCTGGAACAACAGAAGTGTGCTATTGTACAACAGTCAGTTAGTCTGGCGACCAAGTCTGGTTATTTCACTGTACACAAGAATCATTTAGACATCTTTCCTTCCCAGGCCCTAGGCTGTGAGATGAACCTAGGGTTACGAGACTGGGCCCCTTGCACGGGGTCAACCTGGGTGTTCCATGTTACATGGGACAAACGGGAATTAGTAATGGTTGGACTGACTGTAACCACTACTTGTACTGCAGTGGCTTGCGCCACTGAGGGATTACTTGTTGGTGCCTGCTGATCCGGCAAAACCTCCGCCACTGCAGTAGTAGGCCGAGGCACTTGAGTTGGTACCCATGGGTTAGGCCAAACCTCCTTGACAGCTGGAGTAGGCCTGGGTACTTTTGTGGGTGCCCGCTGGTTAGGCCAAACCTCCTCGCTCATAGGAGTAGGCCTGGGCACATCTGTACAGGAACCTTGAGGTATGTACTTGGGATCCATCGCTGGTGGATCAGGATACTCCTCCTGGATGACTGCTCCTTTGGCACTTGGAGGAAGTAGACCGAAGGGATCTGCGTCCCAATCTTCAGAGGGGAAATAGGCAAACGGGATCTGAGTAGGATTCTTGGGTCTGGTGAGTCATCAACGGGGCCTGGGACCGGAAGCAACTCAGCGGTGCATCCTCTTTATCCGCCCCTCTGGCAACAAGGGGCGGACCTTTCAAGTTCCATTTATGGCTGGACACCAGGACATGATCTCTCGGGGGCGGGATGCTGGCTCTGGTGGGAACCTTTGGCACGCTTCTCGACCATCAAGTTAACCCTTGCAGGTACAGCAGACGTTTTGGCGAGCAAGATAGCCTCCGGCCTGACTTTGCACATTGTAAATCCAACTTTTGAAGACTTCTTTACCACCGACAATTCTGTAATTTTCAACTCCCCCTCTACTTCTTCAGTGCCATTACAGAAACATATTTCAATGACACATTGTCCCGTACACTTTGCTGGCTCACACTTTTTCGCAACGGCATGCGATTTTCTAGTAGACACAGTTCAGACTTGGGGGGAAGGACTTGTGGCAACTTGCATATGGCACACACCCGCATACTGTTAATGGGTGGCCTGACTTGACTTGGTGGTTAAGTGGTTAAAGCTAGGGCCGGATTAACGTAGTGGCGGATGGAGCTGCCGCTCCAGGCCCCTACGTTAAAATAGGCCCAGCGAATAGCACGGGCGGCCCGCTACCAGGGCCGGCGTTAGGGCGGGGCAAACCAGGCAATTGCCTAGGGCCCCCATCCCCCAGGGGGCCCCCTGCCGGTTGCTCAGCATAGGCCTAATCAAGCCTGGGGAGGATAAGCGGCCGCCACTGAGCAGCTCGCAGGGGGCCCCAGTCACATTCTGGACATCTCTGTGTCCCGAAAAATCGTAGAAAGGCAACCCCCGCGTTAACTTTAGAAACGCATGGGCCGCCGGGAGTTAGCGCAGGCAGGGACGTCACTGAAGTCCCGTGCGTGCGCCCATTGCAACAGAGGAGCGAAGCTGTGAGGAGGACACGCGCCGGCCGGAATGGTAAGTCACCAGCACCAGCTGGCAGCACGTCCTCTTCGGTGCTCCGACCACCGTTCCTCCGGTCCCGGGACCTACTGCTATGGTCTGTAGGCCATAGCAGTAGATCGTGACCCTGGACCGGAGGACCGGTAGTCGAAACACTGAAGTGGGGCAGTACATAGACCTCCAGCCTCCAGCCATGCACTGTATATGGCTGAAGGTTGTATGTCTGTGGGGGAACTGTACTGCACCTAATGGGGAGAACTATAGTGCACCTAATGTGGGGGAACTATACTGCACCTAATGTGGGGGAACTATACTGCACCTAATGTGGGGGAATTATACTGCAACTAATGTGGGGGAACTATTCTGCACCTAATGTGGGAGAGCTATACTGCACCTAATATGGGGAAACTGTACTGCACCTAATGTGGGGGAACTATACTGCACCTAATGTGGGGGACTATACTGCACCTAATGTGGGGGAACTATACTGCACCTAATGTGGGGGACTATACTGCACCTAATGTGGGGGACTATACTGAACCTAATGTGGGGGAACTATACTGCACCTAATGTGGGGGAACTATACTGCACCTAATGTGGGGGAACTATACTGCACCTAAAGTGGCGGAGCTATACTGCACCTAATGTGGAACACTGATTATCCATAAAATAAAAGATAACAGTACAGTAACAGCAGGGGAGACACTGCAGGAGAGCCCCCAGGTCAATGAGGGACTCAACCTTACAGGGCCTAAGGGTAGTACAGAACCATGTTCTGCACTGGGACATTACATACCTACCTACAGTTTGGGGGCCTATAGATGGCGAATTCAGTGACTTTCATCAAGAGGCGCCACTTAGTTTTAAGGGGTTGTCCAAGGATAGAAAACCAGAACTAATTTCTTCTAAAAAATAGCGGACAAAACTGCATTGTGGATGTCAGAGGAGAAGGAGCAGGCAGGTTTGAGATGACAGGAAGGCAACAGTAACTCAAATAATCACTTCTTACAACCAAAGTATGCAGAATACCATCTCTAAGCGCACAACTTAGGCTAGGTTCACACTACAGAATGTCCGCCTGCAATTCCGCTTTGAAATTGCAGGCAGAAATTCCACTTACTAAAATGTTTAGTGTAGTGAATGGGTTTCCGTTCACAAATTCACACTTCGGAATTTGTGAAGTGGAATTTGTGAACGGAAAATCCGCTTGGAAATTTCTGCCTGAAGAATGGCGTTGCTCATTCTTCAGGCGGAAATACTGGCGGGACACATTGCAGTCTATTGGAGACTGCAGTGTCCACGCGGTCCTAGCGCCGACTGATTCAGTCGGTGTTGGCCTCACTTGGAATCTCCAGGTGGAAATTTTCTGCCCAGAGATTCCGCAGTGTGAACCTAGCCTTATTGAACATTAAAGCAGATGGGCTACAGCAACAAACACCACACCAAACTAAGTACAGGAAACTGAGGCTAATATCAATTTGTACTGGCCCACAAAAATTGGACAATAAAACACTAGAAGAACTTTGCCTGGTTTCAGGAGTCTCGATTTCAGCTACGACATTCAGATGGCAAGGTCAGAATTGAGTCTAAACAACATAAAAGCATGGATCCATCCTGCCTCGTATCAATAGTTCAGGCTGCTGGTGGTGTAATGGTGTGGGGGCCATTTTGTTGTCACAATTTGTTCTCCATTGTACCAATTTAGCATTGCTTAACCAGTTTTGTTGCTGACCCTGTCTATCCCTTTGAGACCACAGTGTACCCATCTTCTGATGGCTACTTTCAACAGTATAATGCACCATATCACAAAGCTCACATCATCTCAAACTGGTTTCTTATACTAGACAATGAGTTCACTATAATCCGATGACCTCCACAGTCACCAGATCTCTATCCATTAAGATGTGGTGGAATGGGAGATTTGCATCATGGATGTGCAGCTGACAAATCTGCAGCACCTGTGTAATGCCATCATTGCCATATGAACCAAAAACTCTTGAGAAATGATTCCAGCACCTTTTACAAAGCATGCCACGAAGAATAAAGTCGAGCCCGGTACTAGTAAGGTATACAGCAGACTGGCTAGATTCACATCTTATTGTGAGTGAAAGAGTGTCCAGAGTGAAAACGATACTATTTAATACATTTTGTTGGAAGGATAGAGCCAAAATTAAAAAAAAGTATAGTAAAATTATAAAAAATGATAATAATATTATAGGATAAGTATCATGAAGAAAAACTTATCCCCTATCCAAAGGATAGGGGGATAAGTTGTTCATCATAATACTTATGCTTTAATAAAAAAAAAGTCTTCCCAAAAAACTTGGCATTACTGTCATTTAATTTTTTTTTAATCACAAGTCAGTCAGACACAGTTCTGATCAGTTGGGGTCTTGGTGCTAAAACCCCCACCGATCACTAGATATAGCTGGCAGAGGTGAGCTTTCCTGCCTGTTTAGCTGCCGGATCTGAACCATTACAGAAGATGGGCTCCATAGTCTTATTATAGACTGGCAACGAGTTAGATGTGGTGGTGCACACGGGAGTGTCACGATGCCGGCTGGCAGGTAGTGGATCCTCTGTGCCAGAGAGGGATTGGCGTGGACCGTGCTAGAGGATCGGTTCTAAGTCACTACTGGTTTTCACCAGAGCCCGCCGCAAAGCGGGATGGTCTTGCTGCGGCGGTAGTGACCAGGTCGTATCCCCTAGCAACGGCTCAACCTCTCTGGCTGCTGAAGATAGGCGCGGTACAAGGGAGTAGACAGAAGCAAGGTCGGACGTAGCAGAAGGTCGGGGCAGGCAGCAAGGATCGTAGTCAGGGGCAACGGCAGAAGGTCTGGAATCACAGGCAAGGAACACACAAGGAACGCTTTCACTGGCACTAGGGCAACAAGATCCGGCGAGGGAGTGAAGGGGAAGTGAGGTGATATAGGGAAGTGCACAGGTGTAAACACTAATTGGAACCACTGCACCAATCAGCGGTGCAGTGGCCCTTTAAATCGCAAAGACCCGGCGCGCGCGCGCCCTAGGGAGCGGGGCCGCGCGCGCCGGGACAGAACTGACGGGGAGCGAGTAAGGTACGGGAGCCGGGGTGCGCATCGCGAGCGGGCGCTACCCGCATCGCGAATCGCATCCCGGCCGGAGGTAGTAACGCAGCGCCCCGGGTCCGTGGAACCGACCGGGGCGCTGCAGTGAGGGAAGTGTAGCGAGCGCTCCGGGGAGGAGCGGGGACCCGGAGCGCTCGGCGTAACAGTACCCCCCCCCTTGGGTCTCCCCCTCTTCTTGGGGCCTGAGAACCTGAGGATCAGACTTTTGTCCAGGATATTGTCCTCAGGTTCCCAGGACCTCTCTTCTGGACCACAACCCTCCCAATCCACTAAAAAAAAAGTTCTTCCCCTGACCTTTTTAGAGGCCAAAATCTCTTTGACAGAGAAGATGTCCGAGGAGCCGGAAACAGGAGTGGGAGGAACAGATTTAGGAGAAAAACGGTTGAGGATGAGAGGTTTAAGAAGAGAGACGTGAAAGGCATTAGGGATACGAAGAGAAGGAGGAAGAAGAAGTTTGTAAGAGACAGGATTAATTTGACACAAAACTTTAAAAGGACCAAGATAGCGTGGTCCCAACTTATAGCTCGGGACACGGAAACGGACATATTTAGCGGAGAGCCATACCTTGTCTCCAGGGGAAAAAATGGGAGGAGCTCTTCTTTTCTTATCTGCGAATCTCTTCATGCGAGAAGAAGCCTGTAAGAGAGAATTTTGGGTCTCTTTCCATATGGTGGAAAGATCACGAGAAATTTCATCCACAGCGGGCAGACCAGAGGGCAAGGGGGTAGGGAGGGGGGGAAGAGGGTGACGGCCGTACACCACGAAAAACGGAGATTTGGAGGAAGATTCAGAGATTCTGAAATTATACGAGAATTCGGCCCAAGGTAGAAGATCTGCCCAGTCATCCTGGCGGGAGGAAACAAAATGTCGTAAATAGTCACCCAAGATCTGGTTAATTCTCTCTACTTGTCCATTGGATTGAGGATGGTATGCAGAAGAAAAATTTAATTTAATCTTGAGTTGTTTACAGAGAGCCCTCCAGAATTTAGACACAAATTGGACGCCTCTATCCGAGACGATCTGTGTAGGCAACCCGTGAAGACGAAAAATGTGTACAAAAAATTGTTTAGCCAACTGAGGCGCTGAAGGAAGACCAGGAAGAGGGATGAAATGTGCCATTTTGGAGAATCGATCAACGACCACCCAAATAACAGTGTTGCCATGGGATGGGGGTAAGTCAGTAATAAAATCCATACCAATCAGAGACCAAGGTTGTTCGGGGACAGGTAGAGGATGAAGAAAACCAGCGGGCTTCTGGCGAGGAGTCTTATCCCGGGCACAGATAGTGCAGGCTCGCACAAAGTCCACCACATCAGTCTCTAGAGTCGGCCACCAATAGAAGCGAGAGATGAGTTGCACAGATTTCTTGATGCCCGCATGACCTGCGAGATGGGAGGAGTGACCCCATTTGAGGATCCCAAGGCGTTGGCGTGGAGAAACAAAGGTCTTTCCTGGAGGAGTTTGCCTGATGGAGGCTGGAGAAGTGGAAATCAGGCAGTCAGGAGGAATGATGTGTTGAGGAGAGAGTTCAATTTCAGAGGCATCTGAGGAACGAGAGAGAGCATCGGCCCTAATGTTTTTATCAGCAGGCCGAAAGTGAATTTCAAAATTAAATCGGGCAAAGAACAGAGACCACCTGGCCTGACGAGGATTCAGCCGTTGGGCAGACTGGAGGTAGGAGAGGTTCTTGTGATCGGTGTAAATAATAACTGGAAATCTTGATCCCTCCAGCAGATGCCTCCATTCCTCAAGTGCTAATTTAATGGCTAGAAGCTCTCGATCCCCGATGGAGTAGTTCCTCTCCGCCGGAGAGAAGGTCCTGGAAAAAAAACCACAAGTAACAGCATGCCCGGAAGAGTTTTTTTGTAGAAGGACAGCTCCAGCTCCCACTGAGGAGGCATCAACCTCCAATAGGAAGGGTTTAGATGGGTCAGGTCTGGAGAGCACGGGAGCCGAAGAAAAGGCAGACTTGAGTCGTTTAAAGGCGTCTTCCGCTTGAGGAGGCCAAGACTTGGGATCGGCATTTTTTTTTGTTAAAGCCACAATAGGAGCCACAATGGTAGAAAAATGTGGAATAAATTGCCTGTAATAATTGGCGAACCCCAAAAAACGTTGGATGGCACGGAGTCCGGAGGGGCGTGGCCAATCTAAGACGGCAGAGAGTTTATCTGGGTCCATTTGTAGTCCCTGGCCAGAGACCAAGTATCCTAGAAAAGGAAGAGATTGGCATTCAAACAGACATTTCTCTATTTTGGCATAGAGTTGATTATCACGAAGTCTCTGAAGAACCATACGGACATGCTGGCGGTGTTCTTCAAGATTGGCAGAAAAAATCAGGATATCGTCCAGATATACAACAACACAGGAGTATAGTAGATCACGAAAAATTTCATTAACAAAGTCTTGGAAGACGGCAGGGGCGTTGCATAGACCAAAGGGCATGACCAGATACTCAAAGTGTCCATCTCTGGTGTTAAATGCCGTTTTCCATTCATCCCCCTCTCTGATGCGGATGAGATTATAAGCACCTCTTAAGTCCAGTTTGGTAAAAATATGGGCACCTTGGAGACGATCAAAGAGTTCAGAGATGAGGGGTGTCAGGCGAGACCGGTCGACCTGCATAGCCTCCACGGCGGGAGGCACAGGAACAGATTGCAGGGGACCAGAGGAGAGAGGAGCCGGGGAGAAAAAACGCCTCGTGCGAACAGAGTCCATATCCTGGCGGAGCTCCTGACGCCGTTCGGAAAAACGCATGTCAATGCGAGTGGCAAGATGGATGAGTTCATGTAGGTTAGCAGGGATTTCTCGTGCGGCCAGAACATCTTTAATGTTGCTGGATAGGCCTTTTTTAAAGGTCGCGCAGAGTGCCTCATTATTCCAGGATAATTCTGAAGCAAGGGTACGGAACTGTACGGCATACTCGCCAACGGAAGAATTACCCTGGACCAGGTTCAACAGGGCAGTCTCAGCAGAAGAGGCTCGGGCAGGTTCCTCAAAGACACTTCGAATTTCCGAGAAGAAGGAGTGTACAGAGGCAGTGACGGGGTCATTGCGGTCCCAGAGCGGTGTGGCCCAAGCCAGGGCTTTTCCAGACAGCAGGCTGACTACGAAAGCCACCTTAGACCTTTCAGTGGGGAACTGGTCCGACATCATCTCCAAGTGTAATGAACATTGGGAAAGAAAGCCACGGCAAAACTTAGAGTCCCCATCAAATTTATCCGGCAAGGATAGTCGTATTCCAGAAGCGGCCACTCGCTGCGGAGGAGGTACAGGAGCTGGCGGAGGAGATGATTGCTGGAGCTGTGGTAGTAACTGTTGTAGCATAACAGTCAGTTGAGACAGCTGTTGGCCTTGTTGCGCAATCTGTTGTGACTGCTGGGCGACCACCGTGGTGAGGTCAGCGACAACTGGCAGAGGAACTTCAGCGGGATCCATGGCCGGATCTACTGTCACGATGCCGGCTGGCAGGTAGTGGATCCTCTGTGCCAGAGAGGGATTGGCGTGGACCGTGCTAGAGGATCGGTTCTAAGTCACTACTGGTTTTCACCAGAGCCCGCCGCAAAGCGGGATGGTCTTGCTGCGGCGGTAGTGACCAGGTCGTATCCCCTAGCAACGGCTCAACCTCTCTGGCTGCTGAAGATAGGCGCGGTACAAGGGAGTAGACAGAAGCAAGGTCGGACGTAGCAGAAGGTCGGGGCAGGCAGCAAGGATCGTAGTCAGGGGCAACGGCAGAAGGTCTGGAATCACAGGCAAGGAACACACAAGGAACGCTTTCACTGGCACTAGGGCAACAAGATCCGGCGAGGGAGTGAAGGGGAAGTGAGGTGATATAGGGAAGTGCACAGGTGTAAACACTAATTGGAACCACTGCACCAATCAGCGGTGCAGTGGCCCTTTAAATCGCAAAGACCCGGCGCGCGCGCGCCCTAGGGAGCGGGGCCGCGCGCGCCGGGACAGAACTGACGGGGAGCGAGTAAGGTACGGGAGCCGGGGTGCGCATCGCGAGCGGGCGCTACCCGCATCGCGAATCGCATCCCGGCCGGAGGTAGTAACGCAGCGCCCCGGGTCCGTGGAACCGACCGGGGCGCTGCAGTGAGGGAAGTGTAGCGAGCGCTCCGGGGAGGAGCGGGGACCCGGAGCGCTCGGCGTAACAGGGAGTAAAGAGCACAGATATGCACTTTTCCCTTACATTCTCCTTTAATGAGGTTTATTTTTTTCAAACAAAGCCACAAATGATAATATCAGTAAATAAAAATTAAGGGATGAGAAAAGCAGATGTGTTGTCCACAGAGATGTAAAGGGCCTGACTATCTGCTTGGTCATAGGAGGCGCAGATTTCATCTACTATAAAAAGGTATGTTTTTTAATACATTTGGAGCAAATCAACTTTCTGGTATTATGATTTAACAGAAGAGCAAGGACAAATAATTGACCTCATGATTTATTCTGAGAGTGCATAAGGAGAGCAACACCAAACTAAATATACACGGATGACAATCCTAATGATCAGGTTTTATTAGAGCATCACGAGGTGCTGTGATATCCAATTCTCCTATTTTACCATTCATGACATACAGTGACATTTTAACCACCTTAAAATATTATTCAAGTTTCAGTAATTGGAAACGGTGATTAATTTATGCATTTATATAGTCCTTGTGACTAATCCTTCTCTTCTTTAAACTCCTATCAGTGGTGTACCTAGGGGGTGTGCCAAAGCCCCGGACAAGCGCGGCTTTGATCTATGCTTCTTTAAAGAGTACCTGTCATCAAACCATATTTTCTAAACTAACTCAGATTATATTTACTAACTACTCCCAACACCCCTCCTGCCCTAAAACAAATTTCATAGCTTTTAAAAGCTCTGTATTATACCTTTCCCTTGCAGGGGCGACTTCACTGAAGCCTGCAAGAGCTGTGCTCCACCATGCCCAGCACGCACTTCCTGAGTTTGGACTTCTGCAAGTCAGGGTGGAGAACAGAACAGAGCCACCCAGTGGCCGTTTTTTGGTCACATTAAAAACATATAAAAGGTTTAGAATTTTAATAGCAAGTAAATAGCAAAGTGTCTTATAATAATATAAGGAACAATATATTAAAAGTTTAGTTTGGTGACAGATACTCTTTAAAAGGAGAAGTCTCATGCCGATATAAACAGGAAAAACGTATCCCTTATCCCCGCCACCTCCATATATCTCCATGGGAGAGGCGTTCAGCAAACTTCAGCTCTCCCATAGAGATATATGGAGGGGGCATGGCGGCCCCCGCTTCAGGCAGGGGTCATGACGCGCCACTCTGTGGGAGAGCCGGAGCTCTGTACAGACTATTCCCTATCCTGTGGATAGGGGATACGTTTTTCCTGTACATACCAGCATGAGACTTTTCTTTTAAGACAAATGCATAGCTAAACGTCTTTGTAGCTTAAATCTTCCTGTGCATGCAGCATCTCTGTTTGATGACGTCTACACAGGAAGTTCAGAGAGAAGAAGAGCATCAGGTGCTGGGGCAACAAATAATAGGTGAGTGGTGTTTTTATTTTATGGGGCTACAGTATTGGGGCATTGTGAGTTCTGCTACTATATAGGGTTCACAGAGGGGCCTGTTATTATATAGGGAGCACAGAGGGGGGCTGATGTTATAAAGGGTACACAGGGGGGGGGGCTTACCACTATATAGGGAGTGAAGAGGAGGCCTGCTACTATAAATTAGCACAAAGGGGTGCTGCTACTATATAGGGGGTACACAGGGGAGCAGTATAGTATATAGTGTGTGTGGGCCTAACTACGTTATATGGGCATAGTGTGGGGGGGCCTAGCTACTATATTAGGCACACAGGTGGCCTTAGTACTATATGCGGGCAGTGTGGGGGCTTAGATACTATATGGGGGCAGTGTGTGGAGTAGCTTCTATATAAGGGCACTGTTACCGTGTGTTGCAATACACATGTGTCACTTGTATAGATGTGGAAATGGTGCTGGAGAAAGGATGTTTGTTTGTTTGACAGCTTATGTGGAGACAAGTCTTGGCTGGGAGAAGTCTTTGACAGTCTGGGCCGGATAGAGAAGAAAAGGAAACGTGAAGAACTCTGATCAGAACAGATGTCACTGGATGTAACTGAAATCACTTATACTGTATGGGCTGCAGAGCGTTTGCACTAGTCATTAGTCAGTGGTAATGGTATCAGTCATGGTGTGGCAGTATTATTTGTCCCTTACTGGTAACACACAAAACTATCACTGTGCACATGTACAAGTATTTCATGTTGTGCTGACCAAGTATACAGTATTATCTTATGCATGGAAAATTGTATTAGCCAATTAGCTTGTGGGGGGATTGTTGAGGGGGACAAATATTGGATCCATCTTGGGGGCCAAATACTCTAGAGTCAGGAGTCAAGTACCAAGTGCTAATGGGAACGTTGTCCTGCTGTGAGAAAAGTGCAGAAACTCAGTTTCTATGCATTTCTGCAGGACTTGAGCCCTGGGTATACCCTTGACATCTATATATCTTTTAGAAGAGCCTCAAATAGGTAGTTTTAGCTGTAAAGGAATAAGACACAATTACTTTCAGCTTACACCTCTCCGTCACAGCTCTTGTGAGATTACAATGCCTAATATGACCAATTTTAGACTTACAGTGGTATTCCAGTTTAAAAAAATTGTATTTAAATAAAACTATCATGGCAAGATATATAAATTACTAATATAGTGTTGTCAAAAATTGTACTGGCTTTAGCATGTTTTTGCTTGAAATATCTCTGACAGGAAGTTGTATAGCCCTTTCATTTTCAGTATGATTTTGTTTTAGTAGCTCCTCGGCTCCTCCCTCTTTCCCGAGATGAAGAATCATCTTCTGCTGTCTCAGGAGGCTTGGCTGGACCCTTTCTCTGAGCTCATGTCCTGCCTTCTGAATGATGTCATCACCTTTGACCAGCTCCTACAGCTTATATCACTATTTCCCAGTCACAAATATCTTTATTGGGACATTAAGCAAGTATGAGGTTTGTGTACAGCATTCTGCCTTGTTCTGAGCAATGCCACAGCCAGGGGAGCAGACATGGAATGAATACAGCAGGTTCTGCAAATGATTCTGCTCTGTAGAGCAATGTTCTGCAGCAGCTCTGAGTGGTGAACTGGCAGGAGTGCTATGGGAGGGGAGTAGGCAAGGTGGAAGGGCTATGATGAAGTAGAAAGGGTGGAAGGAACATGAGGCAGAGCTGGAAAAAAGCTATGCTTTCTGGAAATTGTAGTACTGAGGAACTGCTCAGCAAGGAAGTAGTAATAGGACATTGTAGGGGAGAGGATTGCATTTGCACAAACCAAATGGATTTGTAGGACTTTCAGAACTGGGGTAGATAGTTAAACAATGCTATGTGTTTCTGCAGCATTTAAAGCATCAGGCAATTGAAATCCGACACGCCCATTCTTTCTTTTCCCAGCATCATCCACCTGGGCTGAATTAGGAGGCCTCCATACACATTAGATGATAGGCCAGTTTTGCTGAAATCAGTAGGGTCGGTCAGGGTTTATGGTGGCCTGTAGTCTATTTAATGGGTAACAGACTTTTGGTGAAAGCCAGTTAGTTATTAGAGCAGTTGTCATTTCCACCAACTATGAATTAGATACGTGTTAGGAGAGGGGGGATTCAGGGGATGGGTAAAGGTATGCATAAAAGGTGTGTGTATGTATGATACATAGCTGGGTAGATGTATGTAGTATGTATGTGTGTATGAAGTATGTATGTATGATAGATGTAGGATAGAAGTATGTATGATAGATATGTGCATATATGTATAATAGATTTTTGTAAATGTGTTAGATGTGTATATGTATGATAGATGTGTGCATGTATGATGTGTGTATGATAGAACTATGTGTGTATGATAGAGATGTGTGGATGTATGCAGGGACGTCTCTGGGGGGGGGGGGGTGCTAACGGGGCTATAGCCCCGGGTCTTAGACCCACAGCCCTGGGTCTCAGGACACTACATTAAGACAGTGGTGGCTCATGGGAGATGGCGTGGTTTGGCGTGTCGTGCATAGACCTGCTGGATGTGGCTGCTCCTAGGCCCTGCCAACCCTGGCTTCACCGGAACCAAGTGGGGGGAGGCCAGCATACTGCAGACCCGCGCTAACCCCGACGAGCCGCTCCCAAATGGTAAGTGAACAGACGGGCGGGTGCTCGCTGTGTGACGGGCAAGCGGGCGATGTATGACAGCAGATGGGCAAGACTTAGGGGTCTGGAGGGGGACAGAGGAGCCTAGAGGAGGACAGATAAGTTGGGAGGAAGACTGAGGGGTCTGGAGGAGAAGGGGACAGAGGAGTCTGAAGGAGGAGGACAATGGAGTCTGGAGGATGAAGACTGAGGGGTCAGAAGGAGGAGAATGCAAAGCTGGGATTCAGCTGAACTGAGAAGAAACATTGTGTGGCAGTATTATTACAGGTACAGTGTGTGGCAGGGGGCACAGTTTCTTGTAGGGTTATATTCAGGGGGTATGATGTCTGACAGGGTCATTCATATTCAGGTGACACAGTTTCTGGCAGAATTATAATGATTATTGTCTTAATACTGAAAATGAGGATCTGCTGACAAATTAAGGAACCAATGATGTTCAGGTGGCAGAGAAGAAGACCTGGTGGGTGGAACAAGATGAAGAAGAGAAGGATAGACAACAGAGAAGTTGTCACTCAGGTCACTGATATCATTGTGTGTACTCCTGACTGTCCCATCAGAGCTATAGTCACTTGTATGTTCTGCAGTTATGATGGATGACACTGTACCCCAATCTGCCGCTGTCCAGCTGTTCCAAAACTACAACTCCCATAATTCCTAAGGCTCTCCAGGCATGATGGGAGTTGTAGCTTTACAACAGATGGATGTCATTTTGGTGGTGGTGTTCTCCTAAACTCAGGTGACAGACTGACAACATTATTGCTCTTATAGGTATTCCTATAATTTAAAATGATCCCCAATTCACAGGATACAGGGTAACTAGGTGATGGGAGGCGGAGGGGGGGGCAGTGTTTTTGTGTATGTGCAGTGTGTCTTGTACAGTAGTGGGAGAGTATTAAAGAAGGAGGCTGTGTGTGGATAGGGGCGTGTTTTAGGATGTGGTTAGGGGCAGAGTCGGGCTGTGGGCTCTAGCCACCGATCTTTTGGAGACCTAACAATGACCCTGGATGTATGCATAATAGATGTGTGCATATATGTATAACAGATGTGCATGATAGATGAGGGGTCTGGAGTAGAAGGCTGAAAGAGGGGTCTGGCAGAGAAGGCGGACATAGGGGTCTGGAAAGAGAGACAGACAAAGAGGTCTAGAGGAGGAGGAGGACAAAGGAATCTGAAGGAGGAGGCGGACAGATTGGTCTGTGAATGGAGTGTTGGTTGCATATGTGCAGTGTTTTGTGTATAGTAGTGGGAGAATATTAAAGGAGTCTGGGTGTGGTTAGGGACATGTCTGAGGGTGTGTTTGGGGGAGTGTATGAGGGTGTGGTTAGGGGCATGGCTGGGCTCTAGCCTTGGGTCTTTTGGAGACCTAGCAACGCCCCCCAGCGCTGTATATTCACATCATAGTGGTTAAAACTGACAAATTTGTAATTTCTTAGGGGTTGGCCCATCAAACATTGATGGCATATTGCATTGGCAGCTTATACATAAAGTATTGGCTGGCTTGGAAAAGCTGCTATTGTGTTTTATAACTCCTCTTCTAGCAATAAGAGTTATTGTAATTAACCCCTTAACGACGCAGGACGTATATTTACGGCCTTTCACCGGCTCCCGCGATATGAAGCGGGACCGCGCCGTGATCCCGCATCATATCGCGTCTGTCCCGGCGCTCATCAACGGCCGGGACCCGCGGCTAATACCACACATCGCCGATCGCGGCGATGTGCGGTATTAACCCTTTAGAAGCGGCGGTCAAAGCTGACCGCCGCTTCTAAAGTGAAAGTGAAAGTGACCCGGCTGCTCAGTCGGGCTGTTCGGGACCGCCGCGGTGAAGTCACGGCATCCCGAACAGCTTGCAGGACACCGGGAGGGCCCTTACCTGCCTCCTCGGTGTCCGATCGGCGAATGACTGCTCCGTGCCTGAGATCCAGGCAGGAGCAGTCAAGCGCCGATAACACTGATCACAGGCGTGTTAATACACGCCTGTGATCTGTGTAGAAGATCAGTGTGTGCAGTGTTATAGGTCCCTATGGGACCTATAACACTGCAAAAAGAAAAGGGAAAAAAAAGTGTTAATAAAGGTCATTTAACCCCTTCCCTAATAAAAGTTTGAATCACCCCCCTTTTCCCATAAAAAAAAATAAAACAGTGTTAAAAAATAAATAAATAAACATATGTGGTATCGCCGCATGCGTAAATGTCTGAACTCTAAAAATATATCATTAATTAAACCGCACGGTCAATGGCGTATGCGCAAAAAAATTCCAAAGTCCAAAAAAGCGTATTTTGGTCACTTTTTATACCATTAAAAAATGAATAAAAAGTGATCAAAAAGTACGATCAAAACAAAAATCATACCGATAAAAACTTCAGATCACGGCGCAAAAAAATAGTCCTCATACCGCCCTGTACGTGGAAAAATAAAAAAGTTATAGGGGTCAGAAGATGACATTTTTTAACGTATAAATTTTCCTGCATGTAGTTATGATTTTTTCCAGAAGTGCGACAAAATCAAACCTATATAAGTAGGGTATCATTTTAACCGTATGGATCTACAGAATAAAGATAAGGTGTAATTTTTACCGAAATATGCACTGCATAGAAACGGAAGCCCCCAAAAGTTACAAAATGGCGTTTTTTCTTCGATTTTGTCGCACAATGATTTTTTTTTCCGTTTCGCCCTGCATTTTTGGGTAAAATGACTAATGTCACTGCAAAGTAGAATTGGCGACGCAAAAAATAAGCCATAATATGGATTTTTAGGTGGAAAATTGAAAGGGTTATGATTTTTAAAAGTTAAGGAGGAAAAAACGAAAGTGCAAAAACGGAAAAACCCTGAGTCCTTAAGAGGTTAAAGTAAAGATGGCCATACATATTATCCTGAAGTTGATAAAACAGATAATCTCAACCAAAATTATAATTTTTTTGGGATGAAATTCATAAATAAATTATTGAGATCACAGATTATTAACCGGATAACTGATAGTACTTGACTGTGTACGGTGCAGTTGGCTGGTACATGAATATTGTCTCATGAAAGAATGTTCTATAGCGAAAGATTGTTCATTCTTCACCTGGGGTCAATGAACATGTATGGTCAGTTTGGACAACTGCAACAGCCAATGTGGCTTAAACATGTATGGCTGCATCAGCATAAAGATCATTCACCAAGTTAACATTTGTTCAATGACTGTTCATACATCAATCTACTTCTAGATTATGCATATGACCACCTTAAGACCAGAGATAAAACAAGTGCTGCTTCTGACCAATTGAAGGTACATTCTCTAAGGGGGCGGAGGGACTTGGCTTCATAAATCATCTCACACAAACATGGTAATGATATGCTTGACATGGCTCTTTCTCAACCCAAGATTGCTGGTTGTTAAGGTGAGGCTGTTGTGACAGGAGCTACATTGTCTAGGACGGCACTGTTTTGTTTGTCTGTTCTCTGCAAGTATGCGAGAAGCTGACAAAATG
Organism: Hyla sarda; assembly: GCF_029499605.1. Lineage (NCBI taxonomy): Eukaryota > Metazoa > Chordata > Amphibia > Anura > Hylidae > Hyla > Hyla sarda. Next base: position 154,941,435 of record NC_079194.1, on the reverse strand, counting down.
ATAAAACATACATTTTTGCCCTGAGGAAGTGACAAATGCTACTGCACAGAGACACGAAAACAAGGTTATTTGTAGCCTTGATCTATCCCTGATTACCGTATATACTCGAGTATAAGCCGACCCGAGTATAAGCCGAGACCCCTAATTTCAACCCAAAATCCCAGGAAAAGTTATTGACTCGAGTATAAGCCTAGGGTGGGAAATACCTCATCCCCCCCTGTCATCATCCAGACCCGTAATTAACATCCTCATCATCATCCCCTTGTCATCATCCCACACATCCCCCCCTTCATCATCCCCTTATCATCCCACACATCCCCCCTTCATCATCCCCTTGTCATCATCCCACACATCCCCCCTTCATCATCCCCTTATCATCCCACACATCCCCCCTTCATCATCCCCTTGTCATCATCCCACACATCCCCCCTTCATCATCCCCTTATCATCCCACACATCCCCCCTTCATCATCCCCTTGTAATCATCCCACACCCCCCCTTCATCATCCCCACCCCCCTTCATCATCCCCACACCCCCCCCCCCTTCATCATCCTCTTCTCATCATTCGCCCTCAGTGGTCTTCAACCTGCGGACCTCCAGAGGTTTCAAAACTACAACTCCCAGCAAGCCCGGGCAGCCATCGGCTGTCCGGGCTTGCTGGGAGTTGTAGTTTTGAAACCTCCGGAGGTCCGCAGGTTGAAGACCACTGCGGCCTTCAACATCATCCAGCCCCCTCTCACCCCCTTTAGTTCTGAGTACTCACCTCCGCTCGGCGCTGGTCCGGTCCTGCAGGGCTGTCCGGTGAGGAGGTGGTCCGGTGAGGAGGTGGTCCGGGCTGCTATCTTCACCGGGGGCGCCTCTTCGCCGCGCTTCCGGCCCGGAATAGAGGCGTTGCCTTGACAATGACGCAGAAGTACGTTGGCAATGAACGCACCTCTGCGTCGTTGTCACGGCAACGTGACTATTCTGAGGCCGGGCCCGAAGCGCTTAGAAGAGGCCTCCCCGGTGAAGATAGCAGCCCGGAACCACTATCCCACCGGACCACCTCCTCTCCCGACAGCCCTGCAGGACCGGACCAGCGCCGAGCCGAGGTGAGTATTCAGAACTAAAGGGGGGTGAGAGGGGGCTGGATGATGTTGAAGGCCGCAGTGGTCTTCAACCTGCGGACCTCCGGAGGTTTCAAAACTACAACTCCCAGCAAGCCCGGACAGCCGATGGCTGCCCGGGCTTGCTGGGAGATGTAGTTTTGAAACCTCTGGAAGTCCGCAGGTTGAAGACCACTGCGGGTGGGGGAGTTCAGTCGAGTATGAGCCGAGGGGGGTGTTTTCAGCACGAAAAATCGTGCTGAAAAACTCGGCTTATACTCGAGTATATACGGTACTTCACATGCATTCCTCCTCTTTACACAGATGGGAGTCATTTAGTAATAGCAAAATTGGTAACATGACTAGAGGTCACGGTTAAGGGGCCCTAAAAAATGTAAAACCATCTAGGTGCATGTGGGGATGCACATGTCACGGTGAGCTGTTCTCTTTCATCACAAATTCTGTTTGGATCTCGAATTTCAGCTCAGATTTCATAACAAAGAAATTTAAACGGTCGAAAATTAGAGAGGTTTTCCTGTCAGTCATCGACAATCAGGCACAAGGTGAAGAAAAAACACTGAAAAGTGATTACTTTTCTCTGATTTGGACCTTTAAAGATAGGCAAAAAAACAGACAGTAGAATTCCTTTAATCTTTGAGACCTGATAGTTTCCAGAGTAAAGTCTTTTAAATTCACTATACAGTGACATATAGCTCTATCGCAGCTTCAAATGTTTTTCTAAAGAAATAGCAAAACGTTGAGATGTCATAATTTTTGTCATTGCTACAAGGTCACTTGCAACTTTTTTCCCCATGACAAATAGTTGTTAGCCTAATATTCCAGCGAGAGTATTTCCCTCTAGTAGGCTTCCATCACATAGAGGCCGACAAACAAGATAGGAAAGCACATGGCAAAGCTGTACAATGGGAAGGATTACCTTCAGTTTCATACCAGAGAGCCACCTCCGCTGTATGACACCTTTCTTTTTTCTTTTACTTTCTATTGGAGAATACCTCAATAAAATGATGCCGATTGCTATGTTTTTTTTTTTATGAAAATCAAAGGTTTCAGTGTTTTATTGACAGTTATGAAAAACTACTATAGTGCAGCACTTTTTCGATATAATTTGGATTTTAAGTCCAGCATTAAAATAACTTACTGTGCACCTGTTTTCCCCAACGCATGTAACGCTGCATTAGAAGACACAGTGCCATAGAATCACATTACGCTGGGTCTTGTGCTGGAGATGAGTGATATGGAGAGGGAGCAGGAAGCCCTGTCTTCTAATGCAGAGTTATATGCTGCAGGGAGAACAGCCGCTATTCCGGTGGCAAATTCAAAATCAACGTTATTTATAAAAAATGACTAATGTGCACAGAGCAGAATGATGGTCATTTTTCATAAACATCAATTAAACACTGGAGGTATAGTGTGTTCCCAAGTCTGTGTACCCAGACCTTCTGCTGTTGCCCCTGACTACGAACCTCGCTGCCAACCCTGACCTTCTGCTACGTCTGACCTCGCCTCTGTCTAGTCCTTGTGTACCGCACCAGTCTCAGCTGCCAGAGAGATCGAGTCGCTACTGGGGAACACGACCTGGTAGTTACTGCCGCAGCAAGTCCATTCCGCTTTGCGGCGGGCTCTGGTGAACACCAGTAACTGCTAAGAACCGATTCCCCAGTACGGCCCGCGTCATCGCCTCTCTGGCACAGAGGATCCACCTCCAGTGTCTTCACCAGCCGCTAGTCCAGACCCTCAGCGGGATCCGGCCATGGATCCCGCTGAGGTGCCGCTGCCAAGCCTCGCTGATCTCACCTCCGTGGTTGCCCAGCAGTCCCAGCAGATTGCTCAACAAGGACAACAGTTGTCGCAGTTGACCGCCATGATACAACAGCTTCTGCCTCCACAGCCTCAACCGCCAGCTCCAGCATTTCCTCCTCTCCGAGCCGCTGCTACCTCTGCTAGAGTCCGCCTGTCTCTCCCAGATAAGTTTGACGGGGACTCTAAAAAGTGCCGGGGATTCCTGTCCCAATGTTCCCTGCACTTAGAGATGTTGTCGGACCAATTCCCCACAGAAAGGTCTAAGGTGGCGTTCGTCGTCAGTTTACTTTCTGGGAAGGCCTTGGCTTGGGCCACGCCGCTCTGGGACCGCAGCGATCCTGCCACTGCCTCCGTCCAGTCCTTTTTTTCTGAAGTCCGCAGTGTCTTTGAGGAACCTGCCCGTGCTTCATCCGCGGAAACTGCCTTGCTGAACCTTGTCCAAGGAGACTCTACTGTGGGCGAATACGCCATACAATTCCGTACTTTGGCCTCTGAGTTGGCCTGGAACAATGAGGCTCTCTGCGCGACCTTTAAAAAAGGTTTATCCAGCCACATTAAGGATTGTCTGGCCGCACAAGAGATACCCTCCTCCCTGACTGAACTCATCCACCTGGCTACTCGCATTGATATGCGCTACATTAAAAGACGTCAGGAGCTCCGCCAGGAGAAAGATCTTGTTCGCACCAGGCGATACCCACGCCTGGCTCCTCTCTTCCAGCATCCTTTGCAGCCTGTTACTGTGCCTCCCGCTGAGGAGGCCATGCAAGTGGACCGGTCTCGTCTGACCCAGCAAGAGAGGACTCGGAGGAACGAGAACTTATGCTTATACTGTGCGAGCTCTGAACATTTCCTAAAGGATTGTCCTCTTCGTCCTCAGTGTCAGGGAAACGCTCGCACCTAGTGAACGTGGGAGAGGCGTCACTGGGTGTAAATTCTTCCTCTCCACGCCTGACTATTCCAGTGCGGATTTCTCCAGCTGATAAAGCCTCCTTCTCTGCGGAGGCTTTCTTGGACTCTGGTTCAGCAGGAAACTTCATTAAAGCCTCCTTCATCAACCGGTTTAACATCCCTGTTATCCGTCTCGTCAAGCCCTTCTTCATTTCCTCAGTTAACGGAGAACAACTGAATTCCAGAGTGCGTTACCGCACGGCCCCAGTACGCATGACCGTGGGGGTTCTCCATCAAGAAATGATTGAGTTCTTTGTCCTGCCTAACTGCACCTCTGACATCTTTCTTGGCTTACCCTGGCTCCAGCGGCATTCTCCTACCCTCGACTGGACCACTGGAGACATTAAATCCTGGGGCTCTTCCTGCCACACACACTGCCTTAAGTCGCTATCTACCAGCCAAGTCTCCATTGCTTCTCCATTGCTCGGCCTTCCAAAGGCCTATCAAGACTTTTCTGACGTCTTTTGCAGGCAGAGGTCTTACCACCACATAGGCCCTACGACTGCCCTATTGACTTGCTCCCTGGAATAACACCGCCCCGTGGCAGGATTTACCCTCTCTGCGCTCTAGAAACTGAGGCCATGACGGAGTATATTCAGGAGAATCTCAAAAAAGGTTTCATCAGGAAGTCTTCTTCTCCTGCTGGAGCAGGATTCTTCTTTGTTGCCAAGAAGGACGGGTCTCTACGCCCATGTATTGACTACCGCGGTCTCAATAAAATCACTATAAAGAACCGCTACCCTCTGCCTCTCATCTCGGAACTCTTTGACTGGCTGCGCGGAGCAAAGATTTTTACTAAGCTTGACCTCAGGGTGGCGTATAATCTCATCAGAATTTGTGAAGGAGATGAGTGGAAAACCGCTTTTAACACCCAAGATGGTCACTTCGAATACCTTGTCATGTCATTCGGTCTTTGCAACGCCCCTGCAGTCTTCCAAGACTTTGTCAATGAAATCTTCCGGGACTTGTTGTATACTTGCGTGGTGGTCTATCTCGATGACATTCTAATCTTCTCCTCCAACCTAGAGGAACACCGCCTCCATGTTTGTCAAGTGCTCCAGCACCTCCGTGTTAACCATCTCTACACCAAGATTGAAAAATGCCTCTTTGAACGTACCTGTCTTCCTTTCCTGGGATATCTGGTCTCAGGACAAGGTCTTCAAATGGACCCCGACAAGCTCTCCGCGGTCTTGGATTGGCCACGCCCCTCCGGACTTCACTCTATCCAGCGCTTCCTCGGATTCGCTAATTACTATCGTCAGTTTATCCCCCACTTCTCCACTATCGTGGCTCCCATTGTGGCTCTGACCAAGAAAGATGCGAATCCGAGATCCTGGCCTCCCCAAACGGAAGAAGCTTTTACTCGCCTTAAGGCCGCCTTCGCCTCCGCACCAGTTTTGACTAGGCCTGATCCTCTGAAACTATTCTTCCTTGAGGTAGACGCCTCTTCAGTAGGAGCCGGGGCGGTTCTTCTTCAAAAAAACGCTAAAGGAAAAAATGTCACTTGCGTTTTTTTGTCTAAAACCTTTTCTCCTCCTGAAAGAAACTACGCTATTGGTGACCGAGAATTGCTGGCCATTAAGTTGGCACTTGAGGAGTGGAGGCATCTCCTGGAAGGATCCCTCCACCCTATCACCATCTACACTGACCTCAAAAATCTGTCCTACCTACAGTTCGCCCAGCGCTTAAATCCTTGCCAGGCCAGGTGGTCATTGTTCTTCGCCCGCTTCAATTTCCAGATCCATTTTCGTCCTGCAGACAAGAATGTCAGGGCGGATGCCCTATCACGTTCCACTGATGCCACGGAAGCAGAAACCTCTCCCCAACACATCATTCCCCCTGAGTGTCTGATCTCTGCTGCTCCTGCTTCTCTGGCGCCAGTTTCTCCAGAAAAAACCTTTGTCCCCCCACGTCTTCGCCTCCGGACTCTCAAATGGGGTCACTCCTCCCACTTGGCGGGTCACGCTGGAATCAAGAAATCCATTCAGTTGATTGCCAGACACTATTGGTGGCCTTCCTTTGAAAAAGATGTGACTGACTTCGTACGCTCCTGTACTGTCTGTGCACGTGATAAAACTCCTCGCCAGAGGCCTGCGGGTCTTCTTCTTCCTCTGCCGGTACCCGAACAGCCTTGGTCACACATAGCGATGGACTTCGTCACTGACCTTCCTGTATCCCATGGCAACACTGTCATTTGGGTGGTCGTTGATCGATTCTCCAAAATGGCCCATTTCGTTCTGCTTCCTGGTCTCCCTTCTGCGCCACAATTGGCGAAGCAATTCTTTTTGCACATTTTTCGTTTCCACGGACTGCCTACGCATATCGTCTCCGATAGAGGCGTTCAATTCATCTCGAAATTCTGGAGAGCACTCTGCACACAATTGAAGATTAAATTGAATTTCTCCTCCGCCTACCACCCGCAATCTAATGGACAAGTGGAGAGAGTAAACCAAATCCTGCGACATTTTGTCTCCTCCCGCCAAGATGATTGGGTTGACCTGCTACCCTGGGCTGAATTCTAGTACAATTTCAAAAACTCTGAGTCATCCGCCAAGTCTCCATTCTTTGTGGTGTACGGCCATCACCCGCTTCCCCCCCTCCCCATTCCCACTTCATCTGGAGTTCCTGCCGTTGATGATTTGACCCGGGACTTTTCCTCAATTTGGAAGGAGACTCAAAAGTCGCTCTCGCTGGCCTCCTCTCGTATGAAGAATTCCTCCTGTCTTTGCCCCTGGTGACAAAGTGTGGCTCTCTGCCAAATATATTCGGTTTCGTGTCCCTAGCTACAAGCTGGGTCCACGTTACCTCGGGCCATTTAGGGTCAAAAGTCAAATCAACTCTGTCTCTTACAAGCTCCATCTTCCTCCTTCTCTTCGTATTCCTAACTCCTTTCATGTTTCCCTTCTCAAGCCTATCATTCTTAACCGCTTTTCCCCCAAGGTCACCGTTCCTGCTCCTGTCTCGAGGTCCTCTGACGTCTTCTCGGTTAAAGAAATCCCCGCTTCCAAGGTTGTCAGAGGTAAAAAAAAAAATTCTTGTTGATTGGGAGAATTGTGGCCCTGAAGAGAGGTCTTGGGAGCCAGAGGACAATATCCTAGACAAGGAACTCATCTACAGATTCCTCGGTTCCAAGAAGAGGGGGAGACCCAAGGGGGGAGGGTACTGTCACGCCGAGCGCTCCGGGTCCCGCTGCCTCCCCGGAGCACTCACAGCGTGCATTGCTGACCACGAGCGCTGCTCCCTGGTCTCCAGAGGGGACGCGATCCGAGGCACGGGTCGTGCCCGCCCTTGGATCGCGCCCCGTGTCACTCACCTCTCACCCCCGTCTGCTTCCTCCCGGCGTGCGCGGCCCCGCTCCCTAGGGCGCACGCCGGCTTGTTAAAATTTAAAGGGCCAGTGCACCACTAATTGGTGCCTGGCCCAATCACTCCCATTCCTATAAAAACCCACTTCCCATTCCTCTCCTTGCCAGATCTTGTGGCCTTGTGCCCTGAGAAAGCGTTATAGTGTGTTCCCAAGTCTGTGTACCCAGACCTTCTGCTGTTGCCCCTGACTACGAACCTCGCTGCCTGCCCTGACCTTCTGCTATGTCTGACCTCGCCTCTGTCTAGTCCTTGTGTACCGCGCCAGTCTCAGCTGCCAGAAAGGTTGAGTCGCTACTGGGGAACACGACCTGGTAGTTACTGCGGCAGAAAGTCCATCCCGCTTTGCGGCGGGCTCTGGTGAACACCAGTAACTGCTAAGAACCGATTCCCCAGTGCGGCCCGCATCATCGCCTCTCTGGCACAGAGGATTCACCTCCAGTGTCTTCACCAGCCGCTAGTCTGGACCCTGACAGGTACTTTATGGCGAGGAGTAGTGCTGGGCGGTATACCGGGTCATACCGAATACCGGTGTGTTTCTTTATATGATTTTTTATATACCGCAATACTGGTGAGTGTATACACTGTTGGGGACAGAGGGCATACCTGTACGCCCTCCGCCCGCTCCCTTCCTATAACGCAGGGCCACGCATGTCGGGCCCGGCACCTAGCTACAGCTGGGACCCGTGGCTAATAGTGCACGGCATCGGTAGCGGTGCCGCACGCTATTAACCCTTTAGACGAGGCACTCAAATTTGATCGCCGCATCTTAAATGAAAGCTAATCAGTGCCGGTTAGCTCACGTGGGCTGTTCGGGACCGCCACGACAAAATCGCGGGGTCCCAAACAGCTGGAGGACATGAGGAGGGTCCCCTACCTTCCTCCTGCTTGTCCGATCGCCGAATGACTGCTCCATGCCTGAGATCCAGACAAGAGCAGTCAAGCGGCAGAATCATTGATCAATGTTATCCTATGCGATAACAATGATCAATGTAAAAGATCAGTGTATGCAATTTTATAGCCCCCTTATGGGAGCTATAACATTGCAAAAAAAAAAAAAAGTTAAAAAAAAAAGTTAATAAAGATCATTTTCCCCTAATAAAAGTCAGAATCACCCCCTTTTCCCATTTTAAAAATGAAGTTTAAATTAAATTAAAAATTGCCATTTAAAAAAATACTGTTAAATACCTTGAAACCGCCATAATTTAGAAAAATACCGCAATATACAATTTTGGTCATACTGCCCAGCACTAGCGAGGAGTACATTCGAAATTATGTACATTTACATCATCCAGTGTGATCTGTCTATGAAGGGAGCGAAGGAGCTTCTATGAATAGAGCACAGGAGCTTCATAGAATGTGAGAGATGGCTGCTATCAGAATGATTTCTGATGTAAGTCATTAACCCTTTAACCCCTTAAGAACGCACCCATTTTTTACCTTAATGACCAGGCTCTTTTTATTTTTATTTGACTGGGTCTCTTTAAATGGTAATAACTTTAGAACGCTTTTTCTGAGTGGTGCGATTCTGAGATATTTTTTTCATGACATATTAACACTTTATATAAGTGGTGCATTTTTGTTGACACAGCAGTATTTTTGCAGTATTTTTTTTGAAAAACTCCAAAATTGTGTGAAAAACTGGAAAATTTCTGGCATTTTTTGTAAATTATATTTTATGGTGTACACTGTGCGGTAAAAGTGATGTTATATTTATTCTGTGGGTCAATACGATTATAGCGATACCTATTTTATTTAGCTTTCTTTTTGTACTTTTACCTTTTCTGAGCAAAATTCTTTTTCTGCCATTCATTTTACAACAGACATAACTTTTATTTTTCGTCCAACGCCATTAAGTGAGGGCTTATTTTATGCGGAATAAGCTGATCTTTTTATTGGTACAATTTTTTTGATATATTCCACCTTTTGATCTTTTTTATTCCTCTATTTGTTACCAAATTTGGCAAATATTGCATTGTTTTTTACAGCGTTCACCGTGCAGGATAATTTACACCATAATTTTATAGTACACATCATTATGAATGTGGCAATACATATTATGTATATGATTTATGCTTTTTTATCTTTTTTGGTGATAATACAGGGCTTTTATTGGGAAAGGGGCTTTTTTTTTTTTGTTTACACACTTCATACATGTATTGAACAACCTTTTATTATTTTATATTTCACTTTTTACAGGTTATACTTTACTGCAATACATTTGTACTGCAGAACAGTAAAACCTGATCTGCTGTAGACACTACAGACTGTGCGATCAAGCCTGTGGCTGGATCTCACAGGCTTCTGTAGCAGGCAGACAGGAGGTCATCATCTGACCTCCTGCTGCCATAGCAACCAACGGTGACCCACGATGGTATCGCAGCGCAGGTATCCCCCTGTCAACACCATAGATGCCGTGATCCGGATTGATCACGTCATCTATGGGGTTAATGCTGCCGGGATCAGCGCGATCGCGGCCCTGGCAGCTGCGGCAGGTCCCCGGCTGTCATTGACAGGCGTGTCCCGCTGCCAATCTCCTGCGCTGCCCTCGACAGTGCAGGAGATCGCTAGGACGTATGCATACATCCCAGCATGCGAACATGTTGGGTGTGCTGTGATCAATGCCAATCAAGGCATATAAAGGCTTAAGTGACAGTTGCTGGAGGTTCCAGGGCTCTCATCAGACCACCGCAGCATGATTGTGGGTGTTGGTTGAGTGAAGATGGCTGAGGCAGGCTGTAAAGTGCCAATATCACTATGCTATAGCATTGATCAGTGTAAGTAATCAAATGATTACCTATAATTGTAAAAAGTGTAAAATAAACAAAAAAATTTTTTCAAAATATATACATGCTCCTCCCCTAATACAATTTAAATCACAAATGGAAAAAAATGTAAATGAACATATTTGGTAGGGATGTACCAATACCATTTTTTTTAAAGACTGAGTACTAGTACCGATACTTTTTAGTATACTAAGTATAATAAGTATACTAAGTACTCCCCGATACCAATTACCAATACTTTTTTTTTAAATGTCATGTGATGAATTTTGTTTAAGTTTTTTTTTATGGGGAAAAAGGGTCTGTTTTCAGTTATTATTAGGGAAAGGGCTTTTTTTTTATATTAAAAAACAATTATAATAAATGTAAAAATAAAATCCCCAGATAGCTGACCCTATATGAAAACCCTCATATAAGCTAGTAGGTAGCCCCCTATTGGCTTTGTAGTTTCTCTCCATACTAGCTTGTAGGTAGTAGATAGCCTCCCATATTAGGTGGGAACGTAGTAGATAGCCCCCGCCCCCCTCCCCCCCCCCAATTAGGTAAGTAGCACAAGTCCGGAAAGGTCTTGAAACGCGTTGCTTGTGTTTAATCTAATATTTTTAATAAAGAATCCTGTTGCTAAACCATCCAGACTTACCTGGTTCCCTCCGACAGCGCGATCTCCAGCTTCTACCTTTCTGCCTAGTCCTCCGCCTCCCCCATTAGGTAGGCAGCAGAAGCCACCACATTAGTTAGGCAGCATAAGTACCCCACATTAGGTTGGCAGAAAATTCCCCACATTAGGTATGCAGCAGATTCCCCCCATAGTAGGCAACTGTTCCCCACATTAGGTAGACGGCAGATTTCCCCCACATTAGGTAAGCAACAGAAAAATCAAAAAGTGATCAAAAAGTCCCATCAAAATATAAATGGTACCAATAAAAAAGTTATAGGGGTCAGAATAGAACAATTGTAAGCATACTTATTTTCTTCAAATAAAACATAACCTATATAAATTGTTGTAATTGTATTGCGTTACAGAATAAAGATAACTTGTAATTTTTATCATAAAGTGTTCTGCATATAAACGAAACCCCCCCCCCCAAAAAATATATATATTAAAAAAAATTTAATTTCCCCCGACAAATAATATTTTGTGGCATTATTTTTCATAATATAAGAGGCGACATTACAAAATACAATTGGTCATGCAAAAAACAACCCCTTAAATGGCTCTGTGGATAGAAACGGTCATCAACTAAACTTTCCCTGATCCCCCTCCCCATCTGTCCCTTACTCTAACTATGCCTATCCCTGTGTTTATTGAGGTTTAAAACGCTGTGGAAATACCTTTTTTTATCCCTCTTCATTAGCTCAGGAGCACTGTCTTTCTGAGGGGTGGAAGGAGGCGGGTCCCGGCAGGCATGATGTCACATGAAGACTGGCCAGGACTCTGCTTCTGCCAGTCTTCCTGTATGCTGCTCTCCCTCTGCAGCAGTGTTTCCAAACCAGGCAAAACTACAACTCCCAGCATGCCCAGACAGCCAACAGCTGTCCGGGCATGCTGGGAGTTGTAGTTTTGCAACAGCTGGAGGCACCCTGGTTGGGAAACACTGCTCTGCAATGTGCATACAGACTATGTACAGGGGAGGGACGACAGCCTCTGTCTCTCGCTCTCCTGTGTCTCTCTGCCCTAAAAAGTCAATGCTGAGAACCAGGGGCGGTGGGAGCAATTACAGAGGCAGGGAGTGGCACAGAGCAGGGAGTGCAGTGAGATAATACAATGTAGAAGATAACGTGTGGTGAGGGGCAGGGAGAACACAGAGCAGGGGGGAGGTGACTGGCCTCTGTTATATGAGAGGCATGTGCAGGCTTGTAGCTCACAGTGCTGCTCCAGGCTGGGAGCGAGTCCTGAGCTGAGAGTACTGAACTTCCTGTGGAAGGACCAGTGCCCTTTCAGCATTAGTCCTAAAAGCTGTACACTTACTATGAAAAGCATAGGAAGCTGCCTGCAGACCAGGCATAGAAGAGAGACCTCTAGTGGCCAAAAGAATAAAATGAAAAAAACTGGTATAAATATTAATATTTTTTAATGAAGATATATTACAATATGTCTTCATTAATGATTATGAACAACATATTAAAAGTTTTTGTTGATGACAGGTACTCTTTGGAGATATTGAAACTTATCTTCTATCCAAGGGGATAGGTTTCAGATTGCGGGGGCTCTGAACGCTGGGTCTGCCCGCGATCTCCTGTACGGGGCCCCGGCAGTCTGCAGGAAGGGAGTGTGTTCGACCACTACACAAAGTGGCGGCTGACACACCACCTCAATACAACTCTATTGGCAAGCCGGAGCGCTGTATTCAACAATCTCTGGCTTTGCCATAGAACTGCCTTGAGGGGGCGTGTTGGCCGCTGCTTTGTGCAGTGGTCGACTCATGCTATTTAGCCGAAGAGCCGGGGCCCCGTACGGGAAATCTGTTCCAACTGCTGGGAACCCCCCCGCGATCTGAAACTTACATTTTCATAACCGGAGTAATCCTTTAAAAGACTTATGTCTCTTAAAAGAGGGGGGGGGGGGGGGATTTAACTAAGAACCAGGCCAATTTAAATTTTTGCAAAGGGGTACTTAAGTGGTAAAAAAAAAATTCTAATCAGCTGGTGGCAGAGAGTTAAACAGATTTGTAAATTACTTCTATAAAAACATCTTTCCCTTCCAGTACTTATCATCTGCTGCATGCCACAGAGGAAGTTGTGTAGTTGTTTTCTGTCTGACCACAGTGCTCTCTGCTGACTGTCCAGAGCAGGAGAGGTTTGCTATGGGGATTTGCTCCTACTCTGAACAGTTCCTGACACGGACAGAGGTGTCAGCAGAGAGCACTGTGGTCAGACAGAAAAGAACTATACAACTTCTTCTGTAGTATACA